>NC_086447.1:271252174-271561492 GCF_028390025.1 Pseudophryne corroboree | reverse complement strand
GTAGATGTAACAGGTCCTCTACCAACAAGTATCCTCAGTACTTGGTTCTCTGTACTCGTAGGGCTTATGTAATAGTCTGCGAAATGTAGGCTGCGCGGGAATTCTAGTGAGTGTGCCCATATTTTAAAGCGGCAATCATTTACAATGTAAACCCAGGTTGATTTTTGCCTTTGAAAGGATTGCTGCTTTCAAAATATGGATCTGTGTGCTGGTCTACTGTGGGAGCAGAAACCATGCACAATGGTTGGGTGGTCTCTAATGTGATTACACTAATACCCCTTTTCCACCTACGAGCACGGGTCGCAGCCGGGAGCCTGACACGGGAGCTGCCCCCTGCTGCGACCCGTGCTCTGCCCCTTTCCCATCAGCAGTCGCGGGTTGGTGACGCGGCAGGGGCGGCGCAGGGAGATCACATGATCTCCCAGCGCCGCCCCTCCATACAGTGTAAACGGGAGCCGTGTCGCATCGACACGGCTCCTGTTTACACTACAACCCAACCCGGATCATTCCCGTGTCCTACCCAGGTAGATAGCCGGGTAGGATTCACGGGTCACTTGATCCGGGTTTACCCTTTTCCACTTGCAAAAAACACGGGTAAATGCGCGCCCCCGTGCATTTACCCGTGTTTTTTGATCTAGTGGAAAAGGGGTATAATTTGACGCAGTGAAGAGCTGCCCAATCCGTTTGAGAGTAAATGTAACAACAAAAACTAGGGACACACAGATCAGCAGTTAAAATACACATTTTTTAGGTGAATGCTATTGATGGAAATACACAACTATTTACAGCTAAACTGTATTTTTAAGTTTTTTACACAGCTTTGTAATTGTCCATTTGATTGGTAGTAACTGTGGGGCAGATGTATTAACCTGGAGAAGGTATAAGGAAGTAATAAACCAGTGATAAGTGCAATGTGATAAACGCACCAGCCAGTCAGCACCAATATGTAAATTAACAATTAGGAGCTGATTGGCTGGTGCATGTATCACCTTGTACTTATCACTGGTTTATTACTTCCTTATGCTGTTTCCAGACTTAATACATCTGCCCATTGAATGTTACATAGGACAAAGTGAACTAATACTGTAGTTTACTCCATTATTGTGCATACAATACATACAATCACTGACTGCCTCTGCCTCCATCAGTAATTGAGGAACAAGTGAGTCACACAGGGAAAGAACAGAAATGTTTAAATTCCATTTAGTAGAGTTTGGAATGGTGCTTTAAATTCTAGTCTCCTTTTATATGTATGTGTTCTGTAATACATGTATGTTATCTATCCCTAAAGAAGGTTTAGTTTGCCAACTGAAAAGTTGCAATAACATCTATATATTAATAGCAGAATGACAACTTGTATGTCATTGTCTATGCAGGGTACATCATATAAATGAAAGCTCTTTGGGGGCTAAGCCATGATAAGTGGAGATGTGAGACAGTGGAGATGTTGACCATTGCAACCAATCAGCATTGATGTAACCGTTATAATTTGCATACTATAAAAGTATACAGAGCAGCTGATTGGTTGCCATGGGCAACTACTCCACTGGCTCACTTCTTCACTTTTATCACTGCTTAGTACATCTCCCCTTAAATCGGTAGACGTTCAGAATTGTATTGAAATTGCTTGCTTTGTTTCAGAGTTATATGGCACAGCGGTCATCTGCCATTTACAGTGCATCACCATTGTGCTCTGGTAAATGTGACAGTTGCTGAACTCTCCCTGTGCACATGCTGGGTGACCTGGAACATGTGACCTGCTGGGTGGTTTGGAAATTGTGACAATTATTTGCTGTCACCGACTAAAGAAGGGATGTTTCTATTCCAAAGGGGGGATAAGGGTAAAATGTTCCACCCAGCAAACCTTTGCCCGGTTGAAACCGGAGACATCAGCTAGTTTTGATTAAAACAATGTGATAATAGGGGTTTATGAGGGCTGCGCTTACACCTAGTAGTTATAAAGAGTAGCAGCAATGGAGAAAGATAAGGTTACCACAGACCTTAGAAATATACTGTTGCAAAGAAAATGTTACTCTCAGGGCTCACTCTTTACACAGACATAAGGCTATATGTTTTGAAAAAAACTGATTTATTTTCTTTTTAAAATCCAAATGAGTATTACATGTGTGTTTTATTTTGTACAAAATCCTAATACCGGTGTATATACATACAATGGGCAAACAGTGTGAATAAAACAAAGGAAATAAACTGGAGATTAGAGTGAAGAAAATAGAATAAAATAAAAATAGAGTAGAAGTGGATAAACTTTTCTTTGCAACAGTTTTGATAAAAGACTGACTGCAGACCTTTTTGTGTGTATGTATGTGTTTCAACTTATCACAAATTAGGAGTCCAAAATGGCTCCCAGTCTTAATAGTATGTGTTTAAGGTTACTCATGTATCAATTGAGACTAGAAGAAAATGTGGCTGGGCTGTCTTGTGGTCATAATGTAATTAGGCTCCGTAGCATCCAGCTGCACATGAGTGATTTGGCCGTATGTGTCGCCAGGCTGTATGTAAATCCAGTGCCTTGAGCTGACTAGCCCACATTAGGCACCTTAGGGTTCTAGTGTCAGTACTGGTGCCCAGGTCATTGATAAAAACACAAACTTACTGTATGACATTAAAAGCTGAGTTTTGGTAAACTCAAAAGTTGTGTTTAAGAGCTTAAGCTGCACACATGGCCTAGATAATATACAGGTTGAGTATCCCTTATCCAAAATGCTTGGGACCAGAGGTATTTTGGATATCGGATTTTTCCGTATTTTGGAATAATTGCATACCATAATGAGATATCATGGTGATCGGACCTAAGTCTAAGCACAGAATGCATTTATGTTTCATATACACCTTATACACACAGCCTGAAGGTCATTATAGCCAGTATTTTTTATAACTATGTGCATTAAACAAAGTGTGTCTACATTCACACAATTCATTTATGTTTCATATACACCTTATACACACAGCCTGAAGGTCATTTAATACAATATTTTTAATAACTTTGTGTATTAAACAAAGTTTGTGTACACTGAGCCATCTGAAAACATAGGTTTCACTATCTCACTCTCACTCAAAAAAGTCCGTATTTCGGAATATTCCGTATTTCGGATATTTGGATATGGGATACTCAACCTGTATATTCGTAGGGTTGTAAACTTTTGGACAAAATTGTCTTGAGCAGCATGATTACTTTCCAACCTGTTCTTAGTATTGATTAATATGCATGTACAGCAGAAAATATTACATGAATGTGCTACTTTGTAACCAGTGGAAAGTTTTATTCAAGAGTGAGACATTAGCAAATTAGAGTTCAGTCATTGTATTGCCATAGGGATGGTTCTTTTTGCCAAAATGGTAGGAGATTGGCACTAGCACACACTGTATTTCTGCTACTGGCACATCATAATCCGGTATTTGCCTGTCAGTAAGGTGCATAAAGTTGTTTGGTCTTTGAGAGAGTCTTTTTTTTGTACTTTAGAAGGGCATAAGTCCATGAAGTTCCCGGGGGGGGGGAGCTCAAATGACAGCCTGTCCACCCACTATGTCTAATCACCCTAACAGTGGATGGACAGGCTGTCATTTGAGCTCCTCCACGGCTGGGGTGTACAGCAAGTCCCATTAAGATCATGTTCCACAAATGTTAAGATCAATGTAAGAGTCTTATTATTTCACAAAAAGATTTTAATAAATTCTATGGAAGCCTTAGATTAATGAGTGTTATCCTGTCTGGGTG
The DNA here is from genome assembly GCF_028390025.1 of Pseudophryne corroboree. NCBI lineage: Eukaryota > Metazoa > Chordata > Amphibia > Anura > Myobatrachidae > Pseudophryne > Pseudophryne corroboree. Next base: position 271,557,756 of record NC_086447.1, on the reverse strand, counting down.
AATCTGGTGAGAGGGTTTCTTTCAGAATCATTTAATTCTCCGCGGTCAAATCCAAATCGTAGGACTATCCTAGAAAGAACTAAAAAGAGACATTAACATACATTTGAGCGCTCTCCGTACAACCATCTATTCTGTGTATGTGTGTGTGTGTATATATATATATATATATATATATATATATATATATATATATATATATATATATATATATATATATATATATATATATATATATATATATATATATATATATTATAATATAATTTCTCTATCACACACACACGCACACCAATACCTCACCCACATCCTGTTAGAGGACATTGGTATGATGTCATGGGTTCATTTATATGTTTTATATAGTTAGTGTGAGAGAAGCTGTTGTCAATAACAAACCACCAGACCATGACTTGAGTGAAGTCATCGTTGTATGGATGTAAATTAAGGGTTGATTGTCTAAATAAACATGGGTGTTCTGAGGACAGGAGATAATACCAATTTACAAATAGGGAGTGTACATGTACAGTTACACTGAGTCAGACACATAAGATATCTCCGCCTAGCTGTCGGAATCGGCAGATTTGCATGTGATTCAGCAGCCAGTTATAAGTAATGACTGGAACATTATTCCCCCTTGCCAATCATCTTTCGTGAAAATGTGCTTTCAGAGTTTGCATTTAAAGCAATACAGGTTGAGTATCCCTTATCCAAAATGCTTGGGACCAGAGGTATTTTGGATATCGGATTTTTCCGTATTTTGGAATAATTGCATACCATAATGAGATATCATGGTGATCGGACCTAAGTCTAAGCACAGAATGCATTTATGTTTCATATACACCTTATACACACAGCCTGAAGGTCATTTAATACAATATTTTTAATAACTTTGTGTATTAAACAAAGTTTGTGTACACTGAGCCATCTGAAAACATAGGTTTCACTATCTCACTCAAAAAAGTCCGTATTTCGGAATATTCCGTATTTCGGATATTTGGATATGGGATACTCAACCTGTATGTGTGGTGTTGAGACCTTTTGTTATGTTTTAGATAAGTGGTGCTCATACTCTTTCCTCAGCACCCCACACAGGTCACATTTTCCATGTAACCCTTTAGGTGCGCTGCGTATTGCAACTGTCATGTTACAAATATCCACAGGTGACCTGGAAAACATGAACTGTGTGGTGTCCTGGGGACAGAGTTTGAGAACCGGTGTGTTAGATTATTGGGGGGGTTGGGTTCACTCAGTTATTGGTGTTTAATTAGATAAGTTTTGTAGTCCTCTTGGTGGGCCTGAATCAAAGTACTGGAGCCAAAGATGTTGCTGTCCTATAAATCCTTTATTTGTTTGCGGTGCAGGTTTCATTAAAGGCTGCCTGTGTGCCAGTGCATTATCTCTGGGGCTAGAATCCCCACCGCATTCCTTCAGAATACAAACAAAACTATATGAAGCGTCTCTAAGCTTGTTTGTTTTTATAAGAAAAAAAAAAAGTTTACTGTATATGGAAATCTTTCCAATATTATTAAAAAAATAGCAAGTGAGCTGGTCATTGCTATTACTGGCTATAGAGACTATCAAGAGCCTACTCCTGTGTGCTTTGTCAGCCAGTTATCCTCTGGCTATTCTAGGCTCAAAATTGCTTTCTTCCTTGTGAAGTGGTGAGTCTTCTGGTATACAGTATGGCAGTAGTATCCACTATCTAAGCATAGTAACACTTTTTAGATTAGTAACCTTATAAAATCGAAAAGGCTTCAAACCTTTAGGGGGACATTTATTAAGCAGTGATAAGACCGGAGAAGTTGCCCATGGTTACCAATCAGCACTGAAGAAACATCTATAATTTTCATACTATAAAATGACACACAGCTGCTCTTTGGTGGGGTAACTTATCCCCTGGTTCACTTCTCAGCTCTTACCACTGCTTTGTAAATGTCCCCCTTAATCATAATGTGTAATACAGATAAAATATCGTAACATTTTCAAATGTTTACGGTAATGTTTGCATACAGATTTAAAAAACATCTATCTATTAATTTTATATAAACCTTTTTAATAAAGCATTTTGTCCCAGTATCGGTCCATTGTCAAGTTTTATTCATCTGGCTTACTGGTAGGGAAGCCTGTGCATAGTTGGAAAACATACCTTTTTATTTTTTTTTAGCTGTTGCACTATTACTTATTACAACGTGCAATTTTGTTTACATGCAGTGAGTAGCTTTCACCTATATGCTAATATTTGGTAAAGGATCCTGTGCATAAGTGTTGCCATAAACCTACCTAGTTAAACCAGGTGACTTAGTTTTGGAATTTCAGAACCAATCCTATACAGACAATAAGGGGGGAATTCAAACATTTGGAAAGTCGGTCGGGTGTCTGTTTTTTCCTGTCTATTAGATAGGAAAAAGACACCCACCTGACTTTTCAAGCAATTGAATTCCACCCTAAGTGTTCAGTTACTTAACATTTTCCTAGTATCCTTTTGTAAATGACACTAAACTATATTTTAGTCCCAATGATAGTAGTTCAAGCCTTTCTTTGTAACCAGGGCATTGTTTGATATTCTAAATAAATAATTGCCCATGTTTTCTATCACTGACTGCATAAAGTCTGATTCACCTTAGGGCCGTTTAAAGTATTTAGTATTGTTTACTAATAGTTTCAAGTTAGCCAGTGAAACTAATCTGTAGTTAATGTATGAAAATTGGCTGAGATATTAAAGTTTTTACAATTCATTTGTGATCCTTTATTTTTAAGGCCCTCCATAGCCTTATACAATGTTCTCCCCAAGATTTATTCAGGGGCTCTCCACCCGGCTTTTTTTTTTTTTTTTTTTGTTACATGCCACCTGGTAGTATCCTGCTCCAGGCGCCTGACGGTCAAAGTCAGAGATGCATCGCACTTACATTAGTGACAGGCACAGTAATGGAGATTCCTCCCCCATCTATAAGAGGTAGGGTGCAGTTTGGATGGTGGGAACATTTCAGAAGGTAGATAAAGAGTGCGTACATGTTTTGGTGGACACCATTATATATGTGACCAGCCTTTCTTCACTATCTGCGGCAGTCTTTTTATTTTTATTTTTTAATTGCATCTTTGTCTTACCGGATTACATTGTTGCTTAATGCCACCCGGTTGTCAGCCTTTTCTGGGGTAAACACTGCTTATGTGATATTACAAATACAATAAATAGAAGCTAACACCATAGGAACAACATAGCGCTACCCTGCAAACTAGGGTTGAGTAACCCTGTAACCTTATGGGGAAGCGTCGCGTGTTGGGAATGGAGTTCTGCCCTCAGCAAACGTATATTCAATGTATATAGTGTTAAGCTGGGTACCCACTAGACAACATTTTAAACAAATTTGCGGATAACGACCAATCTTTACAATAAATTCGACTTGTCGTCAAGTATGTGCCCACTAGCCACGCTAGCGTCGTCCCCAGTTGGCTGTACATGCAGCTCAATCTGGGGGAATCACTAGCGATGCCGAACGCAGCATGATCTCACTCCTCGCCGCTGAATCTGGAAATGAGTATGCCCTTGCCGATGTCGACACCTGCCTGGTCACGTTGCTAGTGAGGTCAGTGCGTACACACATCGTTTAGTGTGTACCCGGCATTAGAGTTGCTGAATCGGTCTGGCAGCCAAGAGCAAAGGCACACTGGTGGCATAGGTAATGGTACAGGTTGAACATGAGAGCATAGATACTAAGAGGAGCTGCGAACAGTTGAACAAAGTAGAAGAGCAGGTGAGGGAATTAGATGAAACCTAACTCATGCTGCTTAATTTGTCTGGCCTGTGATTCTTTTGCAGCATTACTGTTTCAATGAACAGGTATTTGTTGCAATAACTGTATCGCTAACATTAAATTAGAGATGAGCGGATTCGGATTTACTCTGTTCTCAAAACGGCATCTTATTGGCTCATGGATGTCGCGTGTTTTGGATAGCTAATCAGATGCCGTTTTGAGAACAGAGTAAAACCGAATCCGCTCATCTCTAAACATTATGTGCTTTAGAACAGCAAGGAGCACTGCCTCAAGACCTTTTTAGTCTCTGCAGTTTTCGTCAATAGCTTTGCCATAACCAAACTGCATTATATTTCTTGTATTTAAAAAATAAAATAAAAAAAGTTGCATGGAGACACAGGACCATAAAATAAAGTCTCTGCTCCTTTTTATTTCTGTTACAGCCTTTGTGCACAGTTGATTAGCTTTCCCTTACATCGAGCTTACATATCAAAATAGCACATCATTCTCTAAGGAAGTATTGGCCAACAATCACTTAAATTGAACTTGGACAGCACATGGTGAGGGTTTAGACATGTCTGCAGGAAGCTAACATTTAGTTTTGTTGCCGTCTAGTCGGTTGGAAAGAGGAAAAAAATTAAAAGCACGCTGCAGTATTCTTTTCAAAGCCATATTGATTTTATTTCCCACGAATTAGGAACCCAAGTCCACTGATACTTGATCAAAACTACATAAACACCAAAAATCACGTAATCAAGGCGGAACGGAGAATATTGAAAGAGTTGGGATTTTGTGTTCATGTGAAACATCCACACAAGGTGAGTGGTTTTAAAAGTAGCAAAGTTGGAACAGATATCGGAGTTCCGGCTTAACTTCACTGTGGGTATATACACGACCTAATTAACCCACATCTCCTTTCATGGGTATTAAACATGTGCTATATGGTTTGTATAAATGTGTGACCAGTTCTATTTTAAACAAAATGGGGGGTTCTGCTATGGATATTGCTTTCTTAAATTATAATATTTCTTAAGTGCATACATATAAAATTCTAGTTCAAAATAAATAAACTTGTATGCTGCCAAATCTAATTTTTTATTTATTTTCAAAATACTGGAGAAAATTGATGTGAAAGTACACAGAAGTCTAAAAATCCAAGTTACAAATAAAAGGAGTTAAAAAATGTACAGGGCAATTTGAAATTACCTTTAGTGAATTACTGTGTATTCCCTGTACACAAAATAGTGCAGTAATATTCAGCGGGGGTACTTGGATCTAATTTATTCTACACGTGTCCAGCCCTGTTAATACCATACACAGTATTTTGTAATTTCTGCACATCTAATAATATGCAATAGGATAAAAATGAGTGTTAGGAAAGCTCAAGATACTACTACTGGGAAATTGTGTGGTGGAAAAGGCTACTGTAAAAACAGAGGAGGAGACTATTTAAATGTATTCGGACATAATGTGACTGAGCGACTGGAAAACGTGAATGCAGTGGATGTAAAATTAGCGTTTTGCCTGTGTAGAAGTCTGGGAAAGTAAAAACATCATTTTATTTGTAGGTGAAGTAAAAAAATTCTTTATCCAAACTTCCCCCCTGGTGGTAGTGGTCTGAGCAGGAGATTTTCTTCTGCTCTGGGTGGTATTCATTTACCAAGCACAGCACTGTCATGACATGCCATTCCCACCCCATGTAATATGTAGCCCTATTGAATGTAATATGTAGCCCTATTGAAGAGTCGGGATGGCTTAAATACACCAGTGCTGGGGTTTTGCTGCGTAATCTAGTTTTAGTTAAGAGTGGGGTGGGACTCCTTGTGTTTGTTCCATGGTGGGTAGGTTATATTGAGAGCGCATTTGGATACAGTGTTCTTAAAAACATATATTTTTTTTCTAGATCATTGTTATGTACCTTCAAGTCTTAGAATGTGAACGGAATCAAACCCTTGTTCAAACAGCCTGGTAAGTAAATCTTTAGTTTCTTTCTCAGTCACTGAAATAAGTCAGAGTAAATAATGACGTGCTCCAAGGCATAGACTAGCTCATTTGAAGACATGTTTACGTACAGCTGTTTCTGCTTACTGTTTTCATGGCTTGACAATACAGCAGTTGGAGATCTCTGTTTAACTTTGTTCTTTTTTCTACTCTTTGGTTAAAGGGTAGTCCATGATGGTAAGTCATAGAACTCTGCCCTCTGCACTACACCAACCTCCGGATGGCCTGATTGGCTGCCCTACTCTTCAGCCAATGCAGTGCAAGCTCTCATCCGAGATTCACTGAAGTGGTCCATATCCATCTGGTGGCATCTTCTAGTTCTGTGCTGGTGTCCAAAGGATTTGTATATTTGCTTTCAGAATTACTTTTGTAATGTGCTATTCAGAAAAGGGGAAAACAAATTTTGCTAAAGATCCCAGCTTTTATTAGAGACCAGATTACATTAGGTGTTGTGTTAGAATACCGCCATTATTATTATTAATAGAAGCAAGCAATATTGCATTCAGTGTTAGTGGAATGCCATACTTTGTAACTTAATAGATATGTACTATACATATAACATTCCCCTCCTGGAATTCTTATGGTACACACACCACAAAAAGAGAGCGAGGGAAAAATTTCTCTTTAGAAACGTTAAAGAAAAAGTCCTGTTGCATAATGTTAATGATCCAAATCTTTGAGATATCCTTGAAAACAGAAATGTCTACTCCAACAAAGACAGGTGCCCAGAAACGTCTGGCTAATACCAGTACACTAACTATCCTATCAGTATTATGCATTATGCGCCTAACTGCTGAATCCATTCACTGTTCTGTGGTAAGTTTCCATATGATACTGCATGTACTTCGTAATGAATTTGGCTTGCTAGCTTTCTCTTCATTTGTTCATCAAGATAGCTAATTCGGATTTGCACAATAATTTTTCATTTTAGGTGTTTTGGGGTTGTTTTTGTTAATTTCAGTTTTCATTTGCAAGCCATTTACAGTTCTGTCTCACTGAAGTTAAAATCTAAGTCATTAACGCATAAGATGTCCTTTTCATGCACATGTGGCATTTATGACACGTAACTTTTGGCTACCTTGCCCTTTTGGTCACTCTTGCCTGTTCACTTAGTAACACAGTTTAGGAGGGGATTTCCAAACTTGGAGTAAGATAAAACACCAGCCAATCAGCTCCAAACTGTCACTTGTCAAACACAGCCTCCAAGCTTCCAATAAATCTTCCCTTAAAAATCCAAAAGCGTGGGAACATTGCAAGAAACGTTGCTATATGAACTGGTTTCCTGTCTTGGTAAATGCAGCATGAAGGTGGTCAGCTAGCCATAACTAAGCTTCTTGAACAGAGGGCATTAATGACCATAAAAGTAAAATGCGCTAATGTTTTACTGCGTACAGAACTTGCCATTTGTTGTAACATAACCCCCACCACAACCTAATTTATTTGTTGTATTTTTGTTTTCTTTATCATTCAAATGTTGAGTATCTTACCTCAATCTAATTTAAAGATTTGTTTAGTGAATATTTGATTTGACTGTCTGAGTAGATATTTGCAGTAGGACACGTGTTCTTTACTAATACTGATCATGTGAACTTTTTTTTACCTTTTTTAAAACAAACCCGTTTTTTCTAGCTATTCTCGTAAAGGGAAAAATAGCAGTAAGACCTAAAAAGTAAAAGTCCACTATTGCCATTTTTCTGTATTATGAGAGCCCAGATAAATATTTCATGTAATGAAAGAGCGAGAAGAAAAAACAAAGTACACTGAGTCTCCAATGATGTTGTGTATAATGAGTTCTATGGTATCCTTTAGTTACACATTTTTCATGTTTCTGTTTTTCAGGAATTACATGAATGATTGCCTCCGAACCAACGTGTTTGTCAGGTTTGATGCAGAAACTATTGCCTGTGCCTGTATTTATCTTGCTGCTAGAGCCTTGCAGGTGATTGTGGCTTTTTTGTTTAGTGTTCTAAACCACAGGTTCTCAAACTTGGTCCTCAGGACCCCACACGGTTCATGTTTTGCAGGTCACCTGTAGATATTTAAAATGTGACAGTTGGTGATACACAGTGCACCTGCTGGGTGATATGGAAAACATGAACTGTGTGGGGTCCTGAGGACCGAGTTTGAGAACCACTGTTCTAAACTATTGAATAATGCTGGGACCTTGGTGAATATTGTAGTATATTGTACATATATTGGATATTGTAGAAATGGTAATGCAGTCACAGTATAATTTCTTGTTTGTGACATGATTTACAGCAGCAAAACGCCAAACTAGTTGTTTTTCTCAGTCGCACACGTTGACTTGGTTTTGGCGGTGGGGGGATGACAATACCACTTAGGAAAGTGAACACTTTGCCTTTTCTGATGGTATTTATTTACAGCACTTTGCTCCCCACTTTCACTATATTTGCCCCTGCAACCTTTGCTTGGCAGCCTTCACCAGATGAATTGCAAGCCTTCAATGCAATGTCTTACCGATTTATGCATTTCTCAGTAATTGAGACCACATTTCTTTTCAGATTGCTTTACCCAATAAACCACACTGGTTTTTACTTTTTGGAGCTACTGAGGAAAACATTCAAGATGTCTGTGTCACAACTATGAGACTTTACAGTAGGAAAAAGGTACTTTGTTTATTGCTGTACCCTTTTATTAGTCACATTGTTCTATAAGACTTGTGCGGTCTGATGTCCCTAGTTCGGTCAAAAAATGGATCTGTAGAAAAAGTGAGAAATGGTGCCTCCTTGTGTAGTATATTTAAATAAACGTCTGTCCCATCACCAGAGGACACCATAATGATTAAATGTGTACCCAATATGGTGGTTAAAACCACTTCAGTTGCGCAGGTGAGACCTTCCTCTCATTAAATATGTGGTATTCCACCCCAGTGCTGTTTCACCCCCTGAAAATTCTTTAGGGATTCTCTGCTGGAGGTATTTTCTTTCATTCAAGGTGAATACTCCTATACTGTATAATATACAGTATATATAAAACGAGAATTGAGAGCAAACACAATCATGTAATACCAAGACACCATTTAATGAAACATAAAAAAACAATAAATGGATGTACAATAGATAAAATCTATTGAAGCTTATAGGACACAGAATTTGTCAGGTAATGTCCCAGTCACCAGAAGGGTGAGAGTATCGTCCTTGGTGTGTGTTGCCAACTGCTGGACTTCATCAGGAGGGATAGCTGTAAAGTGTGAGGGGTCAATTAGGATTCGCAGTGGGGTGGGGGGCAGGTTGCGGGAGGTTAAGGTGGAGGAGAGTTCGGCTTCAGGGGGTCTTAGGCTAGGGGAGGGAGTCGGGCTGCTGGAGGTTTGGGGGGACGGTAAGGTAAACTGTCGGTATGCCGTTGTATGTACCACCAATAATCCAGCACAGTGTTGGAATGAAGTGTGCCGGTTTATCGGTGTTGTACCTGTATATATGTGTATTCTATTCAGCTCTAATAAGAGTACATGTTTGCCACATAGATAAATTAGGCAGATCATTGTTGTGAGATTAACATTTTAGTCCAAAGAGTGTTAAATGTGTAGAAGTGGTTTACAATCTATGGGGGTTATTCAGAGTTGGTCACAGATTTTGCTATTTTGGCAAAATCTGACCACTAAAATCACATGCTGGCTGCTGCCCAGCACAGGCAACGTTCTTGGGAAATGCAGGCGATGTCATCGGCCGGCCCTGAAAACAGCCACGACGTGCCTGCATTTCTTGGTCCACCCCTCCCCACCCACCCACCCACCCAAACAACGCCACATCGCTGCCCACAACTTGTCAATCAAGATACAATCTTAATCTTCCGGGGTGTGATTGCATAGTGATTGATTGTGTAATGCGGCCAATGCGCATCGTTCTGAAAATCACCCGTTAGCGATTTTCGGAACACTACGCCCACCTCTGAGTAGACCCAATATTGGCAAATCTAACCTACCTTATATGCATTTGCTATGTGTACTCTTTACCCTACACAATGAACACTTTTTTTTTTTCTTTTTTTTTATCCATGATTACAGTACATTGATACATTGTATTCTTTTATAGCCAAACTATGATTTTTTGGAAAAAGAAGTGGAGAAGCGAAAAGTGACACTGCAGGAAGCTAAACTAAAAGCGAAGGGATTAAATCCTGATGGAACACCTGCACTTTCCACCATGGGAGGATTCTCTCCAGCATCTAAACCATGTATGTTTACTAGTACATTTTTTTTTTTTTTAGTGTGTATATATGAGACTTTACAGATGTCTGCCCAAGGAGGATACAACAGTTGTGTAACCAGCTCCCAATATGTCATTGTTATTTGAGATTAAATTTGGACTTTCTACTTTAAACACCGTAATTGTCCACTATGTTATCCTATCTGCTCTCTCTGATCATAAAGCACAACCATGAAGTAAAAAGTGCCATGTAGGAAATGTCCTGGTGTCACAGGAATTCATTTCTTCTTGACTGCACACTGTTTGTAAAACGGAAGGCCATTAGTCAGACTTCCATTTCATGACTGGATGTGTGCACCTTCTTACTATTTGCTGTTTACCTACAACTATGATATGATGACATAGATACACTGCAGGAGGAAGTGAAGTGGGTAAAACCTGTGCTTTATAAAAAGGGAGGAGTTTTAAAGGTAGTCCTTCAAATTCCTGGCTGAGGCTTCTAGACTTTCCTGAACCTTCTAGGGACTCCCAAATGTCAATGGATGGGTCGTGATGACTTGATTTGCAGCAAGTCATGTCATTATATCCTGATGCCACAGGACACTTTCTGTCACTAGGATCTCCCTGAGGGGTGGATAATAAAACAGCAGGCATGGGTGCTCTATGTTGCCAAGGTCCAGTATCCCCCAACGCATTCAGAGATCAGGATCTAGATCCTGATAATTCAAAACACAATTTATTTCTCTGACGTCCTAGTGGATGCTGGGTACTCCGTAAGGACCAGGGGGAATAGACGGGCTCCGCAGGAGACTGGGCACTCTAAAGAAAGATTTAGGACTACCTGCTGTGCACTGGCTCCTCCCCCTATGACCCTCCTCAAAGCCTCAGTTAAATTTCTGTGCCCGGCCGAGCTGGATGCACACTAGGGGCTCTCTCCTAAGCTCCTAGGAAGAAAGTATATGTTAGGTTTTTTATTTTCAGTGAGACCTGCTGGCAACAGGCTCACTGCATCGAGGGACTAAGGGGAGAAGAAGCGAACCTACCTAAGTGGTGGTAGCTTGGGCTTCTTAGGCTACTGGACACCATTAGCTCCAGAGGGATCGAACACAGGACCCGACCTCGTCGTCTGTTCCCGGAGCCGCGCCGCCGTCCCCCTTACAGAGCCAGAAGCAAGAAGGTCTGGAAAATCGGCGGCTGAAGACTTCTGTCTTCTCCAAGGTAGCGCACAGCACTGCAGCTGTGCGCCATTGCTCCTCATGCACACCACACACTGCGGTCACTGATGGGTGCAGGGCGCTGGGGGGGGGCGCCCTGAGCAGCAATATTAACACCTTGGCTGGCGAACTGGCACCATATATAGCCCCAGGGGCTATATGGGTGCTTATTAACCCCTGCCAGAACTTTTACAATAGCGGGAGAAAGCCCACCGAAAAAGGGGCGGAGCCATCTCCCTCAGCACACTGGCGCCATTTTTCCCTCACAGTTCCGCTGGAAGGAAGCTCCCTGGCTCTCCCCTGCAGTCCTGCACTACAGAAAAGGGTAAAAAAGAGAGGGGGGGCACAAATTAGGCGCAGTATAAATATATTATGCAGCTATAAGGGGAAAACACGTTTTTATAGGTGATATCCCTGTGATATATAGCGCTCTGGTGTGTGCTGGCATACTCTCCCTCTGTCTCCCCAAAGGGCTTTGTGGGGTCCTGTCCTCTGTAAAAGCATTCCCTGTGTGTCTGCTGTGTGTCGGTACTGCTGTGTCGACATGTATGAGGAGGAAAATGATGTGGAGGCGGAGCAAATGCCTGTGAATGTGATGTCACCCCCTGCGGGGTCGACACCTGTGTGGTTGGACTTATGGAAGGAATTGCGTGAAAGTGTCAACTCCTTACACAAAAGGTTTGACGACATAGGACAGCCGGCTACACAGCTTGTGCCTGTTCCAGCGTCTCAAATGTCATCAGGGGCTTTAAAACGCCCGCTACCTCAGGTGACAGATACAGACGTCGACACGGATACCGACTCCAGTGTCGACGATGATGAGACTAGTGTACCCTCCAATAGGTCCACCCGTTACATGATTGAGGCAATGAAAAATGTTTTGCACATTTCTGATAATACCCCAGGTACCACAAAAAAGGGTATTATGTTTGGTGAGAAAAAACTACCTGTAGTTTTTCCTACATCTGAGGAATTAAATGAGGTGTGTGAGGAAGCGTGGACTTCCCCCGATAAGAAATTGATAATTTCAAAACGGTTATTGGCAGCGTACCCTTTCCCGCTAGAGGATAGGTCACGTTGGGAAACACCTAGGGTAGATAAGGCGCTGACACGCTTATCAAAGAAGGTGGCACTACCGTCTCCGGATACGGCCACCCTGAAGGAACCTGCTGATAGCTTTTAGGGTAGCTTCCTGCTTTCTATTTACACACACACGGGCATTATATTGCGACCAGCGATTGCATCAGCTTGGATGTGCAGTGCTGCTGCTGCGTGGTCAGATTCCCTGTCGGATAATATTGATACCATGGATAGGGACAATATTTTGCTGACGATTGAGCATATAAAAGATGCAGTCTTATACATGCGTGATGCACAGAGGGATTTTTGCCGACTGGCATCAAGAATAAGCGCTATGTCCATTGCCGCCAGAAGGGGGTTATGGACTCGGCAATGGTCTGGCGATGCCGACTCTAAGCGGCACATGGAAGTTTTGCCCTATAAAGGGGTGGAACTGTTTGGGGATAGTCTTTCGGACCTCGTGTCCACAGCTACTGCTGGGAAATCGACCTTTTTGCCACAGGCTGCCCCACAGCAAAAGAAAGCACCGTATTATCAGGTACAGTCCTTTCGGCCCCAGAAAAGCAAGAGGGCTAGAGGCTCATCCTTTCTGCCAAGAGGCAAAGGTAGAGGAAAAAAGCTGCAACACACAGCTAGTTCCCAAGAGCAGAAGTCCTCCCCCGCGTCCGGTAAGTCCACAGCATGACGCTGGGGCTGCTCAGGCGGACCCGGGGACGGTGGGGGCCCGGCTCAGGAATTTCAGCGCTCAGTGGGATTTCTCACAAGTGGATCCCTGGGTTTTTCAAGTAATATCTCAGGGGTACAAGCTGGAATTCGAGACGTCTCCCCCCCGCCGTTTCCTAAAATCTGCCTTACTGGCAACTCCCTCCGCCAGGGAGGCGGTGTTGGTGGCTATTCAAAAACTGTATTCACAGCAAGTGATTGTCAAAGTACCCCTCCTTCAGCAAGGAAAGGGTTACTATTCCACAATGTTTGTGGTACCGAAACCGGACGGTTCGGTGAGACCCATCTTAAATCTAAAATCCTTGAACACTTATATCAAGAGGTTCAAGTTCAAGATGGAATCGTTCAGGGCGGTTATTGCGAGCCTGGACGAGGGGGATTACATGGTCTCCCTGGACATCAAGGATGCGTACCTCCATGTCCCCATTTACCCTCCTCACCAGGAGTACCTCAGATTTGTGGTACAGGACTGTCACTATCAGTTCCAGGCGCTGCCGTTTGGGTTGTCCACGGCACCGAGGGTCTTTACCAAGGTAATGGCCGAAATGATGATACTCCTTCGCAAGAAGGGAGTTTTAATTATCCCGTACTTGGACGATCTCCTGATAAAGGCGAGGTCCAAGGAACAGTTGGTAGTGGGGGTAGCGCTTTCTCGGGAAGTGCTACAACAGCACGGCTGGATTCTCAATATTCCAAAGTCACAGCTGGTCCCGACGACACGTCTTCTGTTCCTGGGAATGATTCTGGACACAGACCAGAAAAGAGTGTTTCTTCCAGTGGAAAAAGCCGAGGAGTTGTCATCTTTAGTCAGAGACATCCTAAAACCGGGACAGGTGTCGGTACATCAATGCACACGAGTCCTGGGAAAAATGGTAGCTTCGTATGAGGCGATTCCATTCGGAAGGTTCCACGCAAGGACTTTCCAGTGGGACCTGTTGGACAAATGGTCCGGGTCCCATCTCCAGATGCAACAGCGGATAACCCTGTCGGCAAGAACCAGGGTGTCGCTGCTGTGGTGGCTGCAGAGGGCTCATCTACTAGATGGCCGCAGATTCGGAATACAGGACTGGGTCCTGGTGACCACGGATGCCAGCCTTCGGGGCTGGGGTGCAGTCACACAGGGAAGAAATTTCCAAGGACTGTGGTCAAATCAGGAGATTTCGCTTCACATAAATATTCTGGAGCTAAGGGCCATTTACAATGCCCTTAGCCAAGCAAGACCCCTGCTTCAGAACCGGCCGGTACTGATCCAATCAGACAACATCACGGCGGTCGCCCATGTAAACAGACAGGGCGGCACAAGAAGCAGGAGGGCAATGGCAGAAGTCACAAGGATTCTCCGATGGGCAGAGAATCATGTGTTAGCACTGACAGCAGTGTTCATTCCGGGAGTGGACAACTGGGAAGCAGACTTCCTCAGCAGGCACGACCTCCAGCCGGGAGAATGGGGACTTCATCCAGAAGTCTTCCAGATGCTGGTAAACCGTTGGGAAAAACCACAGGTGGACATGATGGCGTCCCGCCTCAACAAAAAGCTAAAAAGATATTGCGCCAGGTCAAGGGACCCTCAGACGATCGCTGTGGACGCTCTAGTGACACCGTGGGTGTACCAGTCGGTTTATGTGTTTCCTCCTCTACCTCTCATACCCAAAGTACTGAGAATAATAAGAAAGCGAGGAGTGAGAACTATTCTCGTGGCTCCGGATTGGCCAAGAAGAGCTTGGTACCCGGAGCTTCAAGAGATGCTTGCAGAGGACCCTTGGCCTCTGCCGCTCAGACAAGACCTGCTGCAGCAGGGACCCTGTCTGTTCCAAGACTTACCGCGGCTGCGTTTGACGGCATGGCGGTTGAACGCCGGATCCTAAAGGAAAAAGGCATTCCGGAGGAAGTCATCCCTACCCTGATCAAGGCCAGGAAGGATGTCACCGCAAAACATTATCACCGTATTTGGCGAAAATATGTTGCTTGGTGTGAGGCCAAGAAGGCCCCAACGGAGGAATTTCAACTGGGTCGATTCCTGCATTTCCTGCAAGCAGGTGTGACGTTGGGCCTCAAATTGGGGTCCATTAAGGTCCAGATCTCGGCCCTGTCGATTTTCTTCCAGAAAGAACTGGCTTCACTGCCTGAAGTTCAGACTTTTGTCAAGGGAGTTCTGCATATTCAGCCTCCTTTTGTGCCCCCAGTGGCACCTTGGGATCTCAATGTTGTTTTGGAGTTTCTGAAATCACATTGGTTTGAGCCACTTAAGACTGTGGATTTAAAATATCTCACGTGGAAAGTGGTTATGTTGTTGGCTCTGGCTTCGGCCAGATGTGTGTCAGAATTGGCGGCTTTGTCCTGTAAAAGCCCCTATCTGATTTTCCATATGGATAGGGCAGAGTTGAGGACTCGTCCTCAGTTTCTCCCGAAGGTGGTATCCGCTTTTCACTTGAGCCAACCTATTGTGGTGCCTGCGGCTACTAGGGACTTGGAGGATTCCAAGTTTCTGGACGTAGTCAGGGCCCTGAAAATGTATATTTCCAGGACGGCTGGAGTCAGGAAAACTGACTCGCTGTTTATTTTATATGCACCCAACAAGCTGGGTGCACCTGCTTCTAAGCAGACTATCGCGCGCTGGATTTGTAGCACTATTCAGCTGGCGCATTCTGCGGTGGGACTACCGCAGCCTAAATCTGTAAAAGCCCATTCCACAAAGAAGGTGGGCTCATCTTGGGCGGCTGCCCGAGGGGTCTCTGCTTTACAACTTTGCCGAGCTGCTACTTGGTCAGGGGCAAACACGTTTGCAAAATTTTATAAATTTGATACCCTGGCTGAGGAGGACCTGGAGTTCTCTCATTCGGTGCTGCAGAGTCATCCGCACTCTCCCGCCCGTTTGGGAGCTTTGGTATAATCCCCATGGTCCTTACGGAGTACCCAGCATCCACTAGGACGTCAGAGAAAATAAGATTTTACTCACCGGTAAATCTATTTCTCGTAGTCCGTAGTGGATGCTGGGCGCCCATCCCAAGTGCGGATTGTCTGCAATACTTGTAAATAGTTATTGTTAAAAAAATCGGGTTGTTATTGCGAGCCATCTGTTCAGAGGCTCCATTGTTATCATACTGTTAACCGGGGTTCCTATTAGGGAGGCCAATCCCGGGATCGGCGGGATCCCGGGATTTGGGCCCAAAAATGCCGGGATTTGAATCCCGGGATTGGAGCATCCAATCCCGGGATTCACGGGATTATTCTGCGCATGCGCGGCGGCAGGAGGGTTGGTGTGTAAGTAATAATACTTACTCATTTAGGCGGGCAGCAGCCATGAACAAGTAGAACGCGCGCAGCACTTCAAATGTAGCGCCGGCCGCCAGCCAATCAGGAGCAACTGCTGCGACCGCTTCCCTGATTGGCCTCCGGTCCGCCAGGTCTGGTTGGCTGGCGGCCGGCGCTTCATTTGAAATGCCGCCGCGTTCAGTGTTTTAATGGTTGCCGCCCGTCTAATAGTAAGTACTATTACTTACACCCACCCTATCTCCCTCCGTGCAGCCTTCCTCCCTCCCTGCCGCGACCTACACCCTCTGTCCTGACTGAGTCCCGCACCGCTACCTACTACACCCTCCCTACCTCCCGCACCGCTACCTACACCCTCCCTACCTCCCGCACCGCTACCTACACCCTCCCTACCTCCCGCACCGCTACCTACACACTCCCTACCTCCCGCTCCCTACACACTCCCTCCAGCCCTGCTCCCTACAATTTTCTCTAATCCCTACTGGAATCCCGGGATTGATCGTTTTTCAATCCCGAATCCCGGGATTGAAAAAACGGCCCGGGATTGGCCTCCCTAGTTCCTATCACGAGTTATATGGTGTGATTGGTGTGGCTGGTATGAGTCTTACCCGGGATTCAAAATCCTTCCTTATTGTGTCAGCTCTTCCGGGCACAGTGTCCTAACTGAGGCTTGGAGGAGGGTCATAGGGGGAGGAGCCAGTGCACACCAGGTAGTCCTAAATCTTTCTTTAGAGTGCCCAGTCTCCTGCGGAGCCCGTCTATTCCCCCTGGTCCTTACGGAGTACCCAGCATCAACTACGGACTACGAGAAATAGATTTACCGGTGAGTAAAATCTTATTTTTTTTTTGTCCTTTTCCTTTTTAGCATCTCCAAGAGAAATAAAAGCTGAAGAAAAATCTCCAATATCTGCAAAAGTCAAACGTGAGGCTGAGGAGAAGCAGTCGTTGAAGAGTCCATACAATGGGTGAGCAGCCTTACTTTCTCCTGTGTTTGGGAAGCTTTTCTGCAAATGTAAAGACGAGGTGAAATTTGTAGTCAAAATGTTACCCTTCAGGGCCACATGGTTCGCCCACATCTTTATATGACCAGACAGGTTGGTTACTTTCACTAAATAACTTTCATAAACTATGCAAGAAAATTTTCTATTGTGGGTTTTATTTAGAGATGAGCGGGTTCGATGTAACGCCAGAATTAACACCAGTTCGGTTTTATCTGGATTTTTCTTATTGGCTATCCAAAACACCTGACATTCGTGAACCAATTTGAACCAGTCAACAATGCTGTTTTGCGATCCGAGTAAAACTGAACCCGCTCATCTCTAGTTTATTTTTTATTTTTATGGCTTTCTACATTATTGTGGCTATGTCTTTGAGTTCTTGACATGTATGTATACGTGTTACAAATAATGCTCATTCATACATTATTATATTCTGCTAAATGCTGTAACACTGCTGCCAATGTTGGGAAGTCTCTCTGGCTCTTCCAACACTGCCGGGAGGCTGCTTGCTTCAATTGCTGAACTCTCCAGCATTGTCTGAGTAGCATGTGGGACGCATGTAGAATGCTATAGTGAGGGGCAGCATATGACAGTAGGGAGCCAAACTGGACTCTTTATAATAAGCAGAGCACGTCTTGTGGGACCTACTTAGTTTCAGAAAACAAGTTCTTTGTTACAATATTGGAATAACGTGTTCTAGCGCATGAATGGGACGAGTGGAATGTTAATTAAAACTTTAAGGGAAATAGGAGTGCATTCTTTTAATACGCCTTTAAGTTCATCATTTTGTCCAGTTTTAGAGCTAAAATGATGTGATTTGAAATCTTCTACTGAGTTGTCCTCATACACTTTTGCTGCAGTCGCGCCAAATGTCCCTTCTCTGCGTGCCAAGTCCCTTGCAACTCGCCTTGACCGAAGCGACTTTTTTCATGAATGTGCGCCTTAATCGCAACGCGACAAAAGACTGCACTGATTTGATATGCGTCACTTGCATATTTGTGTGATTGTGAGTTCCTTGGAGCAGGGCCATCTTCGCTTCTGTTCTCACAACCCTCTTCTTTCACTTAAATTACAGCTCTCTCCTACTCTGTGATTGTCTATGCCAGAGGTTCCCAAACGCGGTCCTCAAGGCACCCAACGGTCCTGGTTTTAAATGTATCTATGCTTGGCCACAGGTGACTAATCAGCACCTTAGTCAATTTGATTTAACCATCTGTGCTGAGCCATGGAAATACCTAAAACCTGGACTGTTGGGGTGCCTTGAGGGCCGAATTTGGGAACCTATGGTCTATACCATAGGTTCTCAAACTCGGTCCTCAGGACCCCACACGGTGCATGTTTTGCAGGTCTCCTCACAGAATCGCAAGTGAAATAATTCGCTCCACCTGTGGACCTTTTAAAATGTGTCAGTGAGTAATTAATACACCTGTGCTCCTGCTGGGTTACCTGCAAAACATGCACTGTGTGGGGTCCTGAGGACCGAGTTTGAGAACCCCTGGTCTATACCCACATCTCTTCTCACTCATTACGGTTTCTCTTCCAACATCTGCTAGCCCCTAGTAGTACGCCGATTACTCCTTTGCTTCCTTACATCTCAGTTGTATTGTGTACTGAGAATTGTGGTGCTGATTGTTAACTGTGCTCTTTTAGTTTTCAGTTACTGTAATGTTAAGTTCTGTTTACCCTGTATTGGTCTAATGTCTGCCATATGTATGTCACTGCAAAACATTTGTGGCGCCTTTATAAATAACATGTAATAATACTGGGTCTGAATCTGTATACAAAGTGCTACAGTGCAGCAGGCATGGTTTTTTTGTTTTTCACGCTAAGTTCCAGTATCAAAGTAATCCAGTGCAGTTTTGTCGCATTACGACTACAACACACATTTGCGTGAAAGACACTTGGTGCGGCTCACTTGCGCTAAGCGTCTCATACCACATGTTATGTTAAGATTAGTTATGTATGAGGAAACAGCTGTAAATGGCTTTGGCCTATTGGCTCACCTTTTTGTGTTAGTATATTCTTTCACCTTGTCCTTAATGCCCTAATCCTGACCAAGTATACTTTCAGTTGGGAGAGTGATTGGTCTTTTGAAATTGCACATTGAGCCATTACTAGTAACTGCTGCTGACCATTGCCTTATTTATTTATTAACAGTTTCTTATATAGCGCAGAAAATTCCGTTGCGCTTTACAACTAGACACAATTAGAAGACAAAACTACTGAGTAAAAACAAACAGTCGTAGACGTAGGAGGGCCCTGCTCACAAGTTTACAATCTATGGGCCTTATTCTGGTTTACATTTCTGTAACTATGATGTAATCTAGCAGTATTTTGTAATTTTGCTTTAAATTGTTTCTTATTCATGGCAGTGACCACTTTTATATTCCCCGTACTTGGGAAACCAACCATTGTCTTTTTTTTTTTTTTTTCTGCTGTTAAATTGTTTCTATGAACTACTTCTACCTATTGCAGGTTGCGAAAAGAAAATAAAAGAAGCCGAAGTGGAAGCAGATCAAGATCCAGAACAAAATCCAGATCCCGCTCTCCACGAAGACAGTAAGTCAGAGATTTTTCCTAGATTTTCAGATGCTGTTTTTTGTGTCGCTCATGTAGAATAATTTTTTTTGTACCATTTCAAAGATTTGCATTCTTTGATGTATATTAGAGGCCCATATAGACGGGCCGATGCAGGAGAGATGTGTGCTGAGCGAACCGCTCAGCACACATCTCTCCCACAGCTCAGCACAGCGCGATGTGTGCTGAGCGTCTGGTGGGAGATGGGGGGTGCGCTCACTTCACCCAGCGGGTGAAGTGAGCGACCCGCTAGATTGGCCTGCATGCAGGCCAATCTAGCAGCAGCGATAGCGATGCCCGGGGCTGCGCATCGCTGTAGGGGGTACACACTGCGCAATAATGCTGAAATTCTAAGCAATCTAGTCAGATTGTTTAGAATATCGCTCCGTGAGTACCCCCCTTAAGTGTATGTTTTTTTCCTGATGTTTCATTTGGCCTTTCTGTGGTTCCATATTAGTTATAGCAGTTTTTGTACAGCAGCCTAAATAACTGCCTATTTCATGAAACAAATAAATTTGTGCTTAACAGATTGTTTATAGTCCAGTACAGCTGTAGATACATTGGTACTATCCATGCATGGTATGTAAAAGGTCCATCTTTTTTTCTTTTTCTTTTTAAGTTATAATAACAGACGGAGCCGATCCGGAACCTACAGTTCAAGGTCAAGAAGCAGATCTCGTAGCCACAGTGAGAGTCCGCATAGACATCATAATCATGGATCTCCACATTTCAAACCCAAGCATCATGGGGATGATATGAGGGGGTCAAACAGACATGGTCATAAAAGGAAAAAATCCCGTTCTCCCACACCAGGCAAATCAAGAGAACATGGGGATCCCTCCAAGAAGCACAGGCATGACCGTGGCCATCATAGAGACAGACAGGAAAGGTCTCGTTCTTTTGAAAGGTCACACAAAAGTAAACATCATGGCAGTGGCCATTCTGGACATGGCAGACACAGGCGCTGAATGCTACCCTAGACAACAAGGGAAAATCAATCTTTTCACTGTTTATGGACTTTGTAATGAAGATTTTGTAATAAAACTATTTGAGTACAAATATGGACATTTTGCTGATATTTTTGGTTTTCTTTCAGTGTATATCTTTTGCACATTATACCCGAACAGTATGACATTTATTAAGAAACCATGGTCAGAAGACATTGATATAGAGTTCTGTATTAAACCAACAGCTTCTGTGAATGATTTGCTGTAAAAATATCTTATTTTTTTATATGAACTGGTTGCAGACACGGTTATATTTAAAAAGAATTATTTAAAGAATTGTGAAATCTTTCATATTGGTTTTAGTCTGCATGTGTTCAAACTGAATTTTATTAGCAAATAAATTAGAAAACTTAAATGTGTATTGTATTTCATCTAGAAATCATGAAACTCGTGTAATATTCATACAGTATGTCCTAAAATGATGTTACACACTAGATGTGTGCTTCTAAGAACATGACTAACTTTTATATCATATGCATAATGAGCGCCTTTTATGGTAAAGATAACCTGCACATTTTTATTTATTTTTTTACCCGAAAGGTTGTGTTATGGTGACTTCGACGGGTATAATTACCCTTCAAGGTTTAAGTACAGGGTATAATTACAGTCGCATGTTAAATAGTCAGCAGTTAGCATGTGGCTTTCAGTACACACTGCACTGTAGTTCTGCATTACAGATCTCTAGCGCGGGTGGTCTTCAGTATGCCGACTGACGGGATCCCGGCGCACAGTATACCAGCGCCGGGATCCCGACAGCCGGCATACCGACACTTATTCTCCCTCGTGGGGGTCCAAGACCCCCCCCTGGAGGGAGAATAAAATAGCGTGGCGAGCGTAGCGCGCCACCGTGCCCGTAGCTTGGCGAGCGCAGCGAGCCCGCAAGGGGCTCATTTGCGCTCGCCACACTGTCGGTAAGTCGGCGGTCGGGCTCCCGGCGCCGGTATGCTGGTCGCTGGGAGCCCGACCACCGGCATACCGTAGTGAACCCCTCTAGCGCACCCCACCACCATCTATAGCCAGCATATAAGTAGTACTAACATTGTTGTCCCAGCGTGGCTTCTCGTGAGGTGGTAGGTAAATTGTGATACAGGGAGGGAATCATCTTGGACAGGGAGCAACACACATTAATATACGTTATAATAGCTATATCTGTTCTATCTCTTTTTTTCTTTTCCCAGAACATCTTTTTGCTAAATAATGTACACTAATAAAGAGATTTTCTGCTTGATACACTTTATTTACATAGGCATCGCACAACTGATAGGGGAGTGAGGAAGCACAGCTTGCTCTAATCAAGAGCACTTCTCAAAGCAATGTGAGTGGCAGGGGCATGTCGTGCTGGCATTTGCATGAATCAAAGTTTCCTCCAGTTAAAGTTAGATGCTCATAATTTGACCAAATTCATTTAAACCTCTCTGCTAACCTAATTTGAGCGTCGTCATAACCTGCATAGAATTCTCATAGCTGAACACTGTCGTTCATAGCGCTCCAGCAAATGTTATAATAATGTGATTGATAAATTGATAGTCTTAGAATTACAGAATCCAATGCGGTGTAGGTGGTGGTTAGGACCGGGCACCAAACGGTTGAAGCTTTATATATCCCGGTATGCTCTGGTCCCCTCCCCACCCGCCCACAGCCTGAGGCAAGTCCGTTTTGTTTTTGTGCCTTCAGGAGCCGGTTCACCTTTTAACAGTGGGTTTTATTTCTCTGATGTCCTAAGTGGATGCTGGGACTCCGTAAGGACCATGGGGAATAGCGGCTCCGCAGGAGACTGGGCACAACTAAAGAAAGCTTTAGGACTACCTGGTGTGCACTGGCTCCTCCCCCTATGACCCTCCTCCAGACGTCAGTTAGAATCTTGTGCCCGGCCGAGCTGGATGCACACTAGGAGGCTCTCCTGAGCTCCTAGAAAGAAAGTAATAGTTTAGGTTTTTTATTTTCAGTGAGATCTGCTGGCAACAGACTCACTGCTACGAGGGACTAAGGGGAGAAGAAGCGAACCTACCTGCTTGCAGCTAGCTTGGGCTTCTTAGGCTACTGGACACCATTAGCTCCAGAGGGATCGAACACAGGGCCCGACCTCGATCGTCCGGAGCCGCGCCGCCGTCCCCCTTACAGAGCCAGAAGCAAGAAGTTGGTCCGGAAAATCGGCGGCAGAAGACTTCGGTCTTCAACAAGGTAGCGCACAGCACTGCAGCTGTGCGCCATTGCTCCTCATGCACACCTCACACTCCGGTCACTGATGGGTGCAGGGCGCTGAGGGGGGCGCCCTGAGCAGCAATATAATATACCTTGACTGGCAAATCTACACCATATATAGTCAGGAAGGCTATATAGGTGTAAAAATACCCCTGCCAGAGAACCAGTAAAAGCGGGAGAAAGTCAGTTGAAATAGGGGCGGGGCTTCTCCCTCAGCACACTGGCGCCATTTTCTCTTCACAGTGCAGCTGGAAGACAGCTCCCCAGGCTCTCCCCTGTAGTTTTCAGGCTCAAAGGGTTAAAAAGAGAGGGGGGGCACTAAATTTAGGTGCAGTATTACATATATATAAGCAGCTATAGGGGAAAAATCACTCAGTTATAGTGTTAATCCCTGTGTTATATAGCGCTCTGGTGTGTGCTGGCATACTCTCCCTCTGTCTCCCCAAAGGGCTTTTGTGGGGTCCTGTCCTCAGAGCATTTCCTGTGTGTGTGCGGTGTGTCGGTACGGCTGTGTCGACATGTTTGATGAGGAGGCTTATGTGGAGGCGGAGCAGGTGCCGATAAATGTGATGTCACCCCCTGCGGGGCCGACACCTGAATGGATGGTAATGTGGAAGGAATTACGTGACAGTGTCGACTCTTTACATAAGAGATTTGACGACATAACAGATGTGGGACAGCCGGCTTCTCAGCTCTTGCCTGCCCATGCGTCTCAAAAGCCATCAGGGGCTCTAAAACGCCCGCTACCTCAGATGGCAGACACAGACGTCGACACGGATACCGACTCCAGTGTCGACGACGAGGAGACTACTGTACATTCCAATAGAGCCACCCGTTATGATTGCGGCAATGAAAAATGTCTTGCGCATTTCTGATGTTACCCCAGGTACCACAAAAAAGGGTATAATGTTTGGGGAGAAAAAGCTACCAGTGGTTTTCCCCCCATCTGATAAATTAAATGAAGTGTGTGAAGAAGCGTGGGCTTCCCCTGATAAAAAGTTACTAATGGCGTACCCTTTCCCGCCAGAGGACAGGTTACGCTGGGAGACACCCCCTAGGGTGGATAAAGTGCTCACACGACTATCAAAGAAGGTGGCACTGCCGTCTCCGGACACGGCCGCCCTCAAGGAACCTGCCGATAGAAAGCAGGAGGCTATCCTGAAGTCTGTTTATACACACTCGGGCATTATACTGCGACCAGCTATTGCTTCAGCATGGATGTGCAGTGCTGCAGCTGCGTGGTCAGATTCCCTGTCAGAAAATATTGATACCTTAGACAGGGACACTATATTGCTAACCATAGAGCATATAAAAGACGCGGTTCTGTATATGAGAGATGCACAGAGGGATATTTGCCGGCTGACATCTAGAATAAATGCACTGTCCATTTCTGCCAGAAGGGGTTTATGGACCTGGCAGTGGACAGGGGATGCAGATTCTAAAAGGCACATGGAAGTTTTGCCTTACAAGGGTGAGGAGTTATTTGGGGATGGTCTCTCGGACCTAGTTTCCACAGCGACAGCTGGAAAATCAGCATTTTTACCCCATGTCCCCTCACAGCAAAAGAAAGCACCGTATTATCAGGTACAGTCCTTTCGGCTCCATAAAGGCAAGCGGGTTAAAGGTGCGTCCTTTCTGCCCAGAGGCAGAGGTAGAGGGAAAAAGCTGCAAAATACAGCCAGTTCCCAGGAACAAAAGTCCTCCCCCGCTTCCGCTAAGTCCACAGCATGACGCTGGGGCTCCACTGGCGGAGCCAGGTGCGGTGGGGGCCCGTCTCAAGTGCTTCAGTGGGCTTGCTCACAGGTGGATCCCTGGATTCTACAAGTAGTGTCTCAGGGATACAAGCTGAAATTCGAGACGTCTCCCCCTCGCCGTTTCCTAAAATCTGCCTTGCCAACGTCTCCCTCAGACAGGGAGGCTGTGATAGAGGCAATTCACAAGCTGTATTCGCAGCAGGTGATAGTCAAGGTACCCCTCCTTCAACAAGGAAGGGGTTACTATTCCACAATGTTTGTGGTACCGAAACCGGACGGTTCGGTGAGACCCATTTTAAATTTAAAATCTTTGAACACGTATATAAAACGGTTCAAGTTCAAGATGGAATCGCTCAGGGCGGTTATCTCAAGCCTGGAGGAAGGGGATTACATGGTATCACTGGACATCAAGGATGCTTACCTGCATGTCCCCATTTACTCTCCTCACCAGGAGTACCTCAGATTTGTGGTACAGGACTGTCATTACCAATTTCAGACGCTGCCGTTTGGTCTGTCCACGGCACCGAGGGTGTTTACCAAGGTAATGGCCGAGATGATGATACTCCTGCGAAAAAAGGGAGTTATAATTATCCCGTACTTGGACGATCTCCTGATAAAGGCGAGGTCCAAGGAACAGTTGTTGATCGGAGTAGCACTTGCTCGGCAGGTGCTACAACAGCACGGCTGGATCCTGAATATTCCAAAGTTGCAGCTGGTTCCTGCAACACGTCTATTGTTCCTGGGGATGGTTCTGGACACAGAACAGAAAAGGGTGTTTCTCCCGGAGGAGAAGGACAAGGAGTTGTCATCTCTAGTCAGAGACCTCCTAAGACGAAAACAGGTGTCGGTGCACCACTGCACGCGAGTTCTGGGAAAGATGGTAGCTTCTTACGAAGCAATTCCGTTCGGAAGGTTCCATGCACGGATCTTTCAGTGGGATCTGTTGGACAAGTGGTCCGGATCGCATCTTCAGATGCATCAGAGGATAACCCTGTCTGCAAGGACCAGGGTGTCTCTACTGTGGTGGCTGCAGAGTGCTCATCTTCTGGAGGGCCGCAGATTCGGCATACAGGACTAGGTCCTGGTAACCACGGACGCCAGCCTTCGAGGCTGGGGAGCAGTCACACAGGGAAAAAATTTCCAGGGA
This sequence comes from Pseudophryne corroboree, assembly GCF_028390025.1. NCBI lineage: Eukaryota > Metazoa > Chordata > Amphibia > Anura > Myobatrachidae > Pseudophryne > Pseudophryne corroboree. Next base: position 271,531,868 of record NC_086447.1, on the reverse strand, counting down.
CTATGGTCAAGCCAGGAAATGTCCCTACACATAAATATTCTGGAACTAAGAGCCAATTACAATGCCCTAAGTCAGGCAAGACCCATGCTTCAAAGTCAGCCAGTACTGATTCAGTCAGACAACATCACGGCGGTTGCCCATGTAAACCGACAGGGCGGCACGAGAAGCAGGATGGCGATGGCAGAAGCCACGAGGATTCTCCGATGGGAAATCACGTGTTAGCACTGTCGGCAGTGTTTATTCCGGGAGTGGACAACTGGGAAGCAGACTTCCTCAGCAGACACGACCTCCACCCGGGAGAGTGGGGACTTCATCCAGAAGTCTTCCGGCTGAAAACAAACCGATGGGAATGGCCACAGGTGGACATGATGGCGTCCCGCCTCAACAAAAAGCTAGAAAACTATTGCGCCAGGTCAAGGGACCCTCAGGCGATGGCGGTGGACGCTCTAGTGACACCGTGGTTGTACCGGTCGGTTTATGTGTTTCTTCCTCTTCCTCTCATACCAAGGGTGCTTAGGATAATAAGAAGGAGAAGAGTAAGAACTATAATCATTGTTCCGGATTGGCCAAGAAGAGCTTGGTACCCAGAACTTCAAGAAATGATCTCAGAGGACCCATGGCCTCTACCGCTCAGACAAGACCTGCTGCAGCAGGGGCCTTGTCTGTTCCAAGACTTACCGCGGCTGCGTTTGACGGCATGGTGGTTGAACACCGGATCCTGAAGGAAAAGGGCATTCCGGAGGAAGTCATTCCTACGCTGATCAAAGCCAGGAAGGACGTGACCGCAAAACATTATCACCGCATATGGCGAAAATATGTTGCTTGGTGTGAGGCCAGGCAGGCCCCAACGGAGGAATTTCAACTGGGTTGATTCCTGCACTTCCTACAGTCAGGGGTGACTATGGGCCTCAAATTGGGGTCCATTAAGGTCCAGATTTCGGCTCTGTCGATTTTCTTCCAAAAAGAACTGGCTTCCCTGCCGGAAGTTCAGACTTTTGTTAAAGGAGTGCTGCATATTCAGCCTCCTTTTGTGCCTCCAGTGGCACCTTGGGATCTCAACGTGGTGTTGGATTTCCTTAAATCACATTGGTTTGAGCCACTTAAAACCGTGGAGTTAAAATATCTCACGTGGAAAGTGGTCATGCTATTGGCCCTGGCTTCGGCCAGGCGTGTGTCAGAGTTGGCGGCTTTGTCATGTAAAAGCCCTTTATCTGATTTTCCATATGGATAGGGCGGAATTGAGGACTCGTCCCCAATTTCTGCCTAAGGTGGTTTCAGCGTTTCATTTGAACCAACCTATTGTGGTGCCTGCGGCTACTCGGGACTTGGAGGATTCCAAGTTGCTGGATGTAGTCAGGGCCCTTAAAATTTATGTTTCCAGAACGGCTGGAGTCAGGAAAACTGACTCGCTGTTTATCCTCTACGCACCAAACAAGATGGGTGCTCCTGCTTCAAAGCAGACTATTGCTCGCTGGATATGTAGCACAATTCAGCTTGCACATTCTGCGGCGGGACTGCCGCATCCTAGATCAGTAAAAGCCCATTCCACGAGGAAGGTGGGCTCTTCTTGGGCGGCTGCCCGAGGGGTCTCGGCTTTACAACTTTGCCGAGCTGCTACTTGGTCGGGGTCAAACACATTTGAAAGATTTTACAAGTTTGACACCCTGGCTGAGGAGGACCTGGAGTTCGCTCATTCGGTGCTGCAGAGTCATCCGCACCCTCCCGCCCGTTTGGGAGCTTTGGTATAATCCCCATGGTCCTTACGGAGTCCCAGCATCCACTTAGGACGTCAGAGAAAATAAGATTTTACTCACCGGTAAATCTATTTCTCGTAGTCCGTAGTGGATGCTGGGCGCCCATCCCAAGTGCGGATTGTCTGCAATACTTGTACATAGTTATTGTTAACAAAAGGGTTATTGTTGAGAGCCATCTGTGCAGAGGCTCCGTTGTTGTCATACTGTTAACTGGGTATAATATCACGAGTTGTACGGTGTGGCTGGTATGAGTCTTACCCGGGATTCAAAATCCTTCCTTATTGTGTCAGCTCTTCCGGGCACAAGATTCTAACTGACGTCTGGAGGAGGGTCATAGGGGGAGGAGCCAGTGCACACCAGGTAGTCCTAAAGCTTTCTTTAGTTGTGCCCAGTCTCCTGCGGAGCCGCTATTCCCCATGGTCCTTACGGAGTCCCAGCATCCACTACGGACTACGAGAAATAGATTTACCGGTGAGTAAAATCTTGTTTTTTATGGTTTCTTTGAATTTCTTTTTATTACACAGTAAGCAGCATTAGGCAGCCCTCTGGAAAGCCAGTGCTGCTGCTACATCAACCCCTGGCCTACGGGCCTGTCTAGCTTGGGTCCACGGGAAGATCCCGGACTGTAGCCGGAACACGGGAGGACAGGTAATTCGGGTTCCTGCATCTTTGACGCACTCCTACCTCCAGTCTTGGGAGACAGACACGGAGGTGCTGGTGTGGACACCAGTTCATCCAGGACTCCACTAGACCACCAGGGTGAACTTTACTGGCACAGGCTTTCTTAAACAGAGGCCAGGGAACCTGTGGTTGATGTCACCATAGGGAAGGTAAGCCCTCTTCCTGTGACCCCTCCTCCAGCTTAGGGTGCCACTCCACTGCGGTCTTCCCGCCTCTGAGCTGCTTCTCCCTCACCCTCTTCTCCTTCAAAGACCCACGGCAGCCATTTTTTTTAGCAGCTGCAGCTTTCTGGGAATGCTGGGTACAGTCTCCCTGTATACCTCTCCTAGGAGTTAGGTTATACAGCACTATATCCCACCAGCCACTGCGGTCTGTGTAGAACTGTACCCATAGCAGCAGCAGTTTGAAACGCTGCATGGGTTATAAGTCAGCATAGGCTATTAAGCCTTTATTAACAGAATTTGTTATTAAACAGATTATTCCCAGGTTATATGTTTTGCACAAAATTATAACCTGTACTATGATTATAAGTGTAAGCATGGCATGGGGGCCATTTTACCCATGCTTCCTGTTTCTTCCTGTTGTGATTCCAGAACGTTCCTGTCCTACATCTCTACTCCACCGGAGGCGCAGGGGTGTTAGTGGGAATTCTGGATCAGATTTCATATAGTACTGGCCACGTGCAGTGCACTTGGCCAGATATATATATATATATATATATTACACACACCTTAGTACTATTTCTCACGTCCTTGAGGATGCTGGGACTCCGTAAGGACCATGGGAATAGACGGGCTCCGCAGGAGATAGGGCACTTTAAGAAAGCTTTGGACTCTGGGTGTGCACTGGCTCCTCCCTCTATGCCCCTCCTCCAGACCTCAGTTTTACACTGTGCCCAGAGCAAGATGGGTGCACTGCAGAGAGCTCTCTAGAGTTCTCTGCCTAGAAGCATTTTTGTTTGGATTTTTTTTTCTACCTTTTACTACTTTTTCACAGGGAGCACTGCTGGCAACAGGCTCCCTGCATCGAGGGAGAGAGGAGCAGACCTTCTTGTCAAAGATAGGCTCTGCTTCCTCGGCTACTGGACACCATTAGCTCCAGAGGGGGTGAACGCAGGTTCTTACTGGGCGTCCATCCCCGGAGCCGCGCCGCCGTTCTCCTCACAGAGCTAGAAGTACAGAAGACAGAAGTCGTCAGGCGGCAGAAGCCTTCAGCTTCACTGAGGTAACGCACAGCACTGCAGCTGTGCGTCATTGCTCCCATACACCTCACATACTCCGGTCACTGTAAGGGTGCAGGGCGCAAGGGAGGGCGCCCTGGGCAGCAATATAAACCTCTGCATGGCAAAAAGACTATATACATGTACAGGTGGGCTCTGTACATGTATATAAAATACATATTTTACTAAGTTTGAGCGGGACAGAAGCCCGCCGCAGAGGGGGCGGGGCTTCTCCCTCAGCACTCATCAGCGCCATTTTCTCTCCACAGCACTGCTGAGAGGAAGCTCCCCGGACTCTCCCCTGCTTACACACGGTGAAAGGGTGCTTAAAAGAGAGGGGGGGGGGGCACATAATTGGCGGTTTACATATTCTACAGCGCTGCTGGGGAAAAACATTTTGTGTTGGTCTCCAGGGTTATTGCGCTGGGGTGTGTGCTGGCATACTCTCTCTCTCTCTCTCTCTCCAAAGGGCCTTGACAGGGATACTGTCTTCAGGAAAGGGGTTCCCTCTGTGTGTGTGAAGTGTGTCGGTACGCGTGTGTCGACATGTTTGACGAGGAAGGCTCGCTTAATGTGGAGGGGGAGTGCTTGAATGTCAGGTCGCCGTCGGCAACGCCGACACCGGAATGGGTGGATATGCTGAATGTCTTGAATGCAAATGTCAATCTATTGCATAAAAGATTAGACAAGGCAGAAGCTAGGGATCAGTCAGGTAGCCAGTCCATGCCTGTCCCTGGGGCGCCAAGTCCTTCGGGGTCTCAGAAGCGCACCATATCCCAGATTGATGACACAGATGCCGACTATGAAGATGCAAAATTACAGCCGAAGGTGGCTAAGGGTATACGGTACATGATTATTGCCATTAAAGAGGTTTTGCATATTACTGAGGAACCCCCTGTCCCTGACACGAGGGTACACATGTATAAAGGGAAAAAGCCTGAAGTCACTTTTCCATCCTCATTTGAATTAAGTGACTTGTGCGAAAAGGCTTGGGAATCTCCGGATAGGAGACCACAAGTTCCCAAAAGGATTCTCATGGTGTATCCTTTTCCACAAACTGATAGGATACGCTGGAAATCTTCGCCAAAAGTTGACAAGGCGCTGACACGTTTGTCCAAAAAGGTGGCACTGCCTTCTTAGGATACGGCTTCCCTCAAGGAACCTGCTGATCGCAGGCAGGAAATTACCTTAAAGCACATTTACAATCATTCCGGTACTATTGCTCGACCGGCTATGGCGTCGGCCTGGGTTTGTAGTGCGGTTGTGGCATTGGCAGATTCTTTATCTACGGAAATTGACACCTTAGATAGGGACGCCATTCAAATGACCATAGAGCATATCAGAGATGCTGCCTTGTATATGAGGGATGCTCAGAGAGACATTTGTTTATTAAGCTCCAGAATAAATGCTATGTCTATTTCTGCTAGGCGGTTCTTGTGGACCCGACAGTGGATGGGAGATGCCGATTCAAAGCGGCATATGGAGTCCTTGCCTTACAAAGGGGTGGAGTTGTTTGGAGACGGCCTCTCGGATCTTGTCGCTACGGCTGGTAAGTCAAATTTCTTACCTTATGTCCACCCGCAGCATTCCTAAAAGGCACCTCATTATCAAATGCAGTCCTTTTCGTTCCAATAAAAACAAGAAGGTACGTGGATCATCCTTTGTTGCCAGAGGGAAAGGCAGGGGAAAAAAGCTGCACACAGCTAGTTCCCAAGAGCAGAAGTCCTCCCCTGCGTCTGCAAAGTCCACCGCATGACGCTGGGGCTTTCCGAGGGGAGGCAGATCTGGTGGGGGCTCGTCTTCGGTTTTTCAGCCTTGTCTGGGTTCACTCGCAGGTGGATCCCTGGGCATTAGAGATTGTTTATCAAGGATACAGGCTGGAATTCGAAGACTTGCCTCCTCGCTGATTTTTCAAATCGGCTCTGCCGGCTTCCCCGTCAGAGAGGGAGCTAGTGTTGGCAGCAATCCAAAAATTGTATATTCAACAGGTGATTGTCACAGTTCCTCATCTCCAGCAAGGAGAGGGATATTACTCAACCCTGTTTGTGGTCCCGAAACCGGACGGTTCGGTCAGACCCATTTTAAACCTGAAATCTCTGAACCTGTACTTGAAGAGGTTCATGTTCAAAATGGAATCACTCAGGGCGGTCATCGCCAGCCTGGAGGGGGGGGATTGGAAGGTGTCCCTGGACATAAAGGATGCTTATCTTCATGTTCCGATATTCCCCCCGCATCAGGCGTTCCTGAGATTTGCAGTGCAGGACTGTCACTACCAATTTCAGACGTTGCCGTTTGGGCTTTCCACGTCCCCGAGAATTTTCACCAAGGTAATGGCGGAAATGATGGTGCTCCTGCGCAGGCAGGGGGTCACAATTATCCCATACTTGGACGATCTCCCATAAAGGCGAGATCTCTGGAGAGGTTGCTGGACAAGCGTGTCTCTGTCCATGAAGACGTTGCAGATACACGGCTGGATTCTCAATATACCGAAGTCCCAGCTAGTCCCTACAACGCGTCTGACCTTTTTGGGGCTGATTCTAGACACAGACCAGAAAAAGGTTTTTCTTCCGATCGAAAAGGTTCAGGAACTCATAGACATGGTCAGGAACCTATTAAAACCAAAAAAGGTTTCAGTGCATCATTGCACGCGGGGGTCCTGGGGAAGATGGTGGCTTCCTACGAGGCCATCCCTTTCGGCAGGTTCCATGCGAGGACTTTTCAATGGGACCTCTTGGACAAGTGGTCCGGGTCCCATTTACAAATGCATCAAAGGATCACCCTGTCTCCCAGGACCAGGGTATCTCTCCTGTGGTGGCTGAACAGTGCTCACCTACTAGAAGGTCGCAGGTTCGGCATTCAGGACTGGGTTCTGGTGACCACGGACGCAAGCCTCCAAGGCTGGGGAGCAGTGACACTGGGAAGAAATTTCCAAGGTCTCTGGTCAAGCCTAGAGTCTTGTCTCCACATCAACGTCCTAGAGTTGAGGGCCATATACAACGCCCTGCGTCAAGCGGAGGAATTGCTTCGGAGAAAACCGGTTCTGATTCAGTCAGACAATGTCACGGCAGTGGCTCATATAAACCGCCAAGGCGGAACAAGGAGCAGAATGGCCATGGCAGAAGCGACCAGGATTCTACACTGGGCGGAAGGCCATGTAAGCACGCTATCAGCGGTGTTCATCCCGGGGGTGGACAACTGGGAGGCGGACTTCCTCAGCAGGCACGACCTGCATCCGGGAGAGTGGGGACTTCATCAAGAAGTCTTCGCACAGATCACGGATCGTTGGGGACTGCCTCAAATAGACATGATAGCATCCCGTCTCAACAAAAAGCTAAAGCGGTATTGCGCCAGGTCAAGGGACCCTCAGGCGGTAGCGGTAGACGCTCTGGTGACACCTTGGGTGTTCAGATCGGTCTATGTGTTTCCTCCTCTTCCTCTCATACCCAAGGTGTTGAGAATAATACGAAGAAGCAGGGTCAGAACAATACTCATTGTTCCGGATTGGCCACGGAGGACTTGGTATCCGGAGCTGAAAGAGTTGCTCGCAGGGGATCCGTGGCCTCTTCCTCTAAGGCAGGACTTGCTGCGGCAGGGGCCCTGTTTGTTCCAAGACTTACCGCGGCTGCGTTTGACGGCATGGCGGTTGAACGACGGATCCTAGCGGAAAAAGGGATTCCGGAGGAAGTCATTCCTACCCTGATCAAGGCTAGGAAAGACGTGACGTTAAAACATTATCACCATATATGGCGGAAATATGTTTCTTGGTGTGAGGCCAGAGCTGCTCCTACGGAGGAGTTCCATTTGGGCCGTCTACTTCACTTCCTTCAAACAGGAGTGACTTTGGGCCTAAAATTAGGGTCCATAAAGGTCCAGATTTCGGCCTTATCCATTTTCTTTCAAAGAGAATTGGCCTCTATTCCTGAAGTACAGACCTTTGTGAAGGGGGTGCTGCATATTCAGCCTCCCTTTGTGCCTTCGGTGGCGCCTTGGGATCTTAACGTGGTGTTACGTTTCCTCAAGTCACCTTGGTTTGAACCACTCAAAACTGTGGAGTTGAAATACCTCACGTGGAAAGTGGTCATGTTGTTGGCGTTAGCTTCGGCAAGACGTGTTTCCGAATTGGCGGCTTTATCACATAAAAACCCATACTTGGTTTTTCACGTGGATAGGGCAGAGTTGAGGACTCGCCCTCACTTTCTGCCAAAAGTGGTCTCATCTTTTCATGTGAACCAACCTATTGTCGTGCCTGTGGCTACACGGGACTTGGAGGATTCCGAGTCCCTGGATGTAGTCAGGGCTTTGAAGATTTATGTGACCAGAACGGCTAGAATCAGGAAGACTGAAGCTTTGTTCGTTCTGTATGCGGCCAACAAGGTTGGCGCTCCTGCTTCAAAGCAGACTATTGCTCGCTGGATCTGTAACACGATTCAGCAGGCGCATTCTACGGCAGGATTGCCGTTACCGAAATCGGTTAAGGCCCACTCCACTAGGAAAGTGGGCTCTTCTTGGGCGGCTGCCCGAGGGGTCTCGGCATTACAGTTGTGCCAAGCAGCTACTTGGTCGGGGACAAACACCTTTGCAAAGTTCTATAAGTTTTACACCCTGGCTGAGGAGGACCTCCTGTTTGCTCAATCGGTGCTGAAGAGTCATCCACACTCTCCCGCCCGTTTGGGAGCTTTGGTATAATCCCCATGGTCCTTACGGAGTCCCAGCATCCTCAAGGACGTTAGAGAAAATAAGATTTTACTTACCGGTAAATCTATTTCTCGTAGTCCGTAGAGGATGCTGGGCGCCCGTCCCAAGTGCGGACTTCTTCTGCAAGACTTGTATATAGTTATTGCTTACATAAGGGTTATGTTATAGTTTTTCGGTTGAACCGTGGCTATGTTGTTCATACTGTTAACTGGGTAAGTTTATCACAAGTTATACGGTGTGATTGGTGTGGCTGGTATGGATCTCGCCCTTAGATTTACAAAAATCCTTCCTCGTACTGTCCATCTCCTCTGGGCACAGTTTCCCTTACTGAGGTCTGGAGGAGGGGCATAAAGGGAGGAGCCAGTGCACACCCAGAGTCCAAAGCTTTCTTAAAGTGCCCTATCTCCTGCGGTGCCCGTCTATTCCCATGGTCCTTACTGAGTCCCAGCATCCTCTACGGACTACGAGAAATAGATTTACCGGTAAGTAAAATCTTATTTTTACTGAGTGGTGCAAGTTGTCTGTCTTTGTATATTGTATTGTCTGTCTGCATAATGAGTAAGTGACCAGCAAAATCTAAAAAGCAGTTTCACTGCAATGTCTGTAAGAGTGTGTTACCGGATGGATCTACCACATGTACAGTATGTTTTGTGGATTCAGTTACGAATACAATTTCTGCTCCTGTTTCAAAGCCGGTTTCAGTACCGGAACCTCCATGAGCTATGCTAACAGATGTCATGGCTGGATTGCAATCAGAATTGTCCGCCACTCGACAAGAGCGGGAAGCGACAAGATCTGAGTCTAGGGTGAGACTGCTAGAACTACCGGAGGGGTCTCAGTCTTGCCATAAGTCCAAGTCAATTTTGGGTAGAAGGGATACATTTCAAATATCTTATCATTTACCAGTTTCTGCTATGTTGCATTCTGACGATTCTATGCCAGACCTCACTGCACAAAATGAGGGTGAGGAGGGCGAAGTAGACCAGCAGTCAGATAGTGAAGATATTGACAGCCCAGGCATTGATAATCTCATCAGAGCGGTGCGTCAGTCTCTGAAGTTTACGGAAACTGAGGAGCCTCTGACAAATGATGAAGTCATCTTTACTAAACGAAAGAGATCTCCAGTGTGTTTTCCTGTTTCGGAATCTCTTAATAAGATGTTAGTAGAAACACGAAAGAATCCAGATAAACGGTTTTCTATACCTCACAGATTTAAGTCTAGTTACCCGTTGACATGTACATGGGAAAATCCGCCAATGGTGGATTCGTCTGTGTCAAAACTTACAAAGAAATTAACCATACCAGTACCAACGGCTACTACGCTTAAAGACCCTTCAGACCGTAAAATAGAAGCTATGCTAAAGTCCATGTATATAGCAGCAGGAGTGTTGCTTAGACCTGGGTTGTTTGGCATTTGGGTCACTAAGGCGCTAATTGTATGGATAACAGAACTTAAGTCTACCCTACATGACGATCAGCTTATACTTCTTGCTGATCAAATCTGTGAAGCTGCTGAGTATGTACAGCTTCTACTGACGTTTGTCAGCTCACTTCTCGCATTTCATCGTCGCTAGTTACAGTCCGACGAGCACTCTGGCTGTGTTCTTGGCAAGCGGAGGCAGAGGTTAAAAGAGGTATAGAGGCGTTGCCTTACGGTGGCGAGAAGTTGTTCGGTCCTGAATTGGACAAATGGATTTCTGAGGCCACGGGAGGAAAGTCTATTTTCCTACAATTGCCTCCAACGGTACCTAGACGGAAATACTCTGGGCCGGCGTTCAAATCCTTTAGACCTCAGCCTTTTCGAGGCCGTGGTAGAGGAACAGCCACGCCTGGTAGACGAGGTCGAGGACGTGGTTTCCAACAAACCAACACCAGTCGTCAGGACGCTAAGGTCACCGACAAGCCAGTGGCATGACGGGCTCCCAGCCCATCTCGTATCTCCAATTGTGGGAGCACGCCTGCAGACGTTCCATTTGGCGTGGTTCCAGACATCCACAGATGGGTGGATCCGCAATTTAGTGTTAAAAGGTTACAAAATAGAGTTAGACTGTCTCCCGCCCCTGCGGTTTTTCAAGACAGGACTGCCTCTGTCGGACGATAAGAGGGCGGTTCTGCAAATTGCCATTCAGTCCCTGCTGGATTCAGCAGTTTTGATTCCGGTCCCTGTACACCAACAAGGTCAGGGTTATTATTCCAGTCTGTTTGTGGTACCAAAGCCGGATGGCTCCGTCAGGCCAATATTGAACTTCAGTACGTCATTTACTACAGATTCAAGATGGAATCTCTGCGGTCAGTAATTGCAGGTTTAGAGCCACAGGAATTCATGATTGCGCTAGATCTCAAGGATGCGTACTTACACATTCCGATTTGGCCACCTCATCAGAGGTTCTTGCGTTTTGCGATACGGCAGAACCATTACCAGTTTCAGGCTCTACCGTTTGGCCTCTCGTCAGCGCCTCGGGTATTCACCAAAGTGATGTCTGTGATGATAGCTCATCTCAGATCCCTGGGAGTGATAATAGTTCCGTACTTGGACGATCTGCTCATCAAAGCTCCGTCTCAACAGATGCTCCTACAACATGCGTTGCTAACGTACAATGTACTAGTTCAGCACGGTTGGATTGTCAACTTCAAGAAATCACATCTAACCGTCTCAACGACTTCAATTCCTAAGTATGATTCTCGATACGGTAAATTAAAGAATTTACCTACCAGAACAGAAAGTACAGATTATTCGTCATCTGGTACAATTAGTGCTCAAGCCACGCACAGTCTCGGTACATTTGTGCATTCGCCTCTTAGGCACAATGGTGGCAGCTTTTGAAGCGTTCAGTTCGGAAGATTTCACTCACGTCCTTTTCAACTGGATGTGCTCGCACAGTGGTCGGGCTCGCATCTGCAGATTCACCACAGGGTGAGGTTGTCGCCACGGGCCAGGGTATCTCAACTCTGGTGGCTCAAAGTACACAATCTAACCGCAGGCAAACACTTTGGCGCCTGGAATTGGATAATTCTAATGACGGGCGCGAGTCTCAGAGGTTGGGGAGCTGTAGTTCAAAATTGTCAGCTCCAGGGTCTGTGGGCGGATCACGAAAGATTGCTGTCTATAAATGTCCTGGAACTCCGGGCAATTTACAATGCGCTACGACAAGCAGTGCACATGCTTCGGTCTCAGACTGTCCAGGTGCAGTCAGACAACGCGTCGGCGGTCGCGTACATCAACAAACAAGGAGGAACGAGAAGCCGCATGGCAATGCGGGAAGTAGCTCGAACCCTCAATTGGGCCGAGCATCACCAAGTGATATTGTCGGCAGTGTTTATTCCGGGAGTGGACAACTGGGAGGCGGATTATCTCAGCTGTCGGGATTTTCATCCAGGAGAATGGGCATTAAATCCAGAAGTGTTTCACATGTTGGTCCAGAGGTGGGGTTACCCTCAAGTGGACCTGATGGCATCTCGCCACAATCACCAAACGCCCCAGTATGTGTCCAGAACACAAGATCCAAAGGCAGTGGCGGTGGATGCTCTCACAATCGCGTGGCCGTACAGCCTCGTGTATCTGTTTCCACCGTTTCCGCTGCTCCCTCTGTTGCCAAAACGGATCAAAAGAGAGTCCGCCACAGTCATACTAGTGGCGCCTCATTGGCCTCGGAGAGCTTGGTTCTCGGATCTCCGCGGACTACTCGCAGACGATCCTTGGCCGCTCCCACTACGTCCGGACCTGTTACAACTGGGTCCGTTCCTTTACCCCGATTTAGCGCGGCTGCGTTTGACGGGGTGGCTGTTGAGACCGCCCCCTTAAGAAGAGAGGGCATTTCAGAATCGGTTATACCAACCATGTTACGAGCTAGGAAGCCAGTTACGGCAGCTCATTATTACAGAATTTGGCGTGCCTATATAGGTTGGTGTGAAGCTCGGAAGTTTCCGACATCATCTTTCAAGTTATCCCGTCTTTTGTTATTTCTACAAATGGGGTTAGATGGAGGACTGCGTTTATCTACACTAAAGGTGCAGGTATCTGCTTTGTCAATTTACTTTCAAAGACGATTGGCTCTATTGCCGTCTATACACACCTTTCTGCAAGGTGTCCTCAGAGTACAGCCTCCATTCATTCCACCTACAGCGCCATGGGACTTGAATCTGGTTTTAGATTTCTTACAGTCTTCATATTTTGAACCCTTACAACAAGTGGATATTAAGTTTCTCACTTGGAAAACAATTTTTCTCCTAGCCTTAGCTTCGGCAAGGCGTGTTTCAGATTTGGGTGCCTTGTCATGCAAGCCACCGTATTTGGTGTTTCATGATGACAGAGCGGAACTTCGGACGAATCCCGCTTTCTTGCCAAAGGTAGTGTCATCTTTTCACATCAATCAACCAATAGTAGTTCCTGTGTTAACGGAAGATTCTGGAACTTTGGATGTGGTACGCGCACTACGCGTTTATGTATCCCGAACGTCTACAGTTCGTAAGACAGATACGTTGTTTGTTCTCTATGATGCTGCCAAGATGGGTTGGCCAGCTTCTAAGCAGACCTTATCCAGATGGATTAAACTGACCATACGTCAGGCTTACCTTCATTCTAGGTTACAGCCGCCTACATCAGTAACAGCTCATTCCACACGTTCTTTGGGAACTTCATGGGCAGCTGGTCGTGGGGCTTCTACGACGCAGCTTTGCCATGCGGCTACATGGTCATCAGTGCACATGTTTGTGTGCTTTTACAAGTTTGATACGTTTGCAGCATCAGCATCTAGCTTTGGCCGCCTAGTGTTACAGGTGCCAAACAGCTTTCCCGCCCACGGGGGAAGCTTTGTTACGTCCCAAGAGTACTCCAGTGACCCCTAGTGGATGAAAAAGAGAATAGGATTTTGGTACTTACCAAGTAAATCCTTTTCTTTGAATCCATAGGGGGCACTGGACACCCACCCAGAGCAGTTTTACCTGGTTTGTGGTAAGTTCAGGGGATCTTATGGTAACACATTCTCATTGACTGGTTCAAAGTTTCAAGTTCTATCGGTTATGGTGTCAACTGTTTAGTTGTCAGTAACTTTTTGTGCCAACTTTATTGTTGTCCGTTATGTTATATGTAATTCTCCATTGTCAACCTCTCTATAGCTCCTGTTCGGCTCAGTAAAAAACACTGAGGTACTCTGGGATATGGAGGGGTGGAGTGTTCTAAATATAAATATTCAGTGCCCTGTTCCTGCGGAAGCCATCCATATCCCAAGAGTACTCCAGTGCCCCCTATGGATTCAAAGAAAAGGATTTACCTGGTAAGTACCAAAATCCTATTTTATAATCTATCCTGCTTTGTATGTGTCTTGTGCTAGCTTTGCTGTCTGATATTTTTTTTTTCTACTGTCGGTTTATACCTTTTGCTTCTCTAAAACCCTAAGAGCAACTGTTTAGGGGTTTAACATCACAGCTACCAGTGTTTGAAGGAGGCTGCTGGTTTCAGGCAAGTCCTGTTCACCAGGATTTGCCCCTCAGGTTATTGCTTTGTTTTATCCTATTCCAGTGGCTAATTGTGTTAAGTGAGTTGTTCCTCCAGCCATGGATTTTTGTGTGGCACATCTGGTTAAACCCACTACTTTTACCTATCCCTACAACATCATCCTTAAAGGAGCCTACGAATAGTAGGATTGAAGCCTGTCTCAAATCTATCTATTCCCTTACAGAAGCTATTTCCCAGCAAGCTGTGGCTGCTGCCTAAGGTGGCCAAGGCCATTGAGAGCTAGACAGAGGCTCTGGAAGAAGGACTTCCCTCTCACATTTCCACGAAAATGATGTCCTACATCATGCATATCAGGGATGCAGCCTACTACCTCGGTAAAACGGTTCTGGATACTGGTCTCTTGGCATCCAGGGTGTCTGCTTACCTCGGTGGTAGCCCGCTGCATGCTCTGGTTACGTTCATGGAAAGCAGGCACGGATTCCAAGAAGGCCCTGGAACTACTACCTTACATAGGGGATATCCTATTTGACGCAAAATTGGACAAGATTTTGGCTGTGTTGGCAGCCGCCAAAACTGCTCTATGCTTCTACACCGCGGTCTCTGTCCTTCCATCCCCAAGGCAAAGCTAATGGTCAGTCCTTCACTCAGCAGTAGCTTCTACAAAGACCACTAAGCAGGCTTGGGCTACCAGACGTCCACCTAGCAAGTCTGATGAAAAACTATCAGTCTGACGGGTCGGGTGTCCTCCTGGGGGATCTCAGGGTGGGAGACCGACTTATTCCGTTTGCACAGTCCTGGTGTCAGACACCACAGATGCCTGGATGAAAGAAGTGGTGTCTCTCAGGTACGCGCTCTTGTTCCAGAGACACCCACCTCAATAAATCTTCTTCACAAGCTCCCTATTGGACCCAAGCAAGGCCTCGGCCCTCCAGCAGGTCATTCAGTCCCTACTGCAATCAGGAGTTATAATTCAAGTCCCTTTGTCACAATGTGAGACCAGTTTTTACTCTACCCTGTTCCTGATTCAGAATCCAGATGGGTCTCATTGCTCTATTCTCAATCTCAAATACCTCAATAGGCTTATCAAGGTATATACTTTGGAACAGGAAAAATAATAGACTGCACTCCTAGAGCTGGTGTTTAATGTCCTCTGACGTATGCAACTGTGGGGTCTGGGGATACATCTCTTACCCTTTTCTCTTACATCCTAGAGAATGCTGGGGTCCATTTTAGTAGTATGGGGTATAGACTGGTCCACTAGGAGCCATGGGCACTTTTAAGAGATTAATAGTGTGGGCTGGCTCCTCCCTCTGTGCTCCTACCAGGCTCAGTTTAGAAAATATGCCCGGAGGAGCCGGTCACAGCTAGGGGAGCTCTTAGGAGTTTTCTTAGTGTTTTGTTTTAATAGAGCATTCAGTACAGGAAGGCTGCTGGCAACAGCCTTCCTGCTTCGTGGGACTTAGTGGAAGGGGGAGTAGGAACCAACTCTTGAAGTTTAATGGTTCTCTATCTCCGCTGACAGGACACTGAGCTCCTGAGGGTGCTGATCGCAAGCCCACGAGGCAACCGCTCACTCCCGCAGCACAGCTGCAACCCCCTAACAGAGCCAGAAGATAGAAGAGTGGTGAGTACAGCGCCGACGTCTCGGTTAGCTGGTCGCCAGCGGGTATGGCGGCACAAGGGTGGGAGCACAGCTCTGACAGGCTGCGCTCCATGAGGGCTCAGCAACACACGGTGTAGGCGCTTAGAGGGGCATCCTGGGCCAGCGCGATCACCCTACACTGGTAAAAGCAGCTAACGGGCTAATCCCGCTGTTAGCATATAAGACTTTCAGTATAATCAAATTGTGCGGGAAGCTGCGCACCATTACAGGGGGCCGGGATTCTCCTCAGAGCGGATCCAGCACTCACCAGTGCCATTTTCTCCTTGCAGATATAGGAAGCAAGATGCTGACAGGGAGCGCTGCCCTCCACATAACTCAAGTTATCCTCTGCGGTACCAGGGTGTTACAGACAGGGGGATGGAGTGTGTTGTTAGTACTAATTAACCTATTAAGGTTGGTTAGTCAGCGTCGGGCTTTTATCATAACTGCCCACTGCTGTGTGGCTGGCTCCTTAGACTCTGTGGCTCTCTGAAGGTACTCTGGGGGTAATTGTATCCTGTGTGTGTATCCCACATTACCATGTCCAAGGACTCTGTGTCCTGCGCTGCAGAATGTTTATCTTCTCCTGAGGAGTCTATTCCATGTACGCAGGACTGCAGTATGCTTTCTCAGCCTTCCGAATCCGAACCCGCATGGGTGGATTCTTTAAGGGGAATGGTATCCCAGATTTCTACAAGGATGTCATATACTGAGAAAGAGATGCAGTTTTTGAGGAAATCTGTGGATGGTTTGCAGTATTTGGCCCCGACTGATTCATCAAAAACCCCACCTACATACCCACAAAAGCGTACACTTACACAGATAATGCAAGCTGACACTGATACCAGGGACTGATATGGGGATATGCAGGGGGGGTGGGTGGGATGCATCCCTTGCTAAAGGGGTGCAAC
Organism: Pseudophryne corroboree; assembly: GCF_028390025.1. NCBI lineage: Eukaryota > Metazoa > Chordata > Amphibia > Anura > Myobatrachidae > Pseudophryne > Pseudophryne corroboree. The sequence continues at coordinate 271,515,511 of NC_086447.1, read as the reverse complement.
GAATGATTGAAGCCATTAGGGATGTTTTGCACATTACTGAGAAGGTACCTGAGCAGGTGAAGGAATCTTATTGTACAGAAAGTAATAAATCCTTGCTTACCTTCCCGGGTTTCCAAGGAGTTAAACTCTTTGTTTGAAAAATCCTGTGAAAACCCAAAGGAACAATTCCAAATCCCCAAAAAGGGTTCTCATTGCTTTCTCTTTCCCTGAGGAGAATAGAAAAAAAGTGTGAAACCCCCCCCCCCCCCCCCTCCCCATAGTTGACGCTTCTGTATCTAGGTTGTCAAAAAGGTGGTTTTACCTGTTCCTGGTTCAACAGCTTTAAAAGAGCCGGCTGACCGCAAGATTGAGACTACACTCAACTCACTATACACAGCTACTGGCGTAGCTTTAAGGCCCACTATTGCTTGTGCGTGGATTTCTAGAGCCATAGCAAAGTAGTCGGGCACATTGCTAGAGGACTTGGATACCATGTACAGGAGTGACATTGATTTGTTCTTGCGTCACATACAGGATTCTACAGGGTTCATGGTGGAGACCATGAAGGACCTTGGCATGCTGAATGCACTGGCTACTTCTATGGCGGTCTCGGAGCGCAGAGGACTCTGGCTATGCCAATGGACTGCGGATGCAGAATCCAAGAGAAGCGTGGAGAACCCACCCTTCACAGGTCAGGCTTTGTTTGGGGAAGCATTGGATGCGTGGATCTCTACGGCAACTGCGGGTAAGTTAACCTTTCTTCCCTCAGCAGTAACACCGGCTAGGAAATCTTATCCACCTACACTGCAGTCCTTTCGGACCGCAAAATTTTAAAAAATCCAAACCCCCAACCACCTTCTTCAGAGGAGGACAGGGAAAGTCCAGAAAACCTGCACCATCAGGTTCCCAGGAACAGAAACCAGGTTCTGCTTCCTCAAAATTTTCAGCATGACGGTGGACCTCCCAGCCTGGAGGTCGGGCAGGTGGGAGCGAGACTAAACCCCTGGGTAAAGGATATTGTTGCCATGGGATACAGACTGGAGTTTCAAGAACACCCACCTCACAGATTCTTCAAATCAGGCTTACCAGCTTCGCTGACATAAAGTGCCATCCTACAGGAAGCCATTCAAAAATTGGTTCAAACGAATGTCATTGTTCCAGTTACACTTCACCTACAGCACAAGGGTTATTACTCAAACCTGTTTGTGGTACCAAAACCGGATGGTTCGGTAAGGCCGATATTTAACCTAAAGTCATTGAACCCCTACTTGAGGGAATTCAAATTCAAGATGGAGTCTGAGAGCGGTGATCTCAGGTCTGGTGGAGGGGGAATTCCTAGTATCCCTTGTTTTCAAGGATGCATTCCTTCACATTCCGATCTGGCTTCCTCACCAGGCTTATCTCAGATTTGCACTGCTGGACTGTCACTATCAGTTCCAGGCACTGCCATTTAGCACAGAGGATGTTCACCAAGGTCATGGCGGAGATGGTGCTACTCATCCGCAAACAGGGAGTGAACATAATTCCATATCTGGATGATCTGCTGATAAAAGCATCTTCCAAGGAGAAGATGTTGCAGAGTATTGCTCTCTCAACTCGACTACTCCAGGATCATGGGTGGATCCTGAACATTCCAAAGTCACATTTGGATCCAATGAGGGAGACTGCCCTTCCTGGGGATGATACTCAACACGGAAGTGCAGAGGGTGTTTCTACCGGTGGAGAAAGCGTTGGTGATCCAATCAATGGTCCGGGAGCTCCTGAAGCCAGCCCGGGTATCGGTTCATCAGTGCATTCGCCTTCTGGGAAAGATGGTTGCATCCTACGAGGCTCTTCAGTACGGAAGATTCCATGCAAGGTTCTTCCAACTAGATCTCCTAGACAAATGGTCGGGATCAAATCTTCACATGCACCAACGGATACGCCTGTCACCGAAAGCCAGAATTTCACTCCTATGGTGGCTGCAAGCTTCTCACCTACACGAAGGCCGCAGGTTCGGGATTCAGAATTGGATCCTTCTAACCACGGATGCAAGTATCAGAGGTTGGGTAGTCACCCAAGGGGAAAACTTCCAAGGAAGGTGGTCCAGTCAGGAATCTCTCCTTCCAATAATCGCTCTGGAACTGAGGGCCATTTACAACGGTCTTCTTCAAGCAGCACATCTTCTGCAAGATCAAGCTATTCAGGTTCAGTCGGACAACGTCACAGCGGTGTCCTACATAAACAGGGAGGGCGGAACGAAGAGCAGAGCTGCAATGTCAGAGGTAACAAGAATCATCCTCTGGGCAGAAAAACACGCGGTGGCGCTGTCAGCATTCTTCATTCCGGGACTGGACAACTGGGAAGCGGCCTTCCTTAGCAGATACGATCTCCATCGAGGAGAATGGGGCCTTCACCCGGAGGTGTTCGCAGAGGTGACAACCCGATGGGGTGTACCTCATATAGACATGATGGGCTCTCGCCTCAACAAGAAGCTTTGGAGGTACTGTTCGAGGTCGAGAGACCCACACGTAGTGGCGGTGGACGCATTGGTAACTCCGTGGACATACCAGTCAGTGTATGTGTTCCCTCCACTTCCACTCATCCCAAGGATTCTCAAGCTCATAAAGAGAACAGGAGTTCAGGCGATCCTTATTGCTCCGGACTGGCCAAGAAGGGCTTGGTACGCGGATCTTCTGGAATTACTGCTGGAGGATCCGAGGCCTCTTCCTCTTCACGAGGACCTTCTGCAACAGGGGCCGCTCGCCTATCAAGACTTACCGCGGCTATAGTTGACGGCATGGAGGCTGAACGCCAGATATTAGCTCGGAAGGGCATTTCGAAAAAGGTCATTCCTACCCTGATACAGGCTAGGAAGGGAGTAACGTCAAAACTTTACCATCGGATTTGGAAAAAGTATGTGTCTTGGTGTGAATCCAAGAAGTTTCCTAAGATAGAGTTTCAACTGGGACGGTTCCTCCTCTTTCTGCAAGCAGGTGTGGATGTCGGCCTACGCTTGGGCTCCATAAAGGTCCAGATTTCGGCGTTGTCCATTTTCTTCCAGAAACAATTGGCTGCTCTTCCTGAAGTTCAGACATTCTTGAAAGGGGTTCTGCATATTCAACCACCCTTTGTGCCACCTATGGCACCTTGGGATCTTAATGTGGTACTGCAGTTCCTGCAATCAGATTGGTTCGAGCCTTTACAGGATGTGGACATCAAGTTTCTTACTTGGAAAGCGGTCACACTGTTGGCTTTGGCGTCTGCTAGACGTGTGTCGGAATTGGGGGCATTGTCATGCAAGAGCCCCTACTTGATTTTCTATGAGGATAGAGCTGAGCTCAGAACGCGTCAGTAATTTCTTCCGAAGGTTGTGTCAGCCTTTCATATCAACCAACCTATTGTGGTGCTAGTGGCTACTGATTCCTCAATTACCTCAAAGTCTTTGGATGCTGTGAGGGCTTTGAAAATATATGTGAAGAGAACTTCTCGTCACAGTAAGTCGGATGCTCTTTGTCCTTTATGATCCCAACAAGGTTGGGTGTCCTGCTTCTAAGCAGACAATTTCTCGCTGGATCTGGTTGCTTATTTTATGGCAGGCTTACCATGTCAAAAATCTGTTAAGGCCCACTCTACTCGTAACGTGGGTTCTTCCTGGGCAGCTCTTCGGGGTGTCTTGGCTTTACAGCTTTGCCGAGCAGCAACTTGTTCAGGGTCGATTGCGTTTGCTAAGTCCTATAAGTTCGATAGTTTGGCCTCTCAGGACCTAAAGTTTGGTAAATTTGTTCTGCAGGAACCTCAGCATTCTCCCTCCCATACTAGGAGCTTTGGTACATCCCCATGGTACTAAAATGGACCCCAGCATCCTCTAGAACTTAAGAGAAAATAGGATTTTAAATTACTTACCGGTAAATCCCTTTCTCGTAGTCTGTAGAGGATGCTGGGTGCTCGCCCAGTGCTTCGTATTCCTGCTTTGTTACTTGGTTCAGTTTGTTGGTTCAGCCGGTGCTGAATTGTTCCGAGTTAGTTAGTTAGCTAGTAAGCTTGGCTTTCCTTTTGTTGTAAGTGTGAGCTGGTGTGAATCTCACCACTATCTGTGTATTTCCTTCTCTCGAAGTATGTCCGTCTCCTCGGGCACAGTTTCTAGACTGAGTCTGGTAGGAGGAGCATAGAGGGAGGAGCCAGCCCACACTATTAATCTCTTAAAGTGCCCATGGCTCCTAGTGGACCCGTCTCTACCCCATGGTACTAAAATGGACCCCAGCATCCTCTTTGGACTACGAGAAAAAGATTTACCGGTAGGTAATTAAAATCCTATTTTCTCAAGCATCTACTAGGGGACACTGGAGGCTAAAGACACTGGGGATAGACGGGCTGGCTATCAGGAGCTGGCACTTTAAATTTATTGAAAGAGCGTACAGACTCCTCCCCCATCAGCCCCAGTTTTTTTAATATGCCGAAGGAGCCGGTCACACTTCTAGTGCTCCTGCACTACACTACAGAAAATAAGATGTGATACTCTAGGGAGGCCCTTTGCCACCTCTGTAAAGGTGGGGTCCGGCTCCTCAAGCAGCCTGACACGTCAGGAGAGGTCTGTCAGCACTTCCAGAAAATTGCCTGCCAGCATCCTATCTGCATGCCACGCCTGGGGTCTCCCGCTTCAGGTAAGAGCGCGGCTTCCCCGCTGCACCCCTCCCCTGTCTACGCTGCTGGTCCGGCCTAACCGCCAGCGGGGTAATGCCTAGCTCAGCATGAGGCATTCTGACGGAGCCGCGGGAGGCGGCAAACAGACGCAGCGGTAGTGCAGTGGGTTTCCGGGAGCACACTGTGAGAGTGTTTCACAGTTAAGGTGTAAGACTAACAGCGCCTAGCGCTGATCGGCTGCTGCGGCTGGAAAACAGCCTTGAACAGCTACAACAGTGTACCCATCCATGCTCATAATGGCGCTGAGCGGGTACACTGTGGCAGGAAGGGGAAGGGTGCGGAGCTTCTTTGCCCAGCTCCGCAAGCACGCTGTGATATCCCTCTGTTTGTTTTGCACGGAGACAACATACGGATTCCTGAACAGCCCTGATAATCCTTCATCTCACTGGAGGCTGAAGGTGCAAGGGACAGATTAGGGAGTTATTTACCCACTGCAGCATATAGCTACTTGCTTCTAACTCAGAGTGTGCTCTCCTACTCTTATCTAGCTCCCTAATACCTTATTGTGCTTGTGAGCCTATATAGTTTATCCTTTTGCCTGGACCACAATGTCAGGGAGAAATACAGCGCCAAAGGCTTCTCAGAAGGTCTTTGTATGCATCAAATGCAACAAGAACTTGCCCAGGCCTCTGACGGTTCAACCGTTTGTTCTGCATGTACACAGGAGGAGGTAGTCCAGTCCAGTCCTACTTTGGAGGGTTCTGACCTCCCTTGGGCCTCTACCTTAGCACAGGTTATGTTGGATCTCCGATCCGAACTGGCAGCTTCTCGCAGAGATAGTCAGCCAGGTCTGGTGATCCCTCTTTGTCCACTTCTTTCTGCAGAGCCGATGTGGGCAACGGCTCTGGCCAGATCCGTAGAAGATCTAGTTAAACGGTTGGATTCCTTTTCCAGACAGGCTCCTTTGCTGGAGCGTCCAATTCCGGCGATCATTCAATCAGATGAGTCTGACGAAGAGCGACGGGGGAGAGAAGGGACAGAGGAAGAAGAAGGTGAACTTGATTACGTATCCCATACGGAGGATACCACGTCATGGGAGGACATTCAAGGAGTAGAAGCCCTTATAAAGGCTGTTCGCCAGGTCTTGAATATCTCGGACACAGCGGCTCCGGAATCCCCGGATTCTTCCCTATTTGGTAATAAACGCAAATCCTCCGAAACTTTTCCCTTCTCACCGAAGCGGGAGGAACTTTTTTTCAGAGGCTTGGAAAAACCCAGATAAAAGATTCCATGTACCGAAACGTTTCCTGGCCTCGTATCCTTTTCCTCCTACTATGACGGTGAAGTGGGAACAACCTCCTCCGGTGGACTCGTCACTCTCACGATTGTCCAAGAAGACTGCTTTGCCGGTTCCGGGGGCAACAGCCTTGAAGAATCACTCGGACCGTAAGATGGAAACGACATTAAAATCTATCTATACAGCTGCTGGTGCCTTACTTCGACCAGCATTGGCCGGGTCTTGGGTAAATAAGGCAGTGGAACATTGGGCTGCCCAATTGATTTCTGATTTGGAAGCTGGTGTTCCAATTGATGACTTGATCATTCTCGCGGAACATATCAAGGAATCTGCAGCCTACTTGGGAGAAGCCTCAAAGGACATTAGTCAAGTGGGGGCACGGATTTCAGCCTCTGCCATAGCGGCTCGTCGGGCTCTGTGGCTACGCTCGTGGCAGGCTGACACAGAATCTAAGAGAACGGCAGAAGCCTTACCGTTTACTTGAAAGGTTTTTTTTTGGAGATGAGTTAGACAAGCTCATCTCACAAGCTACGGGTGGAAAATCCACCTTCCTGCCATCCGTAACTCCTCCACCTAAACTGACTTATTCGGGCCCTTCCTTTCGGGCCTCTGCTTCCTTTCGGCCTCGATCCAGAACTTTGACAGGTCAACCCAGAGGTGGGAGAGGCCGAGGTCGCCAACAAACTACCTCTTGTCGCCCAAGCCTACTGACAAAACAGTGGCATGACGGGTTCCCTTCCCATCTGGGATCTCCCACGGTGGGTGCATGTCTCCAAAATTTTCAGGAGGTGTGGGTGCACACTTCCATGGATGTGTGGGTGCGTGCCTTTGTGTCCAGAGGTTACAAAATCGATTTCGCAGTTTTACCTCCACCACGTTTCTTTACCACCGGTCTTCTGGCTTCGGAGGACAAACAGATGGCTCTTCAGGGAACGATTCAGTCTCTTTTGGACTCAGCGGTGCTAATGCTGGTCCCAGGCCCTCAACAAACAAAGGGTTACTACTCAAACCTGTTTGTAGTTCCAAAGCTGGACGGATCGGTAAGACCCATCCTGAATTGGAAGTCTTTGAATCAATATCTCACGTATTACCGATTCAAGATGGAGTCGATTGGCTCCGTGATAGCGAGTCTGGAGCCAGAGGACTTCATGTTATCCCTGGACATAAAGGATGCATACCTGCACATCCCCATTTGGGATCCCCATCAGGAATTCTTGAGATTCGCAATTCTACAAGACCATTATCAGTTCAGAGCACTTCCTTTCGGCCTGTCTTCGGCTCCCAGAGTGTTTACCACAGTCATGGTAGCACACCTTCGCTCTCGGGGGTGACGATTGTACCGTACCTGGATGACCTTTTGCTCAAAGCGTCATCAGCAGAGAGACTTCGGGAACATGCTGTGGTCACTCACGAAGTCCTCTTAAGACACGGTTGAATCCTCAATTTCAGAAAATCCAATTTCTTGCCGTCCTAGCGCATCCAGTTTCTGGGCCTGATCATGGATGCCAAACTACAGAGAGTGTTCCTGCCAGAGGACAAGGCTCAGGGTATCCGGCTCATGGTTCAGAAAGTCCTCAAGCCAAGGAAGGTGTCATTACACCTTTGCATTCGTATCTTAGGAAAGATGGTTGCAGCCTACGAGACGTTACAATTCGGGCGATTTCTTGTACCCGCTACAGTGCATCCTCTCCCATGAGGAACTGCTTTAGGACATCCCCGATGTTATTCCCTGTGGAATACCAGTGTACCCCGCTGCAGAAAAGAAGATTTATGGTAGACTTACCATAGTTAAATCTCTTTCTGCAAGGTACACTGGATTCCACAGGGCTCCCACCCTGACGCACTTAGCTTCTTTGGGTTTGTATGGCATTAGCCATTAGTCCCTTCTCCTGTCGTGAGAATGTGGTTCTATGTGATTAACATCTACCGTCTCTTTTACCTGCTACTGCATTGGACTGGTTAACGAAACTGAGCTCCAGTGCCTGGAAGCAGGGTTATAGAGGAGGCGGTGGAATGCATCCTGGGAACAGTCAAAGCTTTAGCCTGTTGGTGCCTCGGATCAAGATCCAACTCTACACCCCAATGTTGTTCCCTGTGAAATCTAGTGTACCTCGCAGAAAGAGATTTAACTATGGTAAGTCTACCATAAATCTCCTTTTTTTTCCCCATAGAATGTAACAATGTAAGACTGTCTTTGTTAATGCCCAGTCTTGTTTTATCCCAGTTTGTACCCGAGTGTAAATAAGTTACAGCTCGTTCTGCTATTAATGCAACAATAGGCCACATGGTGGTGCTATTTATTAGGGCACAAATTCAGCATAGTACTAGTGCACTTCCCTGTAGTTATGAAGTGTGAAATTGCTGTCCTTGAAGCCTCATCCAACTGATTGTTTCCAGAGTTGCACCATTACATTTCATGCTAAAATGTCACTTCATCTCACTGAAAATGTCAATGTTTCCACTTTTGATGCGAGATTGGCACATACAGTAATATTGTTTTCATATTGTCATCTGTAGAGATCTCTTCATCTGCAAATGAATTGCTGTCACATGCTACTTAACTGTTTTTTTTAATACAAAGGAATTTTATCAACATCATTTGATTTATTGACGTTTTCTTTCACTTGTCCAAGTACCTCCAATTTGTTTGTTTTAACGGGGCACATAGCACTATGCAAGAAATTATAATGAATAGTTGAAATGAAAACACAACCTAAATGTGGTGATGAAACAACTGGAGGACCGAAGGTTCCCCTTCCCTGAAGTAGAGGAAGGCTGGTCAGAGAAAACGATGAAGAAAGAAAGCAAAGTGATCAAAAAGATAAACAGATGAGAAGAAGAAGCGTGTGATAAAAACAAGTGACTGGTAAAAAGGTTAGTGACATCAGAATGTGGAGCAAAAGAAAAAGCAAGATTTATAAATGAAGAAATAAACACCATCAATGCAGCATTATTGGCATCATTAACCACATAGCTGGTGCTTTCACATGGGGTGCGACTGCAGCCAACTGTGCTTTGCCTGACACTGTCGCATTCTATGCAAAAGTATCATCCTCTGGCTTTTGAAAAGAAAATACAGTCTCCTGCTGTCCATGCCCTCTTGCAGTGATGTAATGGTCTGTAACAGGGCTGTTTCTAGCCAATTTGGCTCCCAGTGCGAGATTTAAAAATGCGCCCCCCCCACCCCCCGATAGATATAAAGAGGAAAAGCATGCGCGCACCCGGTAAGGGGGCGTGGCCTCGTTAAAATGGCCATGGCTTTGTTAAGATGGGCGTGGCCTCATCTGATCTCATCAACACGGCCACCACAGGATATATAAAAAAAAAAAAATCCTAATTTTACACATTACAGCAGGCACGCTACCCCATTTTACACAGCACGGCAGGCAAGTGTCCCCATTTAACACAGTACGGCAGGCACGTGCCCCCATTTTACACATTGCGGCAGGAAAAAGTGTCCCCATTTTACACATTGCGGCAGGCAAGTGTCCCCATTTAACACAGTACGGCGGGCACGTGCCCCCATTTTACACATTGCGGCAGGAAAAAGTGTCCCCATTTTACACATTGCGGCAGGCACGTGCCCCCATTTTACACAGTACGACAGGCAAGTGTCCCATTTTACACATTGCGGCAGGCAAGTGTCCCCATTTTACACATTGCGGCAGACAGGTGTCCCTATTTTACACATTGCGGCAGGCATGTGCCCCCATTTTACACAGTACGGCAGACAGGTGTCCCCATTTTACATATTACAGCAGGCAAGTGTCCCCATTTTACACAGTACGGCAGGCAAGTGCCCCCATTTTACACATTGCGGCAGGCATGTGCCCCCATTTTACACAGTACGGCAGACAGGTGTCCCCATTTTACATATTACAGCAGGCAAGTGTCCCCATTTTACACAGTACGGCAGGCAAGTGCCCCCATTTTACACATTGCGGCAGGCATGTGCCCCCATTTTACACAGTACGGCAGACAGGTGTCCCCATTTTACATATTACAGCAGGCAAGTGTCCCCATTTTACACATTCCGGCAGACAGGTTCCCATTTTACAGAGTGTGTGTGTGTGTGTGTGTGTGTGTGTGTGTGTGTGTGTGTGTGTGTGTGTGTGTGTGTGTGTGTGTGTGTGTGTGTGTGTGTGTGATACCTATATAGTGACAATAGGGGATAAATTCCACAATGGTCACCTATTTGCACTGGGGAAGGGGGGGCTAGGGGGTTATGCCACAGGGCATATTATTATTTTTACAATTAAATATTTCAATGCATTTTTGAAAATATGTTTAGGTAAAAAAAAATATGAGGGCTTCTTGGTAAAAAATAAATAAATAAAATATGTCAATTAATTGTGCCGTTCTGAGCCACTGCAACAGTAAGAAAATTAATTTAATATTCAAAGATTTAAAAGGAGATTTTTATGGAATGTTTTATTGTGAACGAAGTGAGTGGGGTCGTTTCCTTCCCCCACGTAGTAGATATGCAGTGGAGGAACTGTGACTGGGTCCATCTACAGATTCAGTATGGGATCCTGACGGTCGGGATCTCGGCGGTCATAAGCAGTGTGTGCACTCGCGGGCTCGTCGCACTTCCGCCGGGGTTCTCTTGGCTGTCACTGGTTGCCGGGATCCCAAAAGCCGGGAAACTAACTGCTTCCCCCATCTACGCTCTATGCTTCAGGAAATCCTTCTCCCTAGCAAGTGTCCCACAGAGGTGCTATCATTGACTTGTGACTCCTTACACCTGGAAAGGGAGCAGAAGCATGCTGCATACTGTAAGAGCACATTTGTACAGTTGCAATATAGGCTCTAACAATAATATAATGAAAAGAGGTAATAGCCATGTGGGTATATGGTTAGGAACCCCTAGAACACTTAATATGCAATAGTAAAGATAGCATAAAACAACAATGTAAATGTGTATATCGCTGTACCAATTAAGCTAAAAATCCGTGTGTGGTATAAAATATTTTTAATTGTATGAACACTTAAATAAAATCTGTGCTGGAGCAAGTTAAAAGAAACACAAAATTTTCTTCAGGGTGATCAGTCTGTGGCCTTATTAGACACACATGGCTGATCACAGGAGCCAGCTCCCGACTCTGCTCTGCCTATCAGAGTGAAGAATGGAGCCGGAAACCAGAGGGGACTGTGGATAACGCTGTCTCAGGATAACGTTATTATCACATGACTCCCTCTGGGATTATTTTACTTTTTTCTCTAACGTCCTAGAGGATGCTGGGACTCCGTAAGGACCATGGGGATAGACGGGCTCCGCAGGAGACATGGGCACTTTAAGAAAGACTTTGGATCTGGGTGTGCACTGGCTCCTCCCTCTATGCCCCTCCTCCAGTTTGATACTGTGCCCAGTGGAGACTGGGTGCTTTCAGGGATCTCTCCTGAGTTTCCTGTAAAAGAAAGCATTTTAGTTAGGTTTTTTATTTTCAGGGAGCCTGCTGGCAACAGGCTCCCTGCATCGAGGGACTGAGGAGAGAGTAACAGACCCACTTCTCTGAGTTTCAGGGCTCTGTTTCTTAGGCTACTGGACACCATTAGCTCCAGAGGGATCGGTACGCAGGTCTCACCCTCGCCGTCCGTCCCAGAGCCGCGCCGCCGTCCTCCTCGCAGAGCCGGAAGAGAGAAGCCGGGTGAGTATGTGAGGAAAAGACTTCAGAGGCGGCAGAAGACACCTTGATCTTCATAGAGGTAACGCACAGCAGTGAAGCTGTGCGCCATTGCTCCCATTCACCTCACACACTTCAGTCACTGTAAGGGTGCCGGGCGGGCAGGGGGAGCAATAAACGCCTCCTCTGGCAAATACACATATATACATGTGCAGCTGGGCACTGTACATGTATAAAAAGAGCCCCCGCCATGTTATTAGGAAATTTGAGCGGGACAGAAGCCCGCCGCCGAGGGGGCGGGGCTTCTCCCTCAGCACGCACCAGCGCCATTTTTTCTCCACAGCACCGCTGAGAGGAAGCTCCCCGGACTCTCCCCTGCTTGACAAACGGTGAAAGAGGGTTTTAAAGTAGAGGGGGGGCACATAATTGGCGCATATACATGCTACAAAAGCGCTACTGGGTAAACATTCTGTGTTTTTTCCTGGGTCATATAGCGCCTGGGGTGTGTGCTGGCATACTCTCTCTGTCACTCCAAAGGGCCTGGTGGGGAACCTGTCTTCAGAAAAGAGCTTCCCTGTGTGTGTGGTGTGTCGGTACGCGTGTGTCGACATGTCTGAGGTTGAAGGCTCACCTAAGGAGGAGGGGGAGTGTATGAATATTAGGTCTCCGTCGGCAGCGCCGACACCTGGCTGGATGGATATGTGGAATGTTTTAAGTGCTAATGTTAATTTATTGCACAAAAGATTATACAAAGCTGAAGCTAGGGTACAGTCAGGGAGTCAACCCATGTCTGTCCCAATGTCGCCGGGACCTTCGGGGTCTCAGAAGCGCCCACTATCCCAAATAGTTGACACAGATACCGACACGGATTCAGACTCCAGTGTCGACTACGATGATGCAAAATTGCAGCCAAGGGTGGCTAAATGTATTCGATATATGATTATCGCAATTAAAGATGTTTTGCATATCACTGAGGAACCCCATGTCCCTGACACGAGGGTACACATGTATAAGGGAAAGAAACCTGAGGTCACCTTTCCCTCTTCACATGAGCTGAACGAGTTATGCGAAAAAGCGTGGGAAACTCCAGACAAAAAAATGCAGATTCTCAAAATGATTCTAACAGCGTATCCTTTCCCGTCACAGGACAGAATACGGTGGGAATCCTCCCCTAGGGTAGACAAAGCTTTGACACGCTTATCAAAAAAGATAGCGCTCCCATCCCAAGATACGGCTACCCTCAAGGATCCTGCTGACCGCAAGCAGGAGGTTACCTTGAAGTCCATTTACACACATTCTGGTACGTTACTCAGACTGGCAATTGCGTCGGCCTAGGTTTGTAGTGCTGTAGCAGCATGGACAGATTCTTTATCAGCGGATATTGAGACCCTTGATAAGGATACCATTTTAATGACCCTAGGGTATGTAAAAGATGCTGTCTTATATATGAGGGATGCTCAAAGAGACATTAGTTTACTGGGTTCCAGAATAAACGCTATGTCCATTTCTGCTAGGCGAGTCTTATGGACCCGACAGTGGACGGGTGATGCCGACTCAAAGAGGCATATGGAGTTATTGCCTTACAAGGGTGAGGAATTGTTTGGAGAGGGCCTCTCGGACCTCGTCTCCACAGCTACGGCAGGTAAATCGAATTTTTTGCCTTATATTCCCTCACAATCTAAGAAAGCGCCTCATTATCAAATGCAGTCCTTTCGTTCAAATAAAAGCAAAAGAGTACGTGGATCGTCCTTTCTTGCCAGGGGTAAGGGCAGAGGGAAAAAGCTGCACAACACAGCTAGTTCCCAGGAACAGAAGTCCTCCCCGGCCTCGGCAAAATCCACCGCATGACGCTGGGGCTCCCCTGAGGGAGTCCGCTCCAGAGGGGGCACGTCTTCGACTTTTCAGCCACATCTGGGTTCAATCACAGGTGGATCCCTGAGCAATGGAAATTGTTTCCCAGTGATACAAGCTGGAATTCGAAGAGGTGCCTCCTCGCCGGTTTTTCAAATCGGCGCTACCAACTTCTCCTCTGGAAAGGGAGATAGTGTTACATGCGATTCAAAAACTGTGTCTTCAAGAAGTGGTGGCCGAGGTTCCCCTGCTTCAGAGAGGGAAGGGGTACTACTCAACCCTGTTTGTGGTCCCGAAACCGGACGGTTCGGGCAGACCCATTTTGAATTTAAAATCCCTGAACCTTTACTTAAAACGGTTCAAGTTCAAGATGGAATCGCTCAGAGCGGTCATCGCCAGCCTGGAAGGGGGGGATTTTATGGTATCACTGGACATAAAGGATGCATACCTGCATGTTCCCATATATCCTCCTCATCAGGCGTACCTGAGATTTGCGATACAGGATTGTCATTACCAATTTCAGACGTTGCCGTTTGGGCTTTCCACGGCCCCGAGAATTTTCACCAAGGTAATGGCGGAAATGATGGTGCTCCTGCACAAGCAGGGTGTCACAATTATCCCGTACTTGGACGATCTCCTCATAAAAGCGAGATCACGGGAGAAGTTGCAGAACAGCGTATCCCTTTCACTGAAGGTGTTACAGCGACACGGCTGGATTCTCAATATTCCAAAGTCGCAGCTGAATCCTACGACTCGCCTGCCCTTCTTGGGCATGATTCTGGACACAGACCAGAAAAGGGTTTTTCTTCCGGTAGAAAAAGCGCAGGAACTCATGACTCTAGTCAAGAACCTGTTGAAGCCGAAACAAGTGTCAGTACATCATTGCACTCAAGTCCTGGGAAAAATGGTGGCGACATACGAAGCCATTCCCTTCGGCAGGTTCCATGCAAGGACTTTCCAATGGGACCTATTGGACAAATGGTCCGGGTCACATCTGCACATGCATCAGCGGATCACCCTGTCCCCCAGGGCCAGGGTATCTCTCCTGTGGTGGCTGCAGAGTGTTCACCTTCTAGAGGGCCGCAGGTTCGGCAGTCAGGATTGGATCCTGGTGACCACGGACGCGATACTCCGAGGTTGGGGAGCAGTCACACAGGGAAGAAATTTCCAAGGCCTTTGGTCAAGTCAAGAGACTTGTCTTCACATCAACATCCTGGAACTAAGGGCCATATACAACGCCCTACATCAAGCGGAGACCTTGCTTCGCGACCGACCAGTGCTGATTCAGTCGGACAACGTCACCGCAGTAGCTCATGTAAACCGCCAAGGCGGCACAAGGAGCCTCATGTGGAGAATCATGTAAGCGCACTGTCAGCAGTGTTCATTCCGGGAGTGGACAACTGGGAAGCAGACTTCCTCAGCAGACACGACCTGCATCCGGGAGAGTGGGGACTTCATCAGGAAGTCTTTGCACAGATTGCAAGTCGGTGGGGACTGCCCCAAATAGACATGATGGCGTCCCGTCTCAACAAAAAGCTACAAAGGTATTGCGCCAGGTCAAGAGATCCTCAGGCGGTAGCTGTGGACGCCCTAGTGACACCGTGGGTGTTCCAGTCGGTCTATGTATTTCCTCCTCTTCCTCTCATACCCAAGGTGTTGAGAATAATAAGAAAAAGAGGAGTGAGAACAATACTCATTGTTCCGGATTGGCCACGAAGGACCTGGTATCCAGATCTGCAGGAAATGCTCACAGAAGATCCGTGGCCTCTTCCTCTAAGACAGGACCTGTTGCAACAGGGTCCCTGTCTGTTCCAAGACTCACCGCGGCTGCGTTTGACGGCATGGCGGTTGAACGCCGGATCCTAGCGGAAAAAGGTATTCCGGATGAGGTCATTCCTATGCTAATAAAGGCTAGGAAGGACGTGACATCTAAACATGATCACTGAATATGGCGGAAATATGTTTCTTGGTGTGAGGCCAGGAATGCTCCTACGGAAGAATTCCATCTAGGCCGTTTTCTTCACTTCCTACAAACTGGAGTGAATTTGGGCCTAAAATTAGGCTCCATTAAAGTTCAGATTTCGGCCTTATCCATTTTCTTTCAAAAGGAATTGGCCTCTCTACCTGAAGTACAGACTTTTGTGAAGGGAGTACTGCATATTCAACCTCCTTTTGTGCCTCCAGTGGCGCCTTGGGACCTTAACGTGGTGTTAAGTTTTCTTAAGTCACATTGGTTTGAACCACTTAAAACTGGAGTTGAAATATCTCACTTGGAAGGTGGTCATGTTGTTAGCCTTGGCTTCGGCTAGGCGAGTTTCGGAATTAGCGGCTTTATCACATAAAAGCCCCTATCTGGTTTTCCATATGGATAGAGCGGAATTGCGGACCCGTCCTCAATTCCTACCTAAGGTGGTCTCATCCTTTCATATGAACCAACCTATTGTTGTGCCTGTGGCTACACGTGACTTGGAGGATTCCGAGTCCCTTGATGTGGTCAGGGCTTTGAAGATTTACGTGGCCAGAACAGCTAGGATCAGAAAAACAGAAGCACTGTTTGTCCTGTATGCAGCCAACAAGGTTGGCGGCCCTGCTTCAAAGCAGACTATTGCTCGCTGGATCTGTAACACGATTCAGCAGGCGCATTCTACGGCAGGATTGCCGTTACCAAAATCGGTTAAGGCCCATTCCACTAGGAAGGTGGGCTCGTCTTGGGCGGCTGCCCGAGGGGTTTCGGCACTACAGCTGCTGCCGAGCTGCTACTTGGTCGGGGTCAAACACCTTTGCAAAGTTCTATAAGTTTGATACCCTGGCTGAGGAGGACCTCCTGTTTGCTCAATCGGTGCTGCAGAGTCATCCGCACTCTCCCGCCCGTTTGGGAGCTTTGGTATAATCCCCATGGTCCTTACGGAGTTCCAGCATCCTCTAGGACGTTAGAGAAAATAAGATTTTAAACCTACCGGTAAATCTTTTTCTCGTAGTCCGTAGAGGATGCTGGGCGCCCGTCCTAAGTGCGGACTATTTCTGCAAGACTTGTATATAGTTATTGCTTTCATAAGGGTTATGTTATAGTTTCGTCGGTTTTGGACCGATGATATGTTGTTGTTCATACTGTTAACTAGATTGTATATCACAGGTTATACGGTGTGGCTGGTATGAATCTTGCCCTTAGATTAACAAAAATCCTTTCCTCGTACTGTCCGTCTCCTCTGGGCACAGTTTCTCTAACTGAGGTCTGGAGGAGGGGCATAGAGGGAGGAGCCAGTGCACACCCAGATCCAAAGTCTTTCTTAAAGTGCCCATGTCTCCTGCGGAGCCCGTCTATCCCCATGGTCCTTACGGAGTCCCAGCATCCTCTACGGACTACGAGAAAAAGATTTACCGGTAGGTTTAAAATCTTATTATTTTTTTTTGTAAATTCGATTAGATCACATCTCACATTACAAGTATGGGGAATGTGATATGATTACTAAAAAAAAAGAAAATGGATTAAAGGGTTTGGAGTAGTGTTTCAGGAAAACTGCTCCAAAAGCCCTTTAATATATTTCAGTGAAACTAAAATAATGTGAAAAAGGGTGTGAAATACCCTTTTTTACATTATTTTAGTAAAAACTATTAATAAATATGCCCATTAGTCTCATTTTGCAAGGTTAAAATAATATAAATTACAAGCAAGATCTAATAATAGCTGACAAACCAACATCCTTTGTTACATAATCACAGTCTGATGACATGGTGTCCTGGTAAGTCTATTGGTAACCCTTACTTTCAGCAAGACAGGTGTCCTGTGGGAAAACAACATAGTGCGTTGTGCTTCATTGCCTCTCAAATTGTTCCTAAGTATCAGCTTGTACTCACCAGTAACTATGTACTAGAATGTTAGGTGCTTTTTGTGCTACTCAGGAACACATCATGCTTGTGCACATAACCTGATATCCTAAAGGTTCCCAAAATACAATAGCATTCTAAGCAATAATGCTTTAAAAGTCACTTAAACCTTAGACCTGTCATTATTCTCAAACACCTATTATTTTCAAGAGACATTTACTGGCTTGTCTGTAATTTAATGTCCATCTGATAATTGTTCTGCTCAACCATTATTTATAAAATATATATCTTTATCATTTAGAATTTTTTGGTGTTAGAGTTCAAAAATCACCAATCAAACAGGCATCAAAATACATTATTCCTCCCTAAGAAATAATGAAAGATGCAATATTACTGGAGAAAAATAAGCATGCTGCATCCCAAAAACAGTAAATGCAAAAAGATACAAAGCAAAAACAAATCCAAAACAAACCACTCACGTGGCTTGAGCCATTGGTTTTAAAGGAATGTCTTTGTATTTATTTATTTTTATTGCTTTTAATAACAAATATGTAGAAAAAAAAAATTTGTTTGCAAAGCCATCATTAAGCGCAGGCGAGACAGCACTCCACAGACTTTTAGCAGGACCCGAATTGCCTTTAAGTTAACTAAAATAGTGACTCCTAGATCTCTTTCCTCCTCTAGTTTCCATTATAGTGCCCTTTATACACTGCTCAAAAAAATAAAGGGAACATTTAAACAACACAATGTAACTCCAAGTCAATCACACTTCTGTGAAATCAAACTGTCCACTTAGGAAGCAACACTGATTGACAATCAATTTCACATGCTGTTGTGCAAATGGAATAGACAACAGGTGGAAATTATAGGCAAGACACCCCCAATAAAGGAGTTGTTCTGCAGGTGGTGACCACAGACCACTTCTCAGCTCCTATGCTTTCTGGCTGATGTTTTGGTCACTTTTGAAAGCTGGCGGTGCCTTCACTCTAGTGGTAGCATGAGACGGAGTCTACAACCCACACAAGTGGCTCAGGTAGTGCAGCTCATCAAGGATGGCACATCAATGCGAGCTGTGGCAAGAAGGTTTGCTGTGTCTGTCAGTGTAGTGCCCAGAGCATGGAGGCGCTACCAGGAGACAGGCCAGTACATCAGGAGACGTGGAGGAGGGCGTAAGAGGGCAACAACCCAGCAGCAGGACCGCTACCTCCACCTTTGTGCAAGGAGGAACAGGAGGAGCACTGCCAGAGCCCTGCAAAATGACCTCCAGCAAGCCACAAATGTGCATGTGTCTACTCAAACTATCAGAAACAGACTCCATGAGGGTGGTATGAGGGCCCGACGTCCACAGGTGGGGGTTGTGCTTACAGCCCAACACCGTGCAGTACGTTTGGCATTTGCCAGAGAACACCAAGATTGGCAAATTCGCCACTGGCGCCCTGTGCTCTTCACAGATGAAAGCAGGTTCTCACTGAGCACATGTGACAGACGTGAAAGAGTCTGGAGACGCCAAGGAGAACGTTCTGCTGCCTGCAACATCCTCCAGCATGACCGGTTTGGCAGTGGGTCAGTAATGGTGTGTGGTGGCATTTCTTTGGGGGGCCGCACAGCCCTCCATGTGCTCGCCAGAGGTAGCCTGACTGCCATTAGGTACCGAGATGAGATTTTCAGACCCCTTGTGAGACCATATGCTGGTGCGGTTGGCCCTGGGTTCCTCCTAATGCAAGACAATGCTAGACCTCATGTGGCTGGAGTGTGTCAGCAGTTCCTGCAAGACGAAGGCATTGATGCTATGGACTGGCCCGCCCGTTCCCCAGACCTGAATCCAATTGAGCACATCTGGGACATCATATACAGATGATACGTGATGGAAGTCAGGGACAGGAATCTATATGGCGGGGAAGTGAGGAAGCAAAAGCTATGGAGTCAAAAAGTTATATTCAGACTAGAAAGTAATACACGAAGTAGTTACCATGGAATGTCAATGTACTGAGAGTTTTGCCTTTATTACTTTGACATCTTTATTTTTATTCTACCTTGTATCACTTGAGATTCAGGGTCTGATTATGAGTCACATACAAAGTGCAAGAAGCGGAGTCTCAGCTTTAACATTACATTACAATCACTATAAAAGACTTACCTTTTGACCTATCTCCACTTTGACCATTCACTATCGGCATGAAGGTCTTCTGGCTGCCAAACTTGGATGCACACTCTTGCACACACCTGCTGGACTGAGTTCTGTGTGTTGATGCAGTGTGCCTCCTGGTGGGGAGAACAGGAACACAGCTGCATCTACTAACAGTAACCCTCGAAGTCTGACACCTATATGATTGAGCGGCTGCAGCAATATGTATTGTTAAGGGGTGTAGTACTGCTGACCGGCGGTCAGGAGACCGCCGGTCAGCTTACCGACGCCGGGATCCCGGCAGCATACCAACGCCGGGATCCTGGCGGGGAGGGGCGAGTGGGCTTAATACTATCCAGTCCCCATGTGTTGGAGAGGGTGGTATTCATGTGACCGCCGGTCAGCTGACCGACAGTCACATGACCTCCTCCACCAGGCCGACGGGTCAGTATCCCGATGGTCGGCATGCCGACCAACAGGGACTATATCCACTCGTGGGTGTCCACGACACCCATAGAGTGGAAATAGAACCCGTGGCGACCGCAGGTCGCCACCGAGCCCGCAGCGTGGCGAGCGCAGCGAGCCCGCAAGGGGATTGCTGCACTCGCCCCTCCCCGCCGGGATCCCGGCGTCGGTAAGCTGACCGCCGGTCAGCAGTACTACACCCGTTGGAGAGTGGCTGGAAGCTGTACATATAAGAACATGGCTGCAGTCATTTGTGATAACCCCCACTGTGAATTACAACCACTCCCTGACTAAAGTCAGTACTTACCAGGAGCTGAGCATCATGACTTGGGTCATTCACATGGTATACATACTATATCCTGGCAATCAGGATTCTGGCTGTCACATGACCAACCACGGCATTCCAACATAGAAGATTCAGACATCGGAGGGGGTAAGAATTTTTGTACCCCCCCTGTCCCCTACCCTAACTCTCATGGGGTGGTTGCTAGGGATATCCCTCTGGGGGTGCCGGTACAGCTAACCCTCGGATGGTGATGGCTAGGGCTACCTTCTCCCCCAGTGCCTAACTTTGACCCCCACACTCCCGGGCCCTAACACATACCCGAAACTCACCTTCGGCTGTTGGTATTTCGGCGCCGGTGTCCTGAGTGGTGTCGGGATACCGCCGACATCCCAACAGCCAGGATGATAAAAACATCCCATTCACATACAGTGAGGTTTCTGACAGCCAAATACTTCACATTACAATTACAGCTCACTTGCCATTATTTTCTATATACAGATCTGGATAATTACACGTGCAGATTTATTTTCCAATTAGAATAAGAGTATGCAATAGTGTAACAAGTGGCATAAAGACAAAGCTAACGAGCAATTAGTTCTATACGGACAGAGTACACGCGTTACTCTATTGGTGGCAGTGGGGAATTACCCATTAGGGCACGTGTGGCAAGTGCCAAGGGGCACCACTTGCTGGGGGGCTGCACTTGGATGTTTGTTTTATCACTGTCAGTCAAAATCTTACAGTAACTAAAACATATTTCCACTCTACCATAGTACAAGTATTGTGGTTCATATACCATCAAAGAACATGTTAAACAGAAAGCAATTCCACATAAAACTCAGATTATTTTCAGTTTGAGTTACACACAACGTTTTCCTAATGACATTGTTTACTTATTAACTTGTTGCCCTATGACCAAGCAAATTACTGAAATGAGAGAAAAGGTTAATAACCCTGTTATATACTTTGAGTTTCAGTTTCATTGCAGACTTGTTGCTGAGTTAATCTAGCTGAGGCAATTTGTGGCTTTCCAGATGTTGTGGAGCTACTAATCCCATAATTACTGCTGGGACTTGTAGTAGTTCATATTCATTTTAGCACAATAAAAACACTCCAGCTGTTGTAGACCTATATTAAATGCCAACTGGGCATCACCAGATATGTAGTTTAGCATCATCTGCATTACTGGTCTGACATTGCTAACTGTTATGACTAGAATTAT
Organism: Pseudophryne corroboree; assembly: GCF_028390025.1. NCBI lineage: Eukaryota > Metazoa > Chordata > Amphibia > Anura > Myobatrachidae > Pseudophryne > Pseudophryne corroboree. Next base: position 271,494,214 of record NC_086447.1, on the reverse strand, counting down.
TAAGGAAAAGATTTTACATAATAAAGCATATGTAAGAAAGTTATCAGCAATTACATGACAGACGAGTGGAGGATTGTGAGATCAGGTGGACGTTTCCCATGACATCGAAGATCACTTTCAACAGTGTGCACAAGATGAGGGGAGTAGGGAGATTCAACACCAAGGTGTGCACTTTATATGGTGTACATTCATCAAACCCAGCCATGTCTCATTCTAACCCTCTGTCCCTTGCTCCCTGTCTAACCCATCTGTGTCACCCCTGTCTGTCTGCCCCTCTTTAGAATGTAAGATCGCACGAGCAGGGCCCTCTTCCCTCATGTGCTTTGGCTTCCCCTACTTATACTATCATCTACTCCATACTCCCTTCAGTGGCACCTAACCCTTGGTTTCCACCCCCCTGCTGCTTACAGTACATGAGTACAATGACCACTGATGCAGCAATGATTATTACCATGTACTTGTATTATATAAGTCACTGTTTTCTTGTGTGCTCATTTGTTTATGTACTTTGTTAGGCGCTGCGGAACCCTTGTGGCTCTATATAAATAAAGGATAATAATAATAATACATTTACTATGACTGTATAAGAACACCATTAACTTTTACTCATTGCTTGGATGTCTGCAGCTTGTACATGTTGCGGATTACATATGTATTACTGGCGGATGGGATGCCGGCTGTTAATATCCCGACAGTAGCATCCCGCCTGCCAGAATGCCGGCAGCGGAGCGAGTGCTAAGAGTCCCCTTGCTGGCTCACTGTGCTCACCATGCTACGGACTCAGTGGCTCCCTGTGCTCTCCAAAGGATCTAATCCTACTCTATGGGTGTCATGGACACCCACGAGTGGGAATAGCCTTGGGGAGCCGGGATTCCGGATGTCGGCAATTTTGGCTGTCAGGAATTCAGCGTCGGTATCTTGAACACCGAGATCCTGATCGCCGTCAAATTGACCGCATCCCTCTGTTTCTCCTATTAATTCTGCTGCCTACTTTGCTCCTGACCCCTTTACTTTGTTCCTGACTCTTTTACTTGTCTCCTGACTACTGGGGCATAGCTGGTTTGCTACTACCAGAGCTGATGCTAAGGTATTAGGCACCCTAGTAAAAGTTTCAACCGAAGCTGGCGCTATCCTAGGCAGTTGTCTAGAATGCAAATGGTTAGTGGGCACAAAATACATTGAATGAGTGACATAACATTAAACATTCCATTTTTTTAATGTACTAAAGGTGCTTCAACAAGTTGCTCTGCATAATGACATGACAGAGAAGCAGCCAGCAGCTTCCAACATTACCATAATAACAGTGGATGACTCCCCCACATTAAGGATTGGCGATTACACTTTAGTGGGGATGCGCCTCATTCAAAAGGGGGAGGTGCACCGCTGCCAAGAGTGAAAGGGTGCTCCCAGCAGCCCAGTCCATACCCTGTTGCTGGACAGAGTGCAGCCATGAGGCTAGTATGGCTGGTTAGTGACTGTGACAGTGGAAATACAGTATCTGAAACCAACTGTGGAGGGTAGAATTGTGGTTTTTTTAAATAATTATGAAAGGAGGGTTTGTAAAATATAATGCATTTACATTATAATCATTTGCATTCAACATCAGTGATGGGAATCTTCCAAGCAGAGAAATATCCAGGAAAACTTTACTAAAACGATGGAATCCTTCAGTGGACATTTCTACACGGATATCCCAACACTATGGTGGTCCACCCTGACTGTGCAATGCCGGGATTATGACAGCGTTCCCATAGGATAACAGCTGCTGCATTTTAGACAATGGTCCTGTACTTCTTCAGCAAATATGACTTATGCTATAATATCAAATGATGCACCTACACAGACAATTGTTGCCTTATACGGCTGTAAAGTTATTTCTTTCTGCAAGTTGCTAAGGTAAAAAAACTAGTATGGGTACACTAGTTTATGTAACATTTGTTGCCTGAGAGTTTGCTGCCTAATTTCTGTGATTTGAGTAACGTGATTTTTAGCTTTCAGAATATACAAACCCATAGCTTAAAGATTGACCTGTTCCTCTTTGTGTAATGGGAATAATTACAAAACATTTTTCAAGCAATCATCTCCAACAATTTTGTAATTTTTACTGTTGAAGTGAAGGGAACATTGCTGTTCTAGGATAAGAAAATAGGTGCTATCATTAAAGAAAGACTATAGTGCTGGTCTGTAATGAGAGTAATGACAGGTCATGCATATACACAAACTGCATTACTCTGAGCTCTTCACTTTCTAATATTTACAGGGAACTGATGACTATATTTGGTACAAGTACGACAATGATTGTTCATCACAAACATTTTCACAGAAACATATCAAGATACTCATTTATCATCCACTCCTGGCAGCAAAAACACAGGAAAACAACTACAAAACATCACTGTAAATGGATTCCATAAGCACATTATCCACATAGCAACATTCAGAAATAGAAGTGGAACCCTAGAATTGGTGAACTTTAAAACAACACATTCCCCATCTAAATTATGTTTCCTACTGTCCAGGCATCTCTGGGAGACTCTCAAATCAGGATTTGACTTTCAAGTAAGCATGGCCATCGACCATCAATGGCTTTCCACCAATGGTCAACAATATGAAAGATCCCAGCGTACATAAAATCATACAAATTTGCTTTGTTTCTGAATATTAGCCCTCCTGTTGTCACTCTAGTCACTCTAGTCTCACCCTCTTTCACATACTTGCCTATTATTATGAAAGTTGTTGGCGATTCCCTGTTTTTCGGATAGTCCCCCACACCCAGGATTGGCCAGATCTCCCGCATCTCACCTGAAGTGGGTAGGGTGAGGAGAACATACAGGGAATTGCAGTGCCAGATTGAGGAAGCAGGGATAAATTACATGAATTTGCATAATTTAGCCCCACACCCTCCCCGTGGACCAGGAAATCACACCATTTTTGTGCCTAGTGATGTCTAGCAAGCATCATCTCTCCGGGCTTCTCCCAGGAAGAGACTTTAAATGTAGGCAAGTATGCCCTTCCCTGATTAGCCTGACACATTCCTGTGACCCAAAGTACTGATCCCCTTGATGGTTTTCAGTGATTGTTTCCTGTCAAAGAGGTAAAGAACCAATAGCACCATCAATGGAGACCATCAATGATGAACAATTAGATGGGCATCCCTACTTTAAGACTCCAGAGGGACAATACATCTGCAAGGGCCCTTACCAAGGTGGACAGGTACATGTTGCAATGATGCAAATCCCATCTTGAAGCCCATCCCCCTCAGTGTGGCCAGGAGCATTGTGAAGCAATTACCTTTTCCTGAGTACTTAGTGATGCTGTAAGAACATTCCTTATCACTGCCTCAAAATGGCAGGATAACTAACAAGCATCTTTAAGTTGTGTGGCTGCCCCCAACATGGAATGAGTTAGGTCTTCATTTTTTTCTACCAAACTGTGTGCAACTCCCAAGTTCTGGCGCCCTAGGCTGCAGCCTAATAAGCCTAATGGTTAATCAGGCCCTGGCAGGAAGTATAAAGAGTAAGCAAGTGTGATTTCAATCAGAAAGCATAATGGTTGTGCAATGTCTATTGCTTTCATATGCACAGCAATTGATGCAATGTAAATTTAGAGTTTGGATAATTTTATCTAATGTTTATCTTTTTTAACTTTAGTAAGTACAGTAGATGCAATCTTGTTCTCCAAGAAGAGCTTGCATGTGAAAACAGTAGACATTTACAGTGTAATGGTGGAGGAATGCAGAAATACCAGTGTCATATGAGTACATTTCAGGTGCAATCTCTTAAATAAGTTTCTATATGCAGGCCACTTAAAATCATTCATTTCAAAAACAGTGTTGCACATATTTGAATTACTAAATCACATTAAAGGTTTATATATAAAGCATCAATTTACATTAATGTCAAGAACCAACACTTCAGTCCTGTACTTGTTGACAAGTAATTATGATGTTGCATTAATTAGAGTTTATATAAAAGATAATCTACTCTTTGTGTAAATTATAAGGATATTACTAGTCCTTGTAAATTTCATGACCTTAGTTATATTTTGTAACAGCCAGTGTGATTTCTTAGATGTGACATTATGTTCTGCAAGTGTGATACTCGGGAACCACCCTAGCAGCAGATGATGTATGTTTCAGCAAGATACGTGCTGTTGTAGCCTATAATAATAATAATAATAATTGAATACAGAGGGTAAAAAATAGATCAAGCAGCTGCAGGCAAGATTCCTTGTACTCCCCTTAGGATTGGAAAAGGATAACATAGGCAGAGGAAGACCACTACGGTCTTCAAACTCAGCTTCAGGCAGTTCTAATAGGTAAAACAAAACATAGCAAAATGACCTACAAAACCAAGGAAGAAAACAATTTTGAAGTGACATTCGTAACAAAATAATACAGAAACACCAAGCCATTGCAGACCATCCTGCATATACTCATACTGGTACAATACTTAAAACCAGTCATCCCCAACCAATCAAAAATTATATATGAAAAAAGCGAACAACCTGAAAAAGTCTCTAACAAGAAGTTTTATTATAATGACACCACTGAATCCATTACACAACATATTCGGCTAAATGTAATAGGCTCCAAGTTCTGGTGGTCAGGGCCGTCTTAACAGCAGTGTAGGCCCCTGGGCAAAGCAATGCACTGGGCCCAGTGACGTGCGGTAGGGTGAGGCAGAGCCTTTCCTTTCATACTTAAGTTTAAACCAGAGTTTTGACTGAATAAAGTATATGAAAAATACTAATAATTTGTTTGAAATATCTCCTTTGCATTATTCTAATAATTTTTATAGCCCAAACTCTGGAGTAAAAAGTCTATGGCAGGTGAGGCAGTGCCTCAACTGCTTATCTTTTCCACACATCTCTGTTCAAAACGCACCAAATTTCCAGGAGTTTATACTGCTGTACCTGTGTATAATGCCCAGATGTACCCTTTGGCTCATATATTGCATGGATATCTGGCTCTAGGGTTAGCCAGTACCTCCTGAGCCATTTGGCTCACTGCAAGTCCCTGACTGGGCCCCTACCCATCCTCCAGCGTAAGGGGTGGGGGGTGATATCATCAGCAGCTTTGATGTCCTGCGAGTTGTAGGGGGCAGGGGTTAAAGTGGGGGGGAACGAGGTGGAACTGAGTTCTACCACCTGTAATGGTAGGGGGAACTAGTTCCACCTCCTCCATTGCCCTGCACAGTAATTCCAAAAGAAATGCCCGCACATTACCTCGATGATGCAGGCGGCGCTAGTGTTATTGATGAGCTGCAACCACTTCCCCCTTCTTCAGGTCCTGGTGGATCCATGGTCCACCTACAGCCCATCCCTCTTGGTACTCACACAGGCTGTCTCTGTGGGAAAGCATTCATCCCCTCCTCAGGTCCCAGCACTACTGTGGTTATTATGTGTAAGGGGCACTACTATTGTGGGCATTATGTGTAAGGGGCACTACTACTGTGGGCATTCTGTGTATAAGCGCCACCTCTACTGTGGGAATTTTGTGTATAAGTGGCAGTTCTGTGGGCATTATGTGTAAGGGGCATTACTACTGTGGGCATTCTGTGTATAAGCGCCACCTCTACTGTGGGAATTTTGTGTATAAGTGGCAGTTCTGTGGGCATTATGTGTATAAGCGACACTTCTGTGGTCATTATGTAGAAGGGGCACTACTGTTTTGGGAATTGTGTATAAGGAACACTACTGTGGGCATTGTTTATACCAGGCACTACTGTGTGGCATAGTGTGTATAAAGGGTACTATTGTCTAGCGCAATGTGAATAAAGGGCACTACTGAGTGACGTAACCATAATAAGGGGCATTACTATGTGGTGTAATATGAATCAGGGGCTACTATTGTGTGACCACGCTGCTACTTGTGAGATCAATGTTTCTTTATACAGTATGGGAAATAGGACACTAATTTATAGTTGGCAGGGGGTTGACGAAAACACTAGCACTGGCCTTGACTCTGCATAATGTGAGGGGGAGGGGCTAGATTACGGGGGAAATGCGTTCCAGTACCTCTCCAGGACCACTTTAAGCCCTGGTAGGGGGTGTTCTATCTTCTGCTCAGCATGTAGGACCTGGCGCAGTAATTGCTGCTAATTACTCCTAACCTGCACAGATGGGGCGTGAGGGAGAACACTAAACTGTAGAAGGGGACATTGGGCTGAATAAAGGGGCCCTGGTACATGACTTCCAGGGTGGTAGGAGGTGTTTAATACATAGGGGAGGGGTGGATAATGGAGTGGGCTTAATATTCATAATTCTCCGGTAGAAGAGCAGCTTACTTGATTGCAGATATCTTAAGTTCCTTGAAATACATTTCTTAGCTTTCAATGGGATTACAAAACTAGAGTGTCCCACCTTTCAGGAGGAACTGGCGACTTGGGGACAAGAGTTCAGGAGCCAGAGCAATCCACCAACGAAAATATAAAAATATATTATAATATATATTAGGCGTGTGGAGCTGGAGCCAGCTGCTGGAAGGCTGATATCTCTGGATCTGGGTGCAAAAGAGACAAGCTGCCAGTGTTCCCCAAAAGGGGAGAGTCACAGCTTTTGGAGTATACTGTCAGAAAAACTGTAAGTCAGACAGAACCCGAGATATCTGGCAGGGAGAAGCAATTAAGAGGCTTGGATGGGGACCACTGCTTTGAAGTCGGATATCCGGCCCCCCAGGACTGATTTTAAAAGAATCTGGTACCCCTGGAAAGAGGAGACCCTCAGCTATCAGCCTAGTGCCCTTATACTTCTGGGGCTCTTGGGCAAGAGCCCATATGAAAAGACGGCCCTGCCGGTGGTGCAGGAATTTTGTGCAAGTCTGCCAGTTTTTTTAAATCAGCAATCATTCACAAGGCAAAACCAGGTTGTGCACAAACATATGGGGGCGTACCCATCTGCCAAAAGGCTCACAAAATATTTTTAAATCCAGTACCATCACAGGCGTATCTATATGAACAGATATATACAGTACTGGAGGCACTGTAATGTGGTATAATATAAATTGGGGCACTGAAATGTTGCGCTGTTATAGCTGTGGGCACTACAGTGTGGCGTAATATGGAATTGGGGCACTACAATGTGACAGTGCAAGCTTTAATGTGACAATATGTACTGGAGATAATATATGGCATAATATGAATTGGGAGCACTGTGTTGTATAATGTATACTAGCAGCACAACAATGTGGCATATTGCGAACTAGGACACTTCTATGGGGAATACAATGAGCAAGGGCACTACTATGGGACATAAAATGAACCATGACATTACTATGGGGCATAACATTAACTGGGGTACTGCTACAGGGGAATAAAATTAACTAGGGCACTACTATGGGACATAGGGGGTCATTCCGAGTTGTTTGCTCGTTGCCGATTTTCGCTATGCTGCGATTTGTTGCTAAATGTGCATGCGCAAGGCATGCAGGGCGCATGCGCTTAGTTATTTAACTAAAAACTTAGTAGATTTGCTGTGGATCCTGCGGCGCTTTTCAGTCGCACTGCTGATCGGTGAGTGATTGACAGGAAAGGGGCGTTTCTGGGTGGTAACTGAGCGTTTTCCAGGAGTGTGCTAAAAAATGCAGGCGTGTCAGGGAAAAACGCGGGAGTGTCTGGAGAAACGGGAGTGGCTGGCCGAACGCAGGGCGTGTTTGTAACGTCAAACCAGGAACTAAACGGACTGAGCTGATCGCAATCTAGGAGTAGGTCTGGAGCTACTCAAAAACTGCAAGGAATTATTTATTAGCAGTTCTGCTAATCTTTCGTTCGCTATTCTGCTAAGCTAAAATACACTCCCAGAGGGCAGCGGCATAGCGTGTGCAATGCTGCTAAAAGCAGCTAGCGAGCGTACAACTCGGAATGAGGGCCATAATATGAACAACTGCTGAAGAGAATGGACTAGCTCTGTGGGAAGACTTTGGGCGTTTGTCTCTTTTGGACGTGCTTGTACTTTAGTAAGGGGTGGATAGTCTTCACAGCGCAGCTTATATTTGAGACCCAACAAATCATACCTGGCTGAAGCTGGGTGTTTTGTAGCGTCCTTCTTTGACATCCATTGTGAGGGTACCGCATTTATTGAAAGGTAGTGAGAAAACAATACAAGCTCCCTAGCACAATCACCAAAGGGCTTTGAAAAACATCTCATAATTAACAGTTTAAACACTAGTCTCCCCAGAAGTACCCAGCAGAGTCCCCAAAACTCATCAGAGGCAGTTACCCCAGTTTAACACAGTTCCTACCAGGAGCTCAGGTAAACAGTTCCAGCAGACTCAGGTAAATAACTACAACAAACTCTTCACAGCCACTGCGCTTAACCAACATGGTGGGGTCCCAGCACTATACCCTGTTCATCTGCAGTTTACAGGGATATGTCAGTGGACCTCCCCCCAGTGCCTTTCAGGATATCTGCTGCCTGGGGTCAGTAGGCAAAAAGAGCTCCTGCTCCCAGACAGCATTTTACAACAATCAGGTTAATAACAAAAGACTCTCTACAGTCTAAACCCTCACACCCATTTAAGAAAAAGCAGTCATTCTTTCAATAAAAAAACTATGAGGTCTATTTACTAAGCCTTAGATGGAGATAAAGTGCACGGAGATAAAGTACCAGCCAATCAGCTCCTAACTGTCATTTTTTCAAAACCAGCCTATAACATGGTAGTTAGGCGCTGATTGGCTGGTACTTTATCTCCGTCCATTTTATCTCTGTTTAAGGCTTAGTAAATAGACCCCTAAGACCTTTAAACTACTGCAGTTTGCATTTGTTTGGTTATTTTAGAGGTATAGGTTGATATATTGTTGGTTATTATAATAACTTTATGGATGCCTTATTTAACACCATTCTCCCACTAAATCAGTTTCCCTTTCTCGTTCAATTCGCTTCTGCAACTTCATTGTCTATCTGCTTTGGCAACTTCTTTACATATACATTCTACAGGCATTAATCCATATGGATACACATATATTTGCCTATCTAGGGCACAATTGTGAAAGGGTTATTCACCCGATAAAGCACATGCTTGTTTTATTTAAATGTTAATTATGTTCAATAAAGACAACCTGATTGACAAGGGTATATAGAGTAGCACTAGCAGTAACTAGAGATGAGCGGGTTCGGTTCGTCGAGATCCGAACCCCCCCGAACTTCACGTGTTTTTCACGGGTCCGAGGCAGCCTCGGATCTTTCCGCCTTGCTCGGTTAACCCGAACGAGGACGAACGTCATCATCCCGCTGTTGGATTCTCGCGAGATTCGTATTCCATATAAAGAGCCGCGCGTCGCCGCTATTTTCACTCGTGCATTGGAGATTGAACGGAGAGGACGTGGCTACGTTCTCTGCCTGAAAGGCTCCATATCTGTGCTCAGTGTGCTGCAAATATCTGTGCTCAGTGTGCTGCAAATATATGTGCTCAGTGTGCTGCAAATATCTACATTCTCTGCCTGAAAAGCTCCATATCTGTGCTCAGTGTGCTGCAAATATCTATGTTCTCTGCCTGAAAAGCTCCATATCTGTGCTCAGTGTGCTGAAAATATCTGTGCTCAGTGTGCTGTATTGTGGGGACCACCAGTATATAATTATAGTAGTACAGTACAGTAGGCCATTGCTGTACCTTGCAGCTCCGTGTCACTTCAAGTATCCATATCTGTGCTGCATTGTTGTGAGCAGTATATATAGTAGTACAGTGCAGCATTTTGGGGACCAACAGTATATAGCTGTACAGTACAGTAGGCCATTGCTATTGATATAACAATATTACAGGCACATTTCTAGACAGTATCCTGATCATCAGTGCTCAATATCTGCTGCATTGTTGTGTGACCTGTATATACTATATATATTATTATATATAGTAGTACAGTGCAGCATTTTGGTGACCACCAGTTTAGTAGTACAGTAGTCCATTGCTGTATCTTGCGGCTCCGTGCCACTTTAAGTATCCATATCTGTGCTGCATTGTTTGTGAGCAGTATAGTAGTACAGTGCAGCATTTTGGGGACCACCAGTATAGTAGTACAGTACAGTAGTCCATTGCTGTATCTTGCAGCTCTGTGTACTTCAAGTGTCCATATCTGTGCTGCATTGTTTGTGAGCAGTATAGTAGTACAGTGCAGCATTTTGGGGACCACCAATATATATATAGTAGTACAGTACAGTAGTCCATTGCTGTATCTTGCAGCTCCGTGTCATTTCAAGTATCCATATCTGTGCTGCATTGTTTGTGAGCAGTATAGTAGTACAGTGCAGCATTTTGGGGACCATCAGCATATATATAGTAGTACAGTACAGTAGGCCATTGCTGTATCTTGCAGCTCCGTGTCACTTCAAGTATCCATATCTGTGCTGCATTGTTTGTGAGCAATATAGTAGTACAGTGCAGCATTTTGGGGACCACCAGATTATATATAGTAGTACAGTACAGTAGTCCATTGCTGTATCTTGCAGCTCCGTGTCACTTCAAGTATCCATATCTGTGCTGCATTGTTTGTGAGCAGTATAGTAGTACAGTGCAGCATTTTGGGGACCACCAGTATATATATAGTAGTACAGTACAGTAGGCCATTGCTGTATCTTGCAGCTCTGTGTCACTTCAAGTATCCATATCTGTGCTGCATTGTTGTGAGTAGTATATATAGTAGTACAGTGCAGCATTTTGGTGACTGACCAACAGTATATAGTTGTACAGTACAGTAGGCCATTGCTGTATCTTGCAGCTCCATGTCACTTCAAGTATCCATATCTGTGCTGCATTGTTGTGAGCAGTATATATAGTAGTACAGTGCAGCATTTTGGTGACCAACAGTATATAGTTGTACAGTACAGTAGGCCATTGCTATTGATATAATTTTATTACAGGCACATAATCCCACACATTAAAAAATGGAGAACAAAAATGTGGAGGGTGAAATAGGGAAAGATCAAGATCCACTTCCACCTAGTGCTGAAGCTGCTGCCACTAGTCATGGCAGAGACGATGAAATGCCATCAACGTTGTCTGCCAAGGCCGATGCCTAATGTCATAGTAGAGAGCATGTAACATCCAAAAAGCAAAAGTTCAGTAAAATTACCCAAAAATCTAAATTAAAAGCGTCTGAGGAGAAGCGTAAACTTGCCAATATGCCATTTACGACACGGAGTGGCAAGGAACGGCTGAGGCCCTGGTCTATGTTCATGGCTAGTGGTTCAGCTTCACATGAGGATGGAAGCACTCATTCTCCCGCTAGAAAAATGAAAAGAGTTAAGCTGGCAAAAGAAGGGGTGGGGGGTGATATCATCAGCAGCTTTGATGTCCTGCGAGTTGTAGGGGGCAGGGGTTAAAGTGGGGGGGAACGAGGTGGAACTGAGTTCCACCACCTGTAATGGTAGGGGGAACTAGTTCCACCTCCTCCATTGCCCTGCACAGTAATTCCAAAAGAAAAGCCTGCACATTACCTCGATGATGCAGGCGGCGCTAGTGTTATTGATGAGCTGCAACCACTTCCCCCTTCTTCAGGTCCTGGTGGATCCATGATCCACCTTCAGCCCATCCCTCTTGGTACTCACACAGGCTGTCTCTGTGGGAAAGCATTCATCCCCTCCTCAGGTCCCAGCACTACTGTGGTTATTATGTGTAAGGGGCACTACTATTGTGGGCATTATGTGTAAGGGGCATTACTACTGTGGGCATTATGTGTATAAGCGCCACCTCTACTGTGGGAATTTTGTGTATAAGTGGCAGTTCTGTGGGCATTATGTGTATAAGCGACACTTCTGTGGTCATTATGTAGAAGGGGCACTACTGTTTTGGGAATTGTGTATAAGGAACACCACTGTGGGCATTGTTTATACCAGGCACTACTGTGTGGCATAGTGTGTATAAAGGGTACTATTGTCTAGCGCAATGTGAATAAAGGGCACTACTGAGTGACGTAACCATAATTAGGGGCATTACTATGTGGTGTAATATGAATCAGGGGCTACTATTGTGTGACCACGCTGCTTCTTGTGAGATCAGTGTTTCTTTATACAGTATGGGAAATAGGACACTAATTTATAGTTGGCAGGGGGTTGACGAAAACACTAGCACTGGCCTTGACTCTGCATAATGTGAGGGGGAGGGGCTAGATTACGGGGGAAATGGGTTCCAGTACCTCTCCAGGACCACTTTAAGCCCTGGTAGGGGGTGTTCTATCTTCTGCTCAGCATGTAGGACCTGGCGCAGTAATTGCTGCTAATTACTCCTTTACTGCACAGATGGGGCATGAGGGAGAACACTAAACTGTAGAAGGGGACATTGGGCTGAATAAAGGGGCCCTGGTACATGACTTCCAGGGTGGTAGGAGGTGTTTAATACATAGGGGAGGGGTGGATAATGGAGTGGGCTTAATATTCATAATTCTCCGGTAGAAGAGCAGCTTACTTGATTGCAGATATCTTAAATTCCTTGAAATACATTTCTTAGCTTTCAATGGGATTACAAAACTAGAGTGTCCCACCTTTCAGGAGGAACTGGCGACTTGGGGACAAGAGTTCAGGAGCCAGAGCAATCCACCAACGAAAATATAAAAATATATTATAATATATATTAGGCGTGTGGAGCTGGAGACAGCTGCTGGAAGGCTGATATCTCTGGATCGGGGTGCAAAAGAGACAAGCTGCCAGTGTTCCCCAAAAGGGGAGAGTCACAGCTTTTGGAGCATACTGTCAGAAAAACTGTAAGTCAGACAGAACCCGAGATATCTGGCAGGGAAAAGCAATTAAGAGGCTTGGATGGGGACCACTGCTTTGAAGTTGGATATCCGGTACCCCAGGACTGATTTTAAAAGAATCTGGTACCCCTGGAAAGAGGAGACCCTCAGCTATCAGCCTAGTGCCCTTATACTTCTGGGGCTCTTGGGCAAGAGCCCATATGAAAAGACGGCCCTGCCGGTGGTGCAGGAATTTTGTGCAAGTCTGCCAGTTTTTTTAAATCGGCAATCATTCACAAGGCAAAACCAGGTTGTTCACAAACATATGGGGGCGTACCCATCTGCCAAAAGGCTCACAAAATATTTTTTAAATCCAGTACCATCACAGGCGTATCTATATGAACAGATATAAACAGTACTGGAGGCACTGTAATGTGGTATAATATAAATTGGGGCACTGAAATGTTGCGCTGTTATAGCTGTGGGCACTACAGTGTGGCGTAATATGGAATTGGGGCACTACAATGTGACAGTGCAAGCTTTAATGTGACAATATGTACTGGAGATAATATATGGCATAATATGAATTGGGAGCACTGTGTTGTATAATGTATACTAGCAGCACAACAATGTGGCATATTGCGAACTAGGACACTTCTATGGGGAATACAATGAGCAAGGGCACTACTATGGGACATAAAATGAACCATGACATTACTATGGGGCATAACATTAACTGGGGTACTGCTACAGGGGAATAAAATTAACTAGGGCACTACTATGGGACATAGGGGGTCATTCCGAGTTGTTCGCTCGTTGCCGATTTTCGCTATGCTGCGATTTGTTGCTAAATGCGCATGCGCAAGGCACGCAGGGCGCATGCGCTTAGTTATTTAACTAAAAACTTAGTAGATTTGCTGTGGATCCTACTGCGCTTTTCAGTCGCACTGCTGATCGGTGAGTGATTGACAGGAAAGGGGCGTTTCTGGGTGGTAACTGAGCGTTTTCCGGGAGTGTGCTAAAAAAACGCAGGCGTGCCAGGGAAAAACGCGGGAGTGTCTGGAGAAACGGGGGAGTGGCTGGCCGAACGCAGGGCGTGTTTGTGACGTCAAACCGGGAACTAAACGGACTGAGCTGATCGCAATCTAGGAGTAGGTCTGGAGCTACTCAGAAACTGCAAGGAATTATTTAGTAGCAGTTCTGCTAATCTTTCGTTCGCTATTCTGCTAAGATAAAATACACTCCCAGAGGGCGGCGGCATAGCGTGTGCAATGCTGCTAAAAGCAGCTAGCGAGCGTACAACTCGGAATGAGGGCCATAATATGAACAACTGCTGAAGAGAATGGACTAGCTCTGTGGGAGGACTTTGGGCGTTTGTCTCTTTTGGACGTGCTTGTACTTTAGTAAGGGGTGGGTAGTCTTCACAGCGCAGCTTATATTTGAGACCCAACAAATCATACCTGGCTGAAGCTGGGTGTTTTGTAGCGTCCTTCTTTGACATCCATTGTGAGGGTACCGCATTTATTAAAAGGTAGTGAGAAAACAATACAAGCTCCCTAGCACAATCACCAAAGGGCTTTGAAAAACATCTCATAATTAACAGTTTAAACACTAGTCTCCCCAGAAGTACCCAGCAGAGTCCCCAAAACTCATCAGAGGCAGTTACCCCAGTTTAACACAGTTCCTACCAGGAGCTCAGGTAAACAGTTCCAGCAGACTCAGGTAAATAACTACAACAAACTCTTCACAGCCACTGCGCTTAACCAACATGGTGGGGTCCCAGCACTATACCCTGTTCATCTGCAGTTTACAGGGATATGTCAGTGGACCTCCCCCCAGTGCCTTTCAGGATATCTGCTGCCTGGGGTCAGTAGGCAAAAAGAGCTCCTGCTCCCAGACAGCATTTTACAACAATCAGGTTAATAACAAAAGACTCTCTACAGTCTAAACCCTCACACCCATTTAAGAAAAAGCAGTCATTCTTTCAATAAAAAAAACCTATGAGGTCTATTTACTAAGCCTTAGATGGAGATAAAGTGCACGGAGATAAAGTACCAGCCAATCAGCTCCTAACTGTCATTTTTTCAAAACCAGCCTATAACATGGTAGTTAGGCGCTGATTGGCTGGTACTTTATCTCCGTCCACTTTATCTCTGTTTAAGGCTTAGTAAATAGACCCCTAAGACCTTTAAACTACTGCAGTTTGCATTTGTTTGGTTATTTTAGAGGTATAGGTTGATATATTGTTGGTTATTATAATAACTTTATGGAGGCCTTATTTAACACCATTCTCCCACTAAATCAGTTTCCCTTTCTCGTTCAATTCGCTTCTGCAACTTCATTGTCTATCTGCTTTGGCAACTTCTTTACATATACATTCTACAGGCATTAATCCATATGGATACACATATATTTGCCTATCTAGGGCACAATTGTGAAAGGGTTATTCACCCGATAAAGCACATGCTTGTTTTATTTAAATGTTAATTATGTTCAATAAAGACAACCTGATTGACAAGGGTATATAGAGTAGCACTAGCAGTAACTAGAGATGAGCGGGTTCGGTTCGTCGAGATCTGAACCCCCCCGAACTTCACGTGTTTTTCACGGGTCCGAGGCAGCCTCGGATCTTTCCGCCTTGCTCGGTTAACCTGAACGAGGACGAACGTCATCATCCCGCTGTCGGATTCTCGCGAGATTCGTATTCCATAGAGAGAGCCGCGCGTCGTCGCCATTTTCACTCGTGCATTGGAGATTGAACAGAGAGGACGTGGCTACGTTCTCTGCCTGAAAGGCTCCATATCTGTGCTCAGTGTGCAGCAAATATCTGTGCTCAGTGTGCTGCAAATATATGTGCTCAGTGTGCTGCAAATATCTACATTCTCTGCCTGAAAAGCTCCATATCTGTGCTCAGTGTGCTGCAAATATCTACGTTCTCTGCCTGAAACGCTCCATATCTGTGCTCAGTGTGCTGAAAATATCTGTGCTCAGTGTGCTGTATTGTGGGGACCACCAGTATATAATTATAGCAGTACAGTACAGTAGGCCATTGCTGTACCTTGCAGCTCCGTGTCACTTCAAGTATCCATATCTGTGCTGCATTGTTGTGAGCAGTATATATAGTAGTACAGTGCAGCATTTTGGGGACCAATAGTATATAGTTGTACAGTACAGTAGGCCATTGCTATTGATATAATAATATTACAGGCACATTTCTAGACAGTATCCTGATCATCAGTGCTCAATAGCTGCTGCATTGTTGTGTGACCAGTATATACTATATATATTATTATATATAGTAGTACAGTGCAGCATTTTGGTGACCACCAGTTTAGTAGTACAGTAGTCCATTGCTGTATCTTGCAGCTCCGTGCCACTTCAAGTATCCATATCTGTGCTGCATTGTTTGTGAGCAGTATAGTAGTACAGTGCAGCATTTTGGGGACCACCAGTATAGTAGTACAGTACAGTAGTCCATTGCTGTATCTTGCAGCTCTGTGTACTTCAAGTGTCCATATCTGTGCTGCATTGTTTGTGAGCAGTATAGTAGTACAGTGCAGCATTTTGGGGACCATCAGTATATATATAGTAGTACAGTACAGTAGGCCATTGCTGTATCTTGCAGCTCCGTGTCACTTCAAGAATCCATATCTGTGCTGCATTGTTTGTGAGCAGTATAGTAGTACAGTGCAGCATTTTGGGGACCACCAGATTATATATAGTAGTACAGTACAGTAGTCCATTGCTGTATCTTGCAGCTCCGTGTCACTTCAAGTATCCATATCTGTGCTGCATTGTTTGTGAGCAGTATAGTAGTACAGTGCAGCATTTTGGGGACCACCAGTATATATATAGTAGTACAGTACAGTAGTCCATTGCTGTATCTTGCAGCTCCGTGTCACTTCAAGTATCCATATCTGTGCTGCATTGTTTGTGAGCAGTATAGTAGTACAGTGCAGCATTTTGGGGACCACCAGTATATATATATATAGTAGTACAGTACAGTAGTCCATTGCTGTATCTTGCAGCTCCATGTCACTTCAAGTATCCATATCTGTGCTGCATTGTTTGTGAGCAGTATAGTAGTACAGTGCAGCATTTTGGGGACCACCAGTATATATATAGTAGTACAGTACAGTAGGCCATTGCTGTATCTTGCAGCTCCGTGTCACTTCAAGTATCCATATCTGTGCTGCATTGTTGTGAGTAGTATATATAGTAGTACAGTGCAGCATTTTGGTGACTGACCAACAGTATATAGTTGTACAGTACAGTAGGCCATTGCTGTATCTTGCAGCTCCATGTCACTTCAAGTATCCATATCTGTGCTGCGTTGCTGTGAGCAGTATATATAGTAGTACAGTGCAGCATTTTGGTGACCAACAGTATATAGTTGTACAGTACAGTAGGCCATTGCTATTGATATAATAATATTACAGGCACATAATCCCACACATTAAAAAATGGAGAACAAAAATGTGGAGGGTGAAATAGGGAAAGGTCAAGATCCACTTCCACCTAGTGCTGAAGCTGCTGCCACTAGTCATGGCAGAGACGATGAAATGCCATCAACGTTGTCTGCCAAGGCCGATGCCTAATGTCATAGTAGAGAGCATGTAACATCCAAAAAGCAAAAGTTCAGTAAAATTATCCAAAAATCTAAATTAAAAGCGTCTGAGGAGAAGCGTAAACTTGCCAATATGCCATTTACGACACGGAGTGGCAAGGAACGGCTGAGGCCCTGGTCTATGTTCATGGCTAGTGGTTCAGCTTCACATGAGGATGGAAGCACTCATTCTCCCGCTAGAAAAATGAAAAGAGTTAAGCTGGCAAAAGAACAGCAAAGAACTGTGCATTCTTCTAAATCACAAATCCCCAAGGAGAGTCCAATTGTGTCGGTTGCGATGCCTGACCTTCCCAACACTGGACGGGAAGAGGTGGCTCCTTCCACCATTTGCACGCCCCCTGCAAGTGCTGGAAGGAGCACCCACAGTCCAGTTCCTGATAGTCAAATTGAAGATGTCACTGTTGAAGTACATCAGGATGAGGATATGGGTGTTGCTGGCGCTGAGGAGGAAATTGACAAGGAGGATTCTGATGGTGAGGTGGTTTGTTTAAGTCAGGCACCCGGGGAGACACCTGTTGTCCGTGGGATGAATATGGCCATTGACTTGCCTGGTCAAATTACAAATAAATCACCTCTTCGGTGTAGAATTATTTTAACAGAAATGCGGACAACAGATGTCAAGCCGTGTGTTGCTTTTGTCAAGCTGTAATAAGTAGGGGTAAGGACGTTAACCACCTAGGAACATCCTCCCTTATATGTCACCTGGAGCGCATTCATCAGAAGTCATTGACAAGTTAAAAAACTTTTGGTGACAGCAGAAGTCCACTGACGACAACTAAATCCCTTCTTCCTGCAAACCACACCACCAACTCCCTCAGTGTCAATTTCCTCCTTAGACAGGAACGCCAATAGTCCTGCAGGCCATGTCACTTGGAAGTCTGACGAGTTCCTCCGATGGATCCTTGAGTGTAACGCCTACTGCTGCTGGCACTGCTGTTGTTGCTGCTGGGAGTCAATCGTCATACCAGAGGGGAAGTCGGAAGACCACTTGTACTACTTCCAGTAAGCAATTGACTGTCCAACAGTCCTTTGTGAGGAAGATGAAATATCACAGCAGTCATCCTGTTGCAAAGCGGATAACTCAGGCCTTGGCAACTGTGTTGGTGTTAGACATGTGTCCGGTATCCACCGTTAATTCACAGGGACTTAGAGAATTTCTTGAGGTACTGTGCCCCCGGTACCAAATACCATCTAGGTTCCACTTCTCTAAGCAGGCGATACCGAGAATGTACACAAACGTCAGAAAAAGACTCACCAGTGTCCTAAAAAATGCAGTTGTACCCAATGTCCACTTAACCACGGACATGTGGACAAGTGGAGCAGGGCAGACTCAGGACTATATGACTGTGACAGCCCACTGGGTAGATGTATGGCAACAACAACAGCAGCGGCGGCACCAGTAGCAGCATCTAGCAAATGCCAACTCGTTCCTAGGCAGGCTACGCTTTGTATCACCGCTTTCCATAAGAGGCACACAGCTGACAACCTCTTACGGAAACTGAGGAACATCATCGCAGATTGGCTTACCCCAATTGGACTCTCCTGTGGATTTGTGACATCGGACAACGCCACCAATATTGTGCGTGCATTAAATGTGGGCAAATTCCAGCACGTCCCATGTTTTGCACATACAATTAATTTGGTGATGCCGAACTTTTTAAAAAATGACGGGCGTGCAAGAGATGCTGTCGGTGGCCAAAGAATTGCGGGCCACTTTCGGCATTCAGCCACCGCATGCCGAAGACTGGAGCACCAGCAAACACTCCTGAACCTGCCCCAACATCAGCTGAAGCAAGAGTTGGTAACGAGGTGGAATTCAACTCTCTATATGCTTCAGAGGATGGAGGAGCAGCAAAAGGCCATTCAAGTCTATATATCTGCCTACAATATAGGCAAAGGAGGAGGAATGCACCTGACTCAAGCGCAGTGGAGAATGATTTCAACGTTGTGCAAGGTTCTGCAACCCTTTGAACTTGCCACACGTGAAGTCAGTTCAGACACTGCCAGCCTGAATCAGGCCATTCCCCTCATCAGGCTTTTGCAGAAGCAGCTGGAGAGATTGAAGGAGGAGCTAAAACGGAGCGATTCCGCTAGGCATGTGGGACTTGTGGATGGAGCCCTTAAGTCGCTTAACCAGGATTCACAGGTGGTCAAGCTGTTGAAATCAGAGCACTACATTTTGGCCACCGTGCTCGATCCTAGGTTTAAAGCCTACGTTGGATCTCTCTTTCCGGCAGACACAAGTCTGCAGAGGTTCAAAGACCTGCTGGTGAGAAAATTGTCAACTCAAGCGGAACGTGACCCGTCAACAGCTCCTCCTTCACATTGTCCTGCAACTGGGGCTGCGAGGAAAAGGCTTAGAATTCCGAGCCCACCCGCTGGCACTGATGTAGGGCAGTCAGGAGCGAGTGCTGACATCTGGTCCAGCCTGAAGGACCTGCCAACGATTACTGACATGTCTACTGTCACTGAATATGATTCTGTCACCATTGAAAGAATGGTGGAGGATTATATGAGGGACCGCATCCAAGTAGGCACGTCAGACAGTACGTACGTATACTGGCAGGAGAAAGAGGAAATTTGGAGGCCCTTGCACAAACTGGCTTTATTTTACCTAAGTTGCCCCCCCCCCTCCAGTGTGTACTCTGAAAGAGTGTTTAGTCCAGCCGGTCACCTTGTCAGCGATCGGCGTACAAGGTTACTTCCACAAAATGTGGAGAAGATGATGTTCATCAAAATTGATTATAATCAATTCCTCCGTGGAGACATTCACCAGCAATTGCCTGCAGAAAGTACACAGGGACCTGTGATGGTGGATTCCAGTGGGGACGAATTAATACTCTGTGAGAAGGGGGATGTACACAGTGAAAGGGGTGAGGAATCGGAGGATGATGATGAGGTCGACATCTTGCCTCTGTAGAGCCAGTTTGAGCAAGGAGAGATTGATTGCTTCTTTTTTTGGTGGGGGCCCAAACCAACCAGTCATTTAAGCCACAGTCGTCCGGTACTGCCCATAATAGTGCCATAGTTCATTTTATGAACCATACAGTAGTGCCCTAGTTTATTATATGAACCATAGTAGTGCCCTAGTACACCTTATGTAACACTGTAGGGCTGCCAGTACACATTATGCAACACAGAACTTTACAATTCATATTACTACATAGTGTCTCCAGTTCGTACTATACCACACTATAGTGCCCCCATTTTATATTGTGCCACATTGCAGTGCCCTAGTTCATATTATTTAACATTATAATGCCCTCCAGTTCATTGTATACCACCTGGTCCAGGGGCTAGATATATTGTAGGCACCAAGGCAAAACTTTGTAAGGATCCATTTGTATAACCCAATGGTGAAAACCGTATATGGTAACATGTAACTTTGACAGGGAAAATGGGCCCCTCTTGGCAGCTGTACTCCCTGCACCTATGGTAGCTACCTACGCCCTTGACTTTACTCATTCCCAGTTCTATGTCAGTGTTTCGTCTTACTACCCAGTCATTTTCATATGACCACTACTTCATTCATTGTCTTTTATTTCCCATTTATTTGATTTTAGTTTCTTTGTTCATTAATTGTATTTTTAATTATTTCTTATTTTAATTTTTTACCTTTTATTCTCATTCACTCATTTGCATTTACTTTTGTCACCATCATCCTTATCATTATTAGGGCGTGTAAAGTGTGCTCATTCTGTGATTTTTACATAGCAAAATATCTATTCAAAATGTAAGTGCAAAGTGCCTTTTGAGAAAAAAAAACTATTTCCTTATGTGGGATTAGGCCTACCAATATACTGAGTATGTGCAGCATGGTTGGTGCTATGGTCAGCATTACTGCTTTACAGTACTGAGGACTTGTGTTCGATACCCACACAGACTCTAAATGTATGGCGGTTGTGTGTGTGTACATGTGATACCGAATATAGCTACACTGGGGAAGTAAAATGCTGTGGAATATGGGGGTAATTCAGATCTGATCGCTAGGCAGCGTTTCTTGCTGTCCTGCATTCAGATAGTCGCCGCCTACAGAGGGAGTGTATTTTCGCTGCGCAAGTGTGCGAACGCATGTGTAGCAGAGCTGCACAAACTGATTTTGTGCAGTCTCTGCGCAACCCAGGAGTTACTCAGCCACTGCGATCACATCAGCCTGTTCGGGACCAAATTTGACGTCAGACAACCTCCCTTCAAACGCTTGGTCCCGCCTGCGCTTCTGCAGACACTCCCTAAAAACGGTCAGTTGCCACCCACAAATGCCCTCTTCCTGTCAATCACCTTGCAAACGCCCGTGCGAATGGATCCTTCACAAAACCTGTAGCTGACCGGCGATCCAGTTTGCAGCTGTCCGTCACGCCTGCGCATTGCAGTGCATACACATGCGCAGTTCGGATCTGATCACCCGCTATGCGAAAATGCACAGTAGCTATCAGATCTGAATTACCCCCTATGTGTGTACTATATAAATAACTGTTATGATTAATGGCATATCACAAACTTTAGTCTGGAACAAGACCCACAGAACTGGCAATATGTCTGTTTAAATCAAATATTTACCTAAAATACCAATATGAACAATTTCTACATATAAGTAAAAAAATAACATATAATTCCTATTTAATAATGTAACAGAAATAGTTAACTAATTAACCACATAAAATGAATAATCCATATATCACATGCATACTGTATCTAGATGTCATGTCCCCGCTGGACAATTGTCTATGATGTAGATAATTCATTTAGTGCACTGTTGTTCATCTTATACATTCCAGTGACAGGCTGAAGAGAACTAGATCCACAACTGTCCAACTGATAGTAAGCAGTAGGGAGTGTAATAAACACTCCAACGCTAAATCTATGTAATAAACAGACCAATGACGTCAGTATGGTTAATTAGTTCCACAGTGTATAATTATGAACTCTCATCTGGATAGTCTGATATGCCAGAAAGAAAGCTTTTAGTATGCAATCCAATTAGGATTGGAATAACAATGCCTTGAATTGACTGTTTGTTATAGGGAATTGGTTTAAATTATCTGACCACAGCGTTTCTTTCCCTGTTAGGATTTATTTTTTATTATGTCTGGAACTTCATTTTGTATCCCCTTTCCCCCAAAACACTATCAATAAAATCTTATTACTGGGCACAGTGTCATGACTGTGTTTGTCTTTGGAACCGGACTAGGGGTTTTGTTTGGTCCTGAGTAAAAGGCGGCTGGACAGAAGTTGGGATATAATATAATTCCTAATCATGAGCTGGGGTTGGATGAGACTGTATCCCGCACAGGTGGGACAGATAAAGGAACTCAAAGGATCTGATACCAGTAGGGAGTTAACAGACTGGGGTCGCCGGATGTGAACCGGACTTCTAGAGTCACCAGAGTTGAACTGGAATACTAGAGTCACCAGAACTGAACCGAAATAGTGGAGTCTCTGGGACTGAAACAGAATACTGGACACCGGGATTGAATCGGAATACTGGAGTCACCGGGATTGTACCAGAATACTGGACAATAGAATTGAACATGAATACTGGACATTGAGATTGAACTGGAATTCTAGAGCCAGGAGTGCTGAGAGATGGTTGATGATGAGAAGTTGCACTTGTAGGCAAAGCAGGTTTAGCGATCTGCAGGAGCTCAAAGGTCTAGCATACAGCTAGGATGAGGACAACATTGCAATGGCCAATGATGCATGCTAGTGTCAGCAGCAGCTGCAGCAGGAGACGCACGTCCCGGCCATTGCCTGGGAGCCGGGAAGCCGCATCTCCCGCTGATTCCCGCAAGGCGCCTAGCAACAGGCTGACGCCGGACGCAATGCCTCCTGGTCCACACCCGGCGACTAGCAACAGGCAGACACTGGGCACTGGGAGCCGCCGGACTCCTAGCAACATGGACAATGGAGGCAGATGGCGTTCCCCATTGCTTAGGGTGTGATCTACGTGCAGCAGGGCAGCTGCATAGAGTTTTGTTAATTAGACTACAGCATTCTGATTGGTGCAGGCACCATTTATATTCCCTTCCTGGTCTCTCCAAAATCGCTGGTGATAGTTCATGCTCTTAGTGAGAACCTGTCAGCCTGTGAATATCCATGATTCTGAGACCCTGTCTGACTGCTTTCCTGATCGGATCCAGCTAGCCTTGTATTCAGGTTTTGGTGTGGAGACAAGAAAGAAGACTTTTAAGGGCCGCAGCATAGGCACTTGGTGCTATATGTCATACTGACATATCATGCTGTGGCTCCCTCACCGCCCCCAGCGGCGCTGTATACTCCGACGCTCTGGTTGCCAGGTACTTACAGCGGAGGCACTCCGGTCTCACCAGGCACACATACCACCGCTGCTCTCCTGGATCGCGTGGCCACACAATAGGGAGGAGGTAAGAGGGTCCCCCAGGTGGGACCCGCCAAAATCGCGATCCAATCACGGTCTCCAAGGATGGACTGCACCGCTGGCGTGGACACTGTGGCCGTGCAGGGACCCCGCTATATCCACCAGGGCAAGGAGCACAGGTCGGATTTACGAAAATCCATTTAGTACAGGCTCCATAGTACCCGGTGGTGACGTCTAGCAGAGGGGATAAGGCTCTGACCTGTAGCCCATCCCGCAGCCCCAGGCGCCATCTACAGCAGATGTTCCCGCCCTGGAGCTGCATCTCTCTCCCTCACTCCCTGTCAGCGTTTCGGCGCCATTACACAGACCTGCAGTGATTCTGGGACTGCTGGGCAATGTCTTCTCTGTAAAGCCACCTGCCTCATCAGCGCTGTGCATTTACAGGACACTTAAGTATTCTACATGTTGTTTAGAGAGTGTTAGTTAAGAACAAGTGCATAACTATAGGGATATTTAGTACAAGTATCCTGTGATATACATCCAGTATTTACTGTGCATTGTTATATCTGTATACATACATAGCTTTACTTAGTATTGCTAGTCCAGTGCAGTTTTTTTGTTGTTTGTAATCATTTCTGCATTGTACTTGTGACTGTGTGTGCCAATAGCTGCTGTGTGGTTCCTATTCCGTGTATCTCACACATATTGCTATCCCTATATTCTGTACCCTGTCATTGTGGCATGAACCGCATTCCTGTAGGCAAACAAGAAATTGGAGAGCTTGTGTTGTAAAGTGCCCCTGGGGGTCATTCTGAGTTGATCGCTTGCTGACATTTTCCGCAGTGCAGTGAACAGGTTACTACTGTGCATGCGTAAGCACCACAATGCGCAGGCGCATCGTACGGGTACAAAGCGGATCGTTGCTGGGCGATGGATTTAATGAAGAATCCATTCGCACAGCTGATCGCAAGGAGATTGACAGGAAGAGGGCGTTTGTGGGTGCCAACTGATTTTTTTCAGGGAGTGTTTGGAAAAAGGTAGGCATGTCCAAGCGTTTGCAGGGCGGGTGTCTGACGTCAATTCCGGGACCAAAAAGACTGAAGTGATCGCAAGGGCTGAGTAAGCCCAGAGCTACTCAGAAACTGCAAAAAACTTTTTCATCCCGCTCGACTGCACACGCGTTCGCACACTTGCAAAGATAAAATACACTCCCCCGTGGGCGGCGACTATTCATTTGCACAGCTGCTAAAAGTAGCTAGCGAGTGATCAACTCAGAATGCCCCCCCTGTCTGTGCGCATGGCACGGCAAGCTTGCTTTAAGGTTTGTATGAACCATTCAGCCAGTCCATTTGTAGCCGGGTAATATGACGAATTACGTTTTTCTTCAGGAAAGTCTGGAACTCTTCAGCGGTAAACTGAGGGTCGTTGTCACTGACCAACTGCTCTGGTACCCCTGTTCTGGCAAAAAGATTCCTCAAAACTTCCACCGTGAATGCACCTGTAGTAGAAGTAACTGTAAAAACTTCAGGCCATTTTGAACAGGCATCCACTGCAAAGTCCACATGTGTCCACTGCATTGGAGTGGATGACAACTCCCATGGATGCAATGGTGCTGGAGCAAACATATGTTGAACAGATTGGCACCCGGAACATTCTGTGGCCAGATCCTCCAACTATTCCAACTGATCCAAGCCTGGCCACCATACAAAACTTCTGGCAAGTGCCTTCATTTTGACCACACCCAAATAACCCACATGGAGCTCCTCCAAAACTCTTGCACACATCTTGATAGGCACGATGATCCGCAACCCCCAGGAGGCAACCGATATCAACGGTCAACTCACGCCTCCGATGAAAGTAAGGAGCAAACTGCCGACGCACAGGTACAATCCACTCTTTTTGTATGGCTGTGAGTACTTGAGCCAGGATAGGGTCCCGAGCTGATCATACTGGCAGTTATGAGAAGACATTCCACTTGTGTCATCGTGAAAACATTCCACGAATCCTCAGTTGTCTGTGGCAATGGGGGTGGTCTTCAGGTTGCCTGACGACCACCATACCTGCGCTGAAATCCCAACTGCCGGCATATCAACAACTTTTCTCCCTCTTGGGGGTCCACGACCCCCTGGAGGGAGAATAGATAGTGTTGCGCGCGTAGCGATCCACCGTGCCCACAGCGTGGTGAGCGCAGCGTGCC
The DNA here is from genome assembly GCF_028390025.1 of Pseudophryne corroboree. NCBI lineage: Eukaryota > Metazoa > Chordata > Amphibia > Anura > Myobatrachidae > Pseudophryne > Pseudophryne corroboree. The sequence goes on along the minus strand of NC_086447.1, from coordinate 271,468,394 downwards.
CACAAGGGGCTCATTTGTGCTCGCCCAGCTGTCGGTATACCAATGGTCAGGATTCCGGCGCCATTATGCTGGTTGCCGGGAGCCCGACCGCCGGCAACGCATACTACACCCGGCAATGGGGCAGTCTGTAAAGGCAGTCGGGACAACCTGTCTGCATTGGCATGTTGTGCAGTCCACTTGAATTCTATAGTATAGCAATGTCCACCTAAGAACAGGGCCCAGCACTGCATCCTTGCAGCCGCCATGACAGGAATACCTTTCTGAGGGTTAAAGATGGACAAAAGCGGTTGATGGTCAGTCACAAGTGTGAATTTCTTGCCATATAAATACTGATTGTATAGTTTAACTCCCCAAATCAGTCTTATGGTTTCTGTCAATCTGTGCAAAAGCTATTGGACGCTGCTGTCCATCTGGCATAATCTGTGACATGACAGCTCCAATGCCAAAAGATGAGGCATCACAGGCCACTCTAACAGGAAGCGAGGGATCGTAGTGGGTTAACAACATGTCTGATGTTATCAAGTCCTTTGCCTTTGTGAAAACATGCTCACATTCTGTAGACCATAACCATTTCTGACCCTGCTAGAGCAACTGATGTAATGAATGCAGAACTGTGGCTAAGTTAGGCAAGAATCTGTGGTAATAGTTAATGAATCCTAAGTAGCAAAGATTGAACACGTCTTTTGGTGGGGGAGCCTTTAACACAGCTTCCACTTTTTCTTGACATTTGTGTAGTCCATTTGTATCAATTGTGTGCCCACAGTGTGTGACAGAGGCCATGAAGAACTCACACTTGTCTCTTTTGACTCTGAGCCCATATTGTTCAAGCCGCTACAACACCAGTTTAAGATTTTGGAGGTGTCCTGCATCAGAAGAACCTGTCACAATAATGTCATCCAGATAGCACTGGGTACCAGGAACACCTTGTAACACTTGGTCCATGGCTCGTTGCTAAAGGGCAGGGGCAGAAGCAATGCCAAATATCAACCAATTGTACCTGTAAAGTCCTTTGTGTGTGTTAATGCTGAGGAACACCTTGGAATCGTCCTCTATCTCCATTTGTAGATAAGCATCAGCTAGGTCAATCTTGCTAAATTTCTGTCCTCCAGCCAGATTTGCAAAGATATCTTCAATTTTTGGTAATGGCTAGTGATTAGTTTGCAATACTGGATTTATGGTGACCTTGAAATCCCCACACAGCCGTACTGTGCCATTTTTTTTTACAATAGGAACTACTACAGTTGCCCAAGGGCTCCAATCCATCTTGGATATGATTTTCTCACTTTCCAGCCGGTCCAACTACAGCTCCACCTTCTGTCTGATAGTGTACGATACTGGCCGCGCTTTATGGAACCTGGGAACAGCTCCATCATTGAGCATTAGCTTTCCTTTTATGAGTTGCAAAGTCCCAATGCCTGGTTGAAAAACAGTTGTAGCTTGGTTAAGGACTGTTTTCAGGGACAAAGACAGTGTGTGTGTGTGTGTGTGTGTGTGTGTGTGTGTGTGTGTGTGTGTGTGTGTGTGTGTGTGTGTGTGTGTGTGTGTGTGTGTGTGTGTGTGTGTGTGTGTGTGTGTCTGACGCTCAGGCTTTTGATGACTGACCAGTCTAATTGAATTTTTCGTAGCCATTCCCGACCCCACAATGCTGCACCGCCTTTTTGAACAATGTATAAGTCCAGAGTCTCCTGCTGGGGAGGCAGATATAACATGTGCAGAGAGAGATTTGGGTGTGGTGAGTTCAATCTGCAATCTAAATTGCAGTGTAAAAATAAAGCAGCCAGTATTTACCCTGCACAGAAACAAAATAACCCACCCAAATCTAACTCTCTCTGCAAATGTTATATCTGCCTCCCCCCCCCCCTGCAGTGCACATGGTTTTGCCCAATTGCTAAAAAATTTCCTGCTGCGATCAACTTGGAATTACCCCCAAAATCCCACCCACCAGACGGTCTCTCAGGGCATCATTCAGGCCATCTCCAAACTGACAGTGCTCTTTTTAATGCTGCCACATATGCAGCCACTGATTCCCCCTCCTCTTGGTACGTTTATGAAATCTGAACCGTTCTGCTATCAGGAGAGGCTTAAGCCCAGTACGCACGGGCCGATCAAGGAGAGATGCGTGCTGAGCGAACCGCTCAGCACACATCTCTCCTGCCGCTCAGCACAGCGCGATCTGTGCTGAGCGTGCGGGGGGAGACGGGGGGCCGCTCACTTCACCCAGCGGGTGAAGTGAGCGACCCGCTAGATTGGCCTGCATGCAGGCCAATCTAGCAGCGGCGATAGCGATGTGCGGGGCCGCGCATCGCTATCGCCGAGGGGGCTACACACGGAGCGATCCTGCCGATATTCTAAGCAATCTAGTCAGATTGCTTAGAATATCGCTCCGTGAGTACCCCCCTTTAGGGACAGGTGTTCTTGTAAAATCTTAACAATATCTGCATAAGACTTAGTTGCAGGTATCACATGGGACGTTAAATTGCAGAGCAGACCATAGGCTTTTCCTCCCATCGTACCCAATAGGACTGGTACTTGATTATCTACAGCAGGCATTCCCAACCACGGTCCTCAAGGCACACTAACAGTGCAGGTTTTAGTGATATCCAGGCAGCAGCACAGGTGACTTAATTAGTAGCTCAATTATTTTGATTTAACCATCTGTGCTGCAGCCTGGATATCACTAAAACCTGCACTGTTGGTGTGCCTGGAGGACCGTGGTTGGGAATGCCTGATCTACAGCAATGTTATTTGCCAGAAAATACTGTTCCAGCCTTTTAGTATAGAGCAGGCTTTCCCAACCACGGTCCTCAAGGCACACTAACAGTGCATGTTTTAGTGATATCCAGGCTTCAGCACAGGTGACTTAATTAGTAGCTCACTTATTTTGATTTAACCGTCTGTGCTGCTGCCTGGATATCACTAAAACCTGCACTGTTGGTGTGCCTTGAGGACCGTGGTTGGGAAAGCCTGGTATAGAGAAACCAGTCATCTTTTTCAATGTCAAAGTCACTTAAGGTGCCTATATGCAGAGCCATGGCAATGGGTCCTAACCAGTGCTTGCAGCTTAACAGAGTGCACGGTGATTCTTTCACAAACACTGCCACTTCTTTCTGGTCTAACAGATGTGGCCTGGGTTCAGAAGCCACTCGTCGCCAATTGTAGTGTCTGTGTAAGTGCTCATTGACACAAACAGACATGGGCCAATATTTACTAAAGAATCGAGTTTGTCCGATTTGTGTTTTTTTTTCAAAGTCCCAATCCGGGAATTCACTAAGCACAAATCTCGGCAGTGTCTGGTCAATTCGTAATGGATTTAACGGCAAAGTTCTGAAATGCGAATGAATAGACCTTTGGTCAAACGCGGCTGTTATTTCATACACTACAGGTATTCACTATTCATTCGTATTTGGGTGTTAGTCTCTGAGTGCTCAAGTGCGGGTCTATTTTTTTGCGAATCGTTAAAAAAAGCAGCAAAAAAATAGACCTGCTTTTTCCAGTCGAGTTTGGATAACCATGCACGGATCAGTGAGATCTGTGCATGGTTATCTATGGGAAAGGGTGTGTTTAGTGTAAAAACAGAAAAAAAATGCGTGGGGTCCCCCCTCCTAAGCATAACCAGCCTCGGGCTCTTTGAGCCGGTCCTGGTTGACAAAATATGGGGGGAAAAATGACAGGGGTTCCCCCATATTTCATCAACCAGCTCCGAGCTCTGCGCCTGGTCCTGGTTCAAAAAATACGGGGGACAAAAAGCGTAGGGGTCCCCCCGTATTTCTTAAACCAGCACCGGGCTCCACTAGCCAGGTACATAATGCCACAGCCGGGGGACACTTTTATTGTGGTCCCGGCGGCCCTGGCATTACATACCCAACTAGTCAAGGGGTCCCCCCCCCTCCAGCCACCCAAGGGCCAGGGGTGAAGCCCGAGGCTGTCCCCCCCATCCAAGGGCGGCAGATGGGGGGCTGATAGCCTTGTGTAAAAAATGAGAATACTGTTTTTAGTAGCAGTACTACAAGTCCCAGCAAGCCTCCACCGCAAGCTGGTACTTGGAGAACCACAAGTACCAGCATGCGGTGGAAAACCGGGCCTGCTGGTATCTGTAGTACTACTACTAAAAAAATACCCAACAAAAAACAGGACACACACACCGTGAAAGTATAAGTTTATTACATACATGCACACCTCCAAACATACATACTTACCTATGTTCACACGAGGCTCGCTCCTCTTCTCCATGTAGAATCCTCGGGGTACCTGTGATAAAAATTATACTCACATAATCCAGTGTTGCTTGTCTTCTTTGTATAATCCACATACTTGGCAAAACAAAAAAACGGAAACCCGACCACGCACTGAAAGGGGTCCCATGTTTACACATGGGACCCCTTTCCCCGACTGCCAGGACCCCCCCTGACTCCTGTCAAAGAGGGTCCCTTCAACCAATTAGGGAGCGCCACGTCGTGGCACTCTCCTGATTGGCTGTGTGCTCCTTTAGTGTCTGTGAGGCTGCACACGGCAGAGATACAATGTAGCGCCTATGCGCTCCATTGTATCCAATGGTGGGAACTTTGCGGTCAGCGGTGAGGTTACTTTCGGTCAACCGCTGACCGAGGCTGGTTGTGCTTAGGAGGGGGGACCCCACGCAATTTTTTCCGGATTTTTTAACACTTTAAACACCTTCTTAAGGTACACAATGAAGCCCTGCACGGATCTCACAGATCCATCCGGGATTCCTTGTGTTTTGTCAGGCAGTGTTTTACTCATCACTCCCGTAAAACACTGCCTGACATTACGAATCACATCGACATCGGAAAATACGAATTTGGAAAAATCGGCAGCTTAGTGAATGATCGTATCAGAATTCAAAAAGTTGCAGTAAAATGCACCCGATACCATTCGAGTTCAAACACCCTTAAAAACGGCAAAAACACGAATCTTTGTAAATATACCTCATGGAGACCAGGAGCTGAGTTCAGTATGCGGCTTTCACTTTACTTGACTGCAAACAAACATAAAGCAACACACTTTTGCAGCAAGCTGCACAATAGCACTGAACAACAAAACACTGGTGAAACATGGTACTGCAAGTATAAAACAAATGTACAGCAATGTGAATCTGACATAGCCAGATTCCAATATCTAACATGTACACTGCTGCACCTGAACTACACATACTTTTATAGTAATATCCTGCATGCTGAGTTGTCCACAAAGAACAGATCATAGGGACTGAGCTAGACCTCAGGAGGCAGTCCACATGGGCCTGGAGCTGAAAATTATCAAGGGCCTATTGTGTAGAATGACAGAGGGTGTGATGAGCGCCATGGCATTGTGACTAATGATTTGAAGGGTATGACAAGTGCTGTGGAAATGTGGTCTGCACAGGAGTGTGTCATGGGTGTGGCTAGCACCTATCTTCAACCGTCTCAATCTCTCTTCTCTCTTCAATTATATGAGATTAATACATAAATACATACCAGTTTAATGAACCTCAGCCCCACTCCCCCTTTATGATGCCCCCCCCCCCTCATCTTGGCTCCACCCTCTGTCAGGAATCAGGCAGAAGGAGATGGGTAGAGTGCCTTGCACAGATATGAGAAGAACAGAATGTTTGGTACAGGCATAAGAACAGCATAAAGGTTGGCACAGACAAGAGAAGAACAGAAAGGCTGGAAAAAAGATCGCCAGAGGCTGTTGTAGACAGTAGAAGAATAGAGCGGTGGGCACAGCTAGGGAAGGACTGGTGCAAAAGGGGGCTGGCATAGAGACTAAGACAGGATAATATCATCATGTCCGGTTCAGACAGAACAGCAGAAAGGATGGCACAGACAAGAATGGGCAGAGAGGCTGGGGCAGAAAAGGGGAATGGCAGAGAGTCTGCCACAGGCTAGTAAAGAGCAGAGAGGATGGCATATGCAGGAAAAGGGCAGAGAGGCTGGCATATGTATAAAAAGGGCAGTGGGGCTGGCATAGGCTGTGAAAGGGTAGTGAGATTGGCATAGTAAGGTAAGTAAGAGGGACTATCAAAAGCAGACCCTGCACCTATTTTTTTCAATACTTACCATCCGGAATTATGCATCAGCAGCAACAGCACTGCAGGAATCACTAGGAAAATGGCGCGGTGGCCATTCTTCAGGTGTTTTGCGCATGCGCAGTAAGAAAATCTCTGGGAAAATAGCCGGTGTACCATTTTCCCAGAGACCTGCACATACGCACTAGACTCTGTGCCAGCGCTAGAGTCCCCTAGTGACCCTAGTGCCCAGACTCTACAGCGCTGTTGGCAAGAGAGGAGGGGGCCCAGACAGATCCTGCACACAGCCTCCTCCTCTCTTGATACGCCTCTGGATGTATTGGCCAAATGCTGCAAATGAGTGAAGCAACTAAAGCTGTATCAAAGACCACTTAGCCAGCCGATCACAAGAGCAAATCACATACAAGGCACCCAGCCCAGTCTGCTGCCACGCATGGGACACTGGACCTATTTTCATGGTGGCCTGGAGTTGCAGCTACATTTGCCGCATTGTTAATCCAGCCCTGCTGAGGGAGATTCACCTACGCTACCCACCATACAATATGGTAGCTCCAAAACATACAAGATATGGTGGTGCAATGTAGGGTGCACTGTTGCTTTAAACTGCCCATGGAATAACTACTGTTGACTCATGGCTGACGTATGCAGTTACTGCAGAGGATACATCTGTAGGGCATATCGTGCCATTAACATATTACCAGTAACATGTCAATGTGCCTCATTGTTTCACTTCTTGATTTTAATGAGATTGCTGGATTCATTTTCTAGACAAACAGTTCTGAAGTCCATACTGGGATTTGGAAAGTGCTGTTAGAACATTTTCTTCTAATTTAGCTTTGTGAGTTCTTTCGGCTCTGTACAGAATAGACATTTCACAGGTAGATTAATGAATCACCACTGTCATTACTCGGCATGTTTCTGGGAAGTGGAATGTCATATGTATGGAGGTCAGGATCCACTTGTGCTGGACAAAAGGACAATGGTAAGCCAGTGTTTACTGAAAGCTTAAAAAAAATGTCAAATATGTTTACAAATGAAAATTGACCATTGGGTGAATTTTCTTTAATTTAGATAAATAAGATCATGGAAACTTGTATAAAGAAGGTTGTGCAGTTTGACTTGCCATGCATGACAATGTGTTTACTTTAACAGCATTATTGCTTCTTTTCAATTGGGCAATACTTTCCATTATGAGTCCACACCAGCCAATGGTAGGTTCTTATTTGCTGATGTGAAAAAGGGGGGAATGGCGTAACTTGCATTATAGTACATCTAGCACAGCCCGTAATTCAGGGCCTCTCTTCTGTGGGGCATGTTAATTGTGTTTTTATTATTCTGCTTCATTATTATACAGCTGTGTTGCTATCACAGCCACTGTCCTCAATCACAAGCTCAGCAAGCTGAGCATTAGTCATGACACAGCAAGGTGATAAATAGGAGGTGATCACTATTTAAAGTAATCATCCAACAGAGTTTTTTGTGTGTACATTCTGGGCGGTATTCAATTGTTTGAAAAGTCAGTTGGGTGTCTGTTTTTTCCTATCTAATAGACAGGAAAAAATAGACACCCAACCGACTTTTCAAACAATTGAATTCCCCCTTCTATGTTAGTGAACACTGCAGAGTTGCTTCCTCTCACTCTAGAAGATTGTAAGCTATCACAAGCAGGACCCTTTTCACCTCCTTCTGTCTCATCTTTCCTTTGTCTTCCTCGTGCATGCTTGTTATGTTTTTATGTTTTTCTTATACATTGGTTGATTTGTTTTGCTGAATGTACTATATACCTTATGTGTTTAAGCTTATCTATTTTCTTTATTCTTTGTTTGATTTGTATTACTTATTGTCCAGTACAGGGTGGACTGGGGTTGTACAATGGCCCTGGCATAGTAGAGGTCCCTGATCATCTGAAAGGGTGCGTGGTCATGGCTCACGGGTCGTGGCCTATTAGCATGCCCTTGTGTTTCAATGTGTTGGGCACTTGAGCGGAGCACCGGGAGGCTAAACTGCTCAGTCAGCACATCTCTGTGGCTGGACCAGCGTCCATCAGGACATCGTCCCTTCTGGCATTTGCCTTTACTGCCTACATGGTACATTTTAGTGTTTGAAGGGTTTATAAATTGCTGACAGTATCCCCTTTAGGTATATTAAACACTGCATTTTGATTGTGGTTACAGAAGAGGGTGGTACGATTTGGTCAACTGGTGGAAACTGCAGGTGTGTCTTATTTTGATGATCTACAGAAGACTCCGAAGTTTGGGATTACCTTTAGCTCAAGCATTTTCTTCAAAGCAAGAATGTATCTGTCAGACCCCTGACACCTTTTGAGGGCATGTGTGTAGTTCCCTTGCACCCAACGCATTTTCTTTCTAAATCGCTGACTGAACAAACATTTCAGACACTTCCTAAATTCACCAGAGACTGGGAACAAGACTTGTAAATCCAAACAGACCCCAATCGTTAGAAACTTTATAATAAAAATCCAACTTAAGGCCTGTTGCTCTTACACAAATGTTCCCTGGGTTTCTGACAATTGTTGGAAATGCAATAAGGCAGCTGCTTCCCCACTCCATATCTGGTGGTACTATCTGGTTCTATGTCCCTTTTGGGGCAAAGTGTTGTCCCTATTTGCTACACTTACAGACAGGGACACTCATATGCTTCACAGTGGTAAAAAAACATACAGTAGCAATTGCAGGGGTTGATTCAATCATGACAAATTTGCATTGCATTTTCCAAGCAAATTCGTGTTTTTCTGTGCCATCTTAATGAATAATCATGCACATGGAGGGGTTTAAATAGTATAATGTGTCAATATCATACTTGCCGACTTAATAGTTGCTCCCTCCAGGAGGAAGCAGTCAGTTTGGCTCCAGAAAATGGGGGTGGTCCAGGGGTGTGAAGATCGCCTCATCACCGCTCTGCCTCTGCTTTACAATGCCCACATTATTGACATTGAAAGTGGGGGGCCGGACTATGATGATGTGATTCAGCATGAATCGTGTCATCGGCCTGCCCACTTTTCCTCCATGAACAGAAGATGTGGTGGCAAGAGTGGCATGCGGAGGTAAGAGGGGGCTGGTGGCGGGGGGTGAGCAAAATGTGGAGACTTGACCACTTTACTGGGTGGCCAGGAGTGCCACGCGATTTTTGGGAACCTCCCGGCCATTCCGGGAGAGTAGGCAAGTATGCAGTATAGAAAGGTACGTTTTCAGGTGAATTCCTCTTAAAAGCCCCACAATGGGTTAAAATTATGTGGGACATTTATGGTGTGATGTTTTATTGAAAGGGAGTTTTGAACTAGCAGATGGGAGTTAAAAGTGTATTTTCCAATATTTTACAAACCTGTATATAACAGTAAAAAAATAATAATATTTATTATATATCACTTTTTCACCATTGCTTAGAAAAATGTAAAAATAAACCATTTGACAGATTGTAGGAACAACAAGTCCTTTCCTTATGACCACTAACCGCCTTCTATATAGTCCTGCTATATGAGTTAATAATAATAATAATAATAATAATAATTTTATTTATATAGCGCTCTTTTTCCAATAGGACTCAAGCTTAACAGATACATAGCATAATATAGTACAGAAAGTAATGAGTTGCCACTTTTTGGGGTCCAGGACAGTTTCCCCAATTTTTCATGCATGTCTTCCAGGATACCTATTATTGAAAAAAAAGTGCAAAATCACCATCCTGCAAATTGCCATTTCTAATTGCATATCACATTTCTCAGATGTGCACGTTGCCGTGATGTATGCAAGTTTTGTGATGCAAGTTCACTTTTACAAACTCGCATCTACTTAAATTGACCCCAAATACTGAGTGGTGATCTATAGCAGTGGTTCTCAACCTCGGTCCTCAAGTACCCCCAACAGTTCATGTTTTCCAGGTCTCCTCACAGGATTGCATGTGAAATAATATCCACCTGTGGGTCTTTTATAATGTGTCAGTGAGTAATGAATACACCTGTTCAACTGCTAGGTGACCTGGAAAACATGAACTGTTGGGGGTACTTGCGAATGAAAGAAGCCTATCAGGTAAAATGGGAGAATTCGAATGGCTTGTATCAAAGTCTCAATACGATATTATAGGTATTACGGAAACATGGTGGGACGACTCTCATGACTGGGTTGCGTTTTTGGAGGCTTATTCTCTTTTTAGGAGGGATAGGGCTACCAAAAGGGGAGGAGGGGTATGTCTCTTCATTAAACCATCTCTTAAACCATGCTTAATAGATATTATTTATGAGGGGATTGGAGATAACGTGGAGTCGCTATGGGTTGAGATCACAAGTGAGGGCACTGAAGCAAAGAAACTAGTCATTGGCACGTGCTACAAGCAACCGGATATTAGCGTACATGAGGAGGAACAACTCTTATAGCAAATTGAAAAAGCAGCTGGAATGGGGGACATCCTAGTGTTAGGAGACCTTAACTATCCTGATATAAATTGGAGTAACGATTCATGTTTAAAAACTAGGAGCAACAGGTTTTTAAATACATTGAAGGATCAATTCTTGACTCAATTAGTCGAGGACCCAACTAGAGGTAAAACTATCCTGGACCTAGTTATTACCAATAATGTGGACATTATATCAAACACTAAAGTTGGGGAGACCTTCGGAAACAGCGATCACTATATGATCACATTCAACATCAGTTTCAAGAAACATAGCTATAAGGGAGCAACCAAAAAACTGCTAGCGAGCGATCAACTCGGAATGACCCCCTATGTAACTTGAGGACCGAGGATGAGAACCACTGATCTATAGTATAGGACTGGCCAGACTGAGGGGAAGACTTTCCTGTGTGTTGTCAGTTTAGCATATATTGTTAAACATAGAACTAACATTCTCTGTTTTGAAAATACAGACAGCTTTAAGCCTATTCGTATTTCCATCAAATGCTGAGCGACTGAATATAGTTCCGTTACAAATGTTTCAAGCAAAAAGTGCCAAACTATTCAGACACCTTCTCCAACGATATACCAATAGTAGAGTATGTAATTGCACTTACTGTAAAACTATTAACTACATTGTCATATGCAGTGTAGTAATAAAATCCTTATTCCAAAACACCTTCATGGTGAAATTCTTTCTGTATGAGCACAACTCTGTATTTACCAAATTTCACCCAAGTGAAACACTCAGAGTACACAATGACTGTGTTCCCAGCAGCACTTCCTCCTGAATTACGTCAATTACTGCTAAAAATGCGGAGAAGTAAAAACAGCAATATCATAGTATGTTAACAATTTCAGTGGCACACTGTGCATTGACTGTGTATGCTTTAAGCAGCAGCCCAATGTATTCCTCTCTGCCACCGAGGGACAGCACAGCGCTACACTCATCTCTACTACAAAGCATTAAAAATAGATAAACAAGCTCACAGCTGCCAATGTGACATATGCTATGCAATGCTGTGAAGGTGTGAATGAGATCCACAACATCAGTACTGCAGTCAGTCAGCCATCTGGCACAGTAGGTTTGTGCTTTGCCTGTGGAACTACGGAAGAAACGGCGCAGAGCGATCAGTTCTAGGGTGTGCTGGAGTATAACACTTCTATGTCTGGACGCCGCCAGTTCTGTTGATCACTTTGCAGGATTTAAATACTATTCTGGCAACAAAACAACAAAAAAGTTGGGACACAGCATGACAGCATTAGCCTCTTACACGGAATCCACACCCTTGTGGTGGACATTCCAAATAAATATGAACATGGTAGACTGAAAGGAATGCTTACAGGATTACAACCAAAGCAAAATGTAACACTTAAATCATTGTTGATGCTTTTATAAAAAAAAAAATCTTAAACATTTTTGCTTTACAAAATCAGAAATCAGATCTACATTACAATAAAGTAATTGTGTAACAATGATAAGCATAAATATAAAAGAGAATACAATTACAATAATAGGAATAGGATTAGACCCTACTTTAAAACATAAAGAGAAATGAGAAGAAGGAAAGCCACAGGGTGAATATCTCCTTCTGCAAAGATGCCTTCAGCCAATCCATCCAGTGGACATGGAAGAACTTCTCCAAAATAATCTGATGGGAGAATGACCTGTAGCCACACCTGCAGCACATTTTTTTTTTTTTGAGTAGAGACAGCCAACAACAATTTCCTTGCCCCATCGGCTTACCTGCATGTTCCGTTGGTACTGTTTTGTGATTTCATTATTATTATAATATACATAGAGCACAACCAAAATTTTATTTAATACACCCATAATGACAGCAACTGGAAAATAAGTTGGAAGAGACTGTGCAAACCATTGTTGAGTGAATTTGTCATTTTGTAGGATACACCAACATTGTGAACCTACACAATCGTTTAAAAATAATAATTTTAGTCGGTTAGATTATTAGTGAAACTATGGATGATTGATATTTATAAATATACAGTGAACTGCATGAAACTTGAATATGAATAATATTTGCCAAAGTGTACAACATACCTCCCAACATGACCGTCTCCAGGAGGGACACAATGCTCTACTTCTGGTGTAGAGATGTGCCCTGTGTCCCAGGGCACATCAAAACGTAAGGGTGCAAAGAATCTGCGTCCCCTGCAGAGCACAGTGGTGGCCGGTGCTGGGGCAGTGTGTCTGTCCCCAGCGCCAGTCAGTGAGCACCGTTTGGCAGCGGTGCGGCAACGGCGCTTTAAACTTGGCGCCATTTTGGCCGCCAATGGGAAGTGCCCTGCAAGAAATGTTGGCAAATGCAACATTTTGCCGACGAGTGTACTTGGCGATAGACATCCTCAAAGAATTTGGTCCAGCAAGCGGACTGAAGGAGGGCCAACCGAAGAAAGAGTCCTGGAGTTTGCTCTGCGGAAACTACGTGCATGAGCATAACAGTTGTCCCTGGGACGAAGAGTGGAGCCAAGAGGAGGTTGATTTCTAGTGTGAAGGCTGTGGAGATCCCCGACATCGGCTTCCGGAGTGTCCATGGACTGAGGACAGGACAGACTACGAGGCCACGGTGAAGCAGCTGACGGAGTCTCGTCAGCAACTTTGGAACCGGGTGGCTGCAGAGCCCGTGTGTGTGCTCTGTGAGGCTAGGGGACATGAGCTTCCCAACTGTCCGTGAAATGAAGACCGGATGATTGCGGATGCTCGTGCCCAGAGATGGGAGGAAGAAACCAGAGAAATGGAGCGGAAGAGCCTGCTTGAAGTTAGTTCGCAGGTGCCCATTTCATCTGAGCCGGAACCAACGGGTGAAGATTCCTCAGCGAAGGAGGTGGCCAAGGAACCCGTCTTGAAGCAGGTGGTACCCTCCCTTGTTGGAAGTGTCGGCGACCAGGACATTCGGCCAATGAGTGTCCCTGGGAAGATGCCGCAGACCTACTCTGCCCCAAGAAAGTGACCCCAGCAAAGAAGGATCCTTTCCAGCATAAGGCGGAGGTGGACGACTGGGGGGAGAAGAAACCACGCTGCGAGGAAAAGAGTGAAGACCCAGTGAAGAGGACGTCCGGAATTTCCCCGCGTTGGAACTGTCCACGACCAGGACGTGTGGAACAGGTGTGTCCTGGGTACCACAAGATGCCAGCGGAAGAGAAGTACGCTGAGGAAATAGAGATGCCAGCGGAAGAGACGAAGTACGCTGGGGAAGAAAATAGTCCCCTAGTCCAGGTATCGGTGGAGGAGGACTCGGACTACTGTGAGATGTCCGCCGACGAATCCCTCCAAGAATAGATGGAGGAAGACTCTGGCATCGGGAGTGCCGATGAGTGTGACTGGCAGGATTGGGTGGAGCCGTGCTCACAGTTGATTGCCCTCCGTGAAGAGGAGGAGATAGTCCTGGAGCAAGAATACCTGCCGGAAGTAGCAAGTTGGACAGACAGACGGGGAGAGGATTGTGATGCCGTGGGAGGACCCGTTCCAGAGGAAGACGTAGGACCTTTGGAGATGCCCCACGAGGAAATGCAACAGATTGTGGTTGTTGCCCGGGAGGAAATGGATGCCCTGGATGATTCCACTGTTGGGTGGTGGTCGGTCCCACACCCTGAAGACAGTGATGATGCCCCAGACGATATGGGAGGCCAAGAGTGGGTGACTGTTGTCCCTGTGGAAGAGGATTCCCCCTTGTGGGCTAAAGTAAGTGGACATGATGAGTTGCCACTCACCCAGAGGATCCACCGATGGAGGTCAGGAGGTACGAAGAGGAACCCTGAGCCGGCGGAGGAAGGATCTGTGGTCACAGTCTGTCAGGGCTGGGCCCTCGAACGCACCCTCTCTGGAAGGACCTTGGAATTCCCTGACCCGCGGATAATGGACTTCGTGAGGACCTTTGTAGGGACTACAAAGGAAAAGGGGGGGGGGGGGGAAATGTAGAGATGTGCCCTGTGTTCCAGGGCACATTAGAACGGCAGGGTGCAGGGTGCAGGGGATCTGCGTCCCCTGCAGAGCACAGTGGTGGCCGTCGCTGGGGGAGTGTGTCTGTCCCCAGCACCTGTCAGTAAGCGGGCAGCAGCGCGGCAGCTGCGCTTTACACTTGGCGCCATTTTGCCCGCCAATGGAAAGCACCGCCCGTGGGATTTGAAATCCGGCGCCGTCCGCGAGCCAATTATGGCTCGCGGGGCGCCGGCCAATCACAGGAAGGTGCGGTGAGCCAATCGGCATTTGCCGCGTCATAGGCCCCGCCCCCGGCGTCTGTCGTCAGACGCCGGATGGGAGCCGAACAAGAGGACCGTGCGGAAATGCGCTGATGATGCCGCCAGGAGGAGAAGACAGGAAGCAACGCTGAAGAGCGTCGAAAAGCCGGGCGGCGCTGAAGAGAAGAAGACGCGGTGGGAAGAGCTCCGGTGGCCGCAGAAGAGGCCAGAAGACACCAGGCTCCGGGAATAAGATGTCCAGCGGCGGCTGTACGCAGAGAGGTGACGGCGGCGCAGCTGTCCAGGACGGGCCAGCGGCCGAAGAGTAAAGAGGAGTGCCGGAGAGGCCACCAGGGGTGGTAAGAAAAAGAGCTGACGAAGCTCCCCCCCTGGTGCCTCTCCCACCGGGTCAGGTATGCACTTTTCAGGTGCCCCTGCTACCCTCTCTCCTCCCTAGACCACCAGGGATCAGGCACTAGGCCCGTAGGCACAGTCAGGCCCTCCCGGCCTGTGGGTAACTAGTCGGGTCCTCTCGGCACGTGGCCACGTATAGTCGGGCCCATGGCCCCTATTTTTCGGGCATTAGGCCAGTGGGCAAAGTCAGGCCTCTGGCCTGTGGCACAGCAGGTGGGCACTAGGCCCATGGCCCCTATTAGCCAGTCACTATGCCCATGGAACAACAGCAGGCATTAGGCCTGAGCCATATTAGCGGGCATTAGGCCCTAGATAAAGTGCGGCCGTCAGGCATATAAGGTGACCCTGGGCATTAGGCTCTTCTCTTAATGTATGATTGTCTGCACCTGTGTTAAACAGGGTAATGGACAAGAAAGGTGTTTCTGCACAGGTGATGGCAATCATACATTAAGAGGGAAGTCCAGTAGCAGAGCATTCTGTCCCTCCTGGAGAGGGTCATGTTGGAAGTTATGGTACAATTTTCTGTTTTGTTTTCTTTCTTGGGGGGGGGGGGGGGGGGGGGGTTTTTTACAAACAGCTGAATGTACTAAAGTACTAAAGGCAAAGTGGCTGGAAAATCTCCTAATAATGGGTCCGATTTGCAAATGGACGATGTTTTCCCTTTGGCTCGTGCGTCTGTGTCACACAGCACAGGAATACTGATTCTCTAACCAAATTTGGATGCAGGGTCCTAAAAGCAGCATTTGTAGGAGGCCATGCTCAGACTATCTGCTATAGGGTTACTGCAAGTTTCTATGGTGTGAGTGATGCTGCACCGATGGCGCACCTAAAGTCACATCGGAGGAAATGCAAAAGACACATGAGTGGGAGTCTGAATCAGACTCAATGACAGGCTTGCAACAACTCACTATCCCAATTCTTTCAGCTCGGAACACATACTGTCAGATGTTATAAGTAGAGATGAGCGGGTTCGGTTCCTCGAGATCCGAACCCCACCGAACTTCACCTATTTTACACGGTTCCGAGGCAGCCTCGGATCTTCCCGCCTTGCTCGGTTAACATGAACGCGCCCGAACGTCATCATCCCGCTGTCGTATTCTCGCGAGATTCGTATTGCATATAAAGAGTCGCGCGACACTACCATTTTCACCCGTGCATTGGAGATGATAGCGAGAGGACGTGGCTGCGTTCTCTCAGTTTCTGTGTTCAGTGTGCTGCAAATATCTGTGCTCAGTGTGCTGCAAATATCTACGTTCTCTGCCTGAAAACGCTCCATATCTGTGCTGCATTGTAGTTGTGCACAGTATATAGTAGGAGGACAGTGCAGAATTTTGCTGACCACCAGTATGTATATACAGTAGTCCATTGCTCTACCTCTGTGTCGTCAAGTATACTATCCATATCTGTGCTGCATTGTAGTTGTGCGCAGTATATAGTAGGAGGAAAGTGCAGAATTTTGCTGACCACCAGTATATATATAGCAGTACGGTACAGTAGTCCATTGCTCTACCTCTGTGTCATCAAGTATACTATCCATATCTGTGCTGCATTGTAGTTGTGCGCAGTATATAGTAGGAGGACAGTGCAGAATTTTGCTGACCACCAGTATATATATAGCAGTATGGTACAGTAGTCCATTGCTCTACCTCTGTGTCATTAAGTATACTATCCATATCTGTGCTGCATTGTAGTTGTGCGCAGTATATAGTAAGAGGACAGTGCAGAATTTTGCTGACCACCAGTATATATATAGCAGTACGGTACAGTAGTCCATTGCTCTACCTCTGTGTCGTCAAGTATACTATCCATATCTGTGCTGCATTGTAGTTGTGCGCAGTAGATAGTAGGAGGACAGTGCAGAATTTTGCTGACCACCAGTATATATATAGCAGTACGGTACAGTAGTCCATTGCTCTACCTCTGTGTCGTCAAGTATACTATCCATATCTGTGCTGCATTGTAGTTGTGCGCAGTATATAGTAGGAGGACAGTGCAGAATTTTGCTGACCACCAGTATATATATATATATATATAGCAGTACGGTACAGTAGGCCATTGCTATTGATATATTACTGGCATATAATTCCACACAATAAAAAATGGAGAACAAAAATGTGGAGGGTAAAATAGGGAAAGATCAAGATCCACTTCCACCTCGTGCTGAAGCTGCTGCCACTAGTCATGGCCGAGATGATGAAATGCCATCAACGTTGTCTGCCAAGGCTGATGCCCAATGTCATAGTAGAGAGCATGTTAAATCAAAAAACAAAAGTTCAGTAAAATGATCCAAAAATCTAAATTAAAAGCGTCTGATGAGAAGCGTAAACTTGCCAATATGCCATTTACGACACGGAGTGGCAAGGAACGGCTGAGGCCCTGGCCTATGTTCATGGCTAGTGGTTCAGCTTCACATGAGGATGGAAGCACTCATCCTCCCACTAGAAAAATGAAAAGACTTAAGCTGGCAAAAGCACAGCAAAGAACTGTACGTTCTTCTAAATCACAAATCCCCAAGGAGAGTCTAATTGTGTCGGTTGCGATGCCTGACCTTCCCAACACTGGACGGGAAGAGGTGGCGCCTTCCACCATTTGCACGCCCCCTGCAAGTGCTGGAAGGAGCACCCGCAGTCCAGTTCCTGATAGTCAAATTGAAGATGTCACTGTTGAAGTACACCAGGATGAGGATATGGGTGTTGCTGGCGCTGAGGAGGAAATTGACAAGGAGGATTCTAATGGTGAGGTGTTTTGTTTAAGTCAGGCATCCGGGGAGACACCTGTTGTCCGTGGACGAATATGGCCATTGACATGCCTGGTCAAATGACAAAAAAAATCACCTCTTCAGTGTGGAATTATTTTAACAGAAATGCGGACAACAGGTGTCAAGCCGTGTGTTGCCTTTGTCAATCTGTAATAAGTAGGGGTAAGGACGTTAACCACCTAGGAACATCCTCGCTTATACGTCACCTG
The DNA here is from genome assembly GCF_028390025.1 of Pseudophryne corroboree. Lineage (NCBI taxonomy): Eukaryota > Metazoa > Chordata > Amphibia > Anura > Myobatrachidae > Pseudophryne > Pseudophryne corroboree. Next base: position 271,450,381 of record NC_086447.1, on the reverse strand, counting down.
GAGCGCATTCATCAGAAGTCATTGACAAGTTCAAAAACTTTGGGTGACAGCGGAAGCAGTCCACTGACAACTAAATCCCTTCCTCTTGTAACCAAGCTCCTGCAAACCACACCACCAACTCCCTCAGTGTCAATTTCCGCCTTAGACAGGAAAGTCAATAGTCCTGCAGGCCATGTCACTGGCAAGTCTGACGAGTCCTCTCCTGCCTGGGATTCCTCCGATGCATCCTTGAGTGAAATGCCTACTGCTGCTGGCGCTGCTGTTGTTGCTGCTGGGAGTCGATTGTCATCCCAGAGGGGAAGTCGGAAGACCACTTGTACTACTTCCAGTAAGCAATTGACTGTCCAACAGTACTTTGCGAGGAAGATGAACTATCACAGCAGTCATCCTGCTGCAAAGCGGATAACTCAGATCTTGGCAGCTGCGGTGGTGTTAAACATGTGTCCGGTATCCACCATTAATTCACAGGGAATTAGAGAATTGATTGAGGTACTGTGTACCCGGTACCAAATACCATCTAGGTTCCATTTCTCTAGGCAGGCGATACCGAGAATGTACATAGACGTCAGAAAAAGAGTCACCAGTGCCCTAAAAAATGCAGTTGTACCCAATGTCCACTTAACCATGGACATGTGGACAAGTGGAGCAGGACAGACTCAGGACTATATGACTGTGACAGCCCACTGGGTAGATGTATTGCCTCTCGCAGCAAGAACAGCAGCGGCGGCACCAGTAGCAGCATCTCGCAAACGCCAACTCGTTCCTAGGCAGGCTACGCTTTGTATCACCGCTTTCCATAAGAGGCACACAGCTGACAACCTCTTACGGAAACTGAGGAACATCATCGCAGAATGGTTTACCCCAATTGGACTCTCCTGGGGATTTGTGACATCGGACAACGCCACCAATATTGTGCATGCATTACATGTGGACAAATTCCAGCAGGTCCTATGTTTTGCACGTACATTGAATTTGGTGGTGCAGAATTTTTTTAAAAACGACAGGGGCGTGCAAGAGATGCTGTCGGTGGCCCGAAGAATTGCGGGCCACTTTTGGCATTCAGCCACCGCGTGCCAAAGACTGGAGCACCAGCAAATACTCCTGAACCTGCCCCGCCATCATCTGAAGCAAGAGGTGGTAACGAGGAGGAATTCAACCCTTTATATGCTTCAGAGGATGGAGGAGCAGCAAAGGCCATTCAAGCCTATACATCTGCCTACGATATAGGCAAAGGAGGGGGAATACACCTGACTCAAGCGCAGTGGAGAATGATTTCAACGTTGTGTAAGGTTCTGCAACCCTTTGAACTTGCCACACGTGAAGTCAGTTCAGACACTGCCAGCCTGAGTCAGGTCATTCCCCTCATCAGGCTTTTGCAGAAGAAGCTGGAGAGATTGAAGGAGGAGCTAAAACGGAGCGATTCCGCTAGGCATGTGGGACTTGTGGATGCAGCCCTTAATTTGCTTAACCAGGATTCACGGGTAGTCAAGCTGTTGAAATCAGAGCACTACATTTTGGCCACCGTGCTCAATCCTAGGTTTAAAGCCTACGTTGTATCTCTCTTTCCGGCAGACACAAGTCTTCAGAGGTTCAAAGACCTGCTGGTGAGACACTTGTCAACTCAAGTGGAACGTGACCCGTCAACAGCTCCTCCTTCACATTCTCCCGCAACTGGGGCTGCGAGGAAAAGGCTAAGAATTCCGAGCCCACCCGCTGGAAGTGATGCAGGGCAGTCTGGAGCGAGTGCTGACATCTGGTCCGGACTGAAGGGTCTGCCAACGTTTACTGACATGTCGTCTACTGTCACTGCATATGATTCTGTCACCATTGAAAGAATGGTGGAGGATTATATGAGTGACCGCATCCAAGTAGGCAGGTCAGACAGTCCGTACGTATACTGGCAGGAAAAAGAGGCAATTTGGAGGCCCTTGCACAAACTGGCTTTATTTTACCTAAGTTGCCCCCCCTCCAGTGTGTACTCCGAAAGAGTGTTTAGTGCAGCCGCTCACCTTGTCAGCAATCGGCGTACGAGGTTACTTCCAGAAAGGGTTCACTACGGCTGGCCGGCGGTCGGGCTCCCGGCGACCAGCATCCCGGCGCCGGGAGCCCGACCGCCGGCTTACCGACAGCTTGGCGAGCGCAAATGAGCCCCTTGCGGGCTCGCTGCACTCGCCACGCTACGGGCACGGTGGCGCGCTACGCGCGCCACACTATTTTATTCTCCCTCTATGGGGGTCGTGGACCCCACGAGGGAAAATAATTGTCGGTATGCCGGCTGTCGGGCTCCCGGCGCCGGTATACTGAGCGCCGGGAGCCCGACCGCCGGCAAACAGAAGACCACCCTCCAGAAAATGTGGAGAAGATGATGTTCATCAAAATGAATTATAATCAATTCCTCCGTGGAGACATTCACCAGCAATTGCCTACAGAAAGTACACAGGGACCTGAGATGGTGGATTCCAGTGGGGACGAATTAATACTCTTTGAGGAGGGGGATGTACACAGTGAAAGGGGTGAGGAATCGGACGATGAGGAGGAGGTGGACTTCTTGCCTCTGTAGAGCCAGTTTGTGCAAGGAGAGATTGATTGATTGCTTCTTTTTTGGTGGGGGCCCAAACCAACCAGTCATTTCAGTCACAGTCGTGTGGCAGACACTGTCGCTGAAATGATGGGTTTGTTAAAGTGTGCATGTCCTGTTTATACAACATAAGGGTGGGTGGGAAGGCCCATGGACAATTCCATCTTGCACCTCTTTTTTTTTTAATTTCTCTTTGCATCATGTTATGTTTGGGGCCAATTTTTTTTTAAGTGCCATCCTGCCTGACACTGCAGTGCCACTCCTAGATGGGCCAGGTGTTTGTGCCGGCCACTTGGGTCACTTAGCTTAGTCATCAAGCGACCTCGGTGCAAATTTTAGGACTAAAAATAATATTGTGAGGTGTGAGGTGTTCAGAATAGACTGGAAATGAGTGGAGATTATGGTTATTGAGGTTAATAATACTATGGGATCAAAATGACCCCCAAATTCTATGATTTAAGCTGTTTTTGAGGGGTTTTTGAAAAAAAACACCCGAATCCAAAACACACCCGAATCCGACAAAAAAATTTCAGGGAGGTTTTGCCAAAGCTCGTCCAAATCCAAAACACGGCCGCGGAACCGAATCCAAAACACAAAACCCGAAAAATGTCCGGTGCACATCTCTAGTTATAAGCTGCAGGTTCACAAATCACCATCAAGCTCAAAAAAAGAAATACACTGCAAATAAATAGCACATAATAATAATAATAATAATAATACTAATAATAATATATTTATAAAGCACTCTTTCTCCAGCAGTACCCAAGGCACTTTACAGTGATCAAAAACAATGCACATAATACAGAAGATTTAAGTAATTCAGCAATCAGGGCCGGCAACAAAAATGTGGTACACTGATATCCCTGCGGCCCCCCTCTGTAAATGCTGATTTACATACAGGACTAAAAGCAACACTCTAAAAAGACATTTCCTAAATGGAGCCGCTGCGGCCGCTATAGTTAATCCTCAACCTACGTACTTATTACACCATTAGCGTACAGAGCCCCGTACCGTGTACGTACTTTGCGTACAAACGCTGCGCTGGCTGTACAAAGTACACTCAGTGCGTACACACCTAAAGATACACCGTGAACCCTTAATAGCTATACATGTGATAGTAATACACTTATAACCTTATCAGGGAAAAGAAAATGCGACACCAGTTTGTATTTAAAATGCCGGGTTCCGACACCACACCATATTATTACTGAAAGGGGGTTACAATAACAAAGCAATACAATAGAATAATGGCTACAGTCAATGGTACATACGTGTTTGGTTTTCGCCGCGCTTCCCAGTCTGGTCCTCAGTCATCTGGGTAGATGACCCTTTGAGTCTGTCTCTGACCAGGCATGCAGCTGGCTCATTTATACAATCTTCCAAAACTTAACACAATGGATACTGTAATCTCTTTGTCCATTGGACACAGGGATGGTCATTTACAGTACAGGAGAGGTCATAGGTTGGTTTGAATAGGTGGGCGATGTCTGTTCCAGATGCACTTTTGGGTGGTCTCCTCTGGGTTCCCGCTGCATACCAAATGTACAGTAAATACAGTTTATATCTATATTCTGCTCCTGCGCATAACTATTCGCTGGAATGTGCAATCTTCTGCAAACCAACACCAGAATATTGCCCTTAAAATACCCTACAGCTGGATACCAAACACCACCTTATAACCTTGTTCTGTCCCCTCCTATCCTGTAAAGGTGAATCCCTTTGTTCTGATACCATTTAAACTGTTGTAACTTGCTAGTGGGGTGCAGGGAGACTATGTGTAAAATGTGCACTATTTGGATTAAATATGTAATGTGTTTTGAAGGCTTTTCCATGCGTTCACAAACTCTACCGTAAATACTCATACCACGCGCTAATGCGCAGGACCGCAGGAGTGACCATACGCAAATTGCGAATATGTGCACGCACTGCAGAACAAGTACGCGCACGGAGGCCATCTGTGTGTAGTTTGTACGTGATGTGTGTACTGCAATATTTTTTCGACTTTGACACCTCCCACCTCGACCCCTGTGCTGGAACACAAACTGAAAGCTCCTGTGCCCATTACTGGAACACAAACACATATACATGCTTATATGTATACATCTACACACACACATAGATATACGTGTGTGTCATAGATATACGTGTGTGTGTGTGTGTATATACGTATACACGTAAACTAGACATAGATTGTCACGATGGTGAGGGAGGGTGCCAGGACCCAGTGACTCACCATCACTACAGCCAGGGTGTCTCTCTATCTGTAAGTGTCCGAGAGTGTCTGGTGCTGGCAGGAGGCTGGTCACACCTGCTGTGTGCTGGGCTGGCTCGGAGCTGCTACTCAGTGGTGGCAGGAGACCGGGAAGGGCTGGAGCAGCGGCATGACGTTGCGTCGGCCGCATGCACCACCAGGCAAGGAACGGACAAAGTGACAGGGTAAGGGGAAGGGGGGGTTTGGTGTGCCTGGACTCTTAGTTTTGGTGGCGGGCAGACAGGCTAAAAAGTGTTAATCGGTGCTGCGGGCCTGTGTTTTTTGTCCCAGATCCTCGGCTGGGCCCCTCAGACCCTCGGGGCCTGGTACGGGTGTTCCCTGTGACCCCCCTTTTCCCCGGGCCTGACAGCAATAGACAAGCCACACAGACATAAAAAAGAAAACCTAGACTGCACATAAGCGTAATGCAGTATTGTTGTAGGCATTTTGGGTAATAACTTCCATGGGTTGTGTATTCCACCCTCACAAGGTACCAGATGAGGCAGCCGTCTTGGGCGCACTGCATAGGATTACCCAGGGTGGAATAGTCTACCCCTAGAAGAGATGACACAAAATAATATTTTACTTACCGGTAAATCTATTTCTCGTAGTCCGTAGTGGATGCTGGGGACTCCGTAAGGACCATGGGGATAGACGGGCTCCACAGGAGATATGGGCACTTTAAGAAAGAATTTAGGTTCTGGTGTGCACTGGCTTCTCCCTCTATGCCCCTCCTCCAGACCTCAGTTAGAGAAACTGTGCCCAGAAGAGCTGACAGTACAAGGAAAGGATTTTGGTAATCCAGGGCAAGATTCATAGCAGCCACTCCAATCACACCGTATAACATGTGAAAACAACCAGTTAACAGCATGACAAACGACAGAGCATCAGGTCAAACCCTGATGCAACCATAACATAACCCTTATTGAACCAATAACAATATACAAGCATTGCAGAAGAAGTCCGCACTTGGGACGGGCGCCCAGCATCCACTACGGACTACGAGAAATAGATTTACCGGTAAGAAAAATCTTATTTTCTCTAACGTCCTAGTGGATGCTGGGGACTCCGTAAGGACCATGGGGATTATACCAAAGCTCCCAAATGGGCGGGAGAGTGCGGATGACTCTGCAGCACCGATTGAGCAAACAAGAGGTCCTCCTCAGCCAGGGTATCAAACCTGTAGAACTTTGCAAAAGTGTTTGAACCTGACCAAGTAGCCGCTCGGCAAAGTTGTAATGCCGAGACCCCTCGGGCAGCCGCCCAAGAAGAGCCCACCTTCCTAGTGGAATGGGCCTTAACTGATTTTGGCAGCGGCAATCCAGCCGCAGAATGAGCCTGCTGAATCGTGTTACAGATCCAGCGAGCAATAGTTTGCTTTGAAGCAGGAGCACCAAGCTTGTTGGATGCATACAGGATAAACAACGACTCTGTTTTCCTGACCCTAGCCGTTCTGGCTACAGGCACCACAATAGGTTGGTTTATATGAAAAGATGAAACCACTTTCGGCAGAAATTGTGGACGGGTCCGCAATTCTGCTCTATCCACATGGAAAACCAGATAGGGGCTTTTATGTGACAAAGCCGCCAACTCTGACACACGCCTAGCCGAAGCCAAGGCTAATAGCATGACCACCTTCCATGTGAGATATTTCAACTCCACCGTTTTAAGTGGTTCAAACCAGTGGGATTTCAGGAAACTTAACACCACGTTAAGATCCCAAGGTGCCACTGGAGGCACAAAAGGAGGCTGAATATGCAGCACTCCCTTTACAAACGTCTGAACTTCAGGTAGAGAAGCCAACTCCTTTTGAAAGAAAATGGATAGGGCCGAAATCTGGACCTTAATGGAACTCAATTTTAGGCCCAAATTCACTCCGGACTGTAGGAAGTGAAGGAAACGGCCCAGCTGGAATTTCTCCGTAGGAGCATTCCTGGCCTCACACCAAGCAACATATTTTCGCCATATACGGCGATAATGTTGAGCTGTCACGTCCTTCCTAGCCTTTATCAGCGTAGGAATGACCTCATCCGGAATGCCTTTCTCTGCTAGGATCCGGCGTTCAACCGCCATGCCGTCAAACGCAGCCGCGGTAAGTCTTGGAACAGACAGGACCCCTGTAGCAACAAGTCCTGTCATAGAGGAAGAGGCCACGGGTCCTCTGTGAGCATTTCTTGCAGATCTGGATACCAAGTCCTTCGTGGCCAATCTGGAACAATGAGGATTGTTCTCACTCCTCTTTTTCTTATTATCCTCAGCACCTTGGGTATGAGAGGAAGAGGAGGAAATACATAGACCGACTGGAACACCCACGGTGTGACCAGGGCGTCCACAGCTATCGCCTGAGGGTCTCTTGACCTGGCGCAATACCTCTATAGCTTTTAGTTGAGGCGGGATGCCATCATGTCCACCTGTGGCAGTTCCCACCGAATTGTAATCTGTGCGAAGACTTCCTGATGAAGTCCCCACTCTCCGGGTGGAGGTCGTGTCTGCTGAGGAAGTCTGCTTCCCAGTTGTCCACTCCCGGGATGAACACTGCTGACAGTGCGCTTACGTGATTCTCCGCCCAGCGAAGAATTCTGGTGGCTTCCGCCATCGCCACCCTACTCCTTGTGCCGCCTTGTCGGTTTACATGAGCCACTGCGGTGATGTTGTCTGACTGAATCAGAACCGGTTGGACGCGAAGCAGGGTCTCCGCTTCACGTAGGGTGTTGTATATGGCCCTTAGTTCCAGGATGTTGATGTGAAGGCAAGTCTCTTAACTTGACCACAGACCTTGGAAATTTCTTCCCTGTGTGACTGCTCCCCAACCTTGCGTCCGTGGTCACCAGGACCCAGTCCTGAATGCCGAATCTGCGGCCCTCGAGAAGGTGAGCGCTCTGCAGCCACCACAGGAGTGACACCCTGGCCCTGGGGGATAGGGTGATTAACTGATGCATCTGAAGATGTGATCCGGACCACTTGTCCAGTAAGTCCCATTGAAAGGTCCTCGCATAGAACCTGCCGAAGGGATTGGCCTCGTATGATGCCACCATCTTTCCCAGGACTCGAGTGCAGTGATGTACTGACACCTGTTTTGGTTTTAATAGGTTCCTGACCAGTGTCATGAGTTCCTGAGCTTTCTCTATCGGGAGATAAACCCTTTTTTGGTCTGTGTCTAGAATCATGCCCAGGAAAGGCAGACGAGTCGTAGGAACCAACTGCGACTTTGGAATATTCAGAATCCAGCCGTGTTGCCGTAACACTTCCAGAGAAAGTGCGACGCTGTTCAGCAGCTGCTCTCTTGATCTCGCTTTTATGAGGAGATCGTCCAAGTACGGGATAATGGTGACCCCTTGCTTCCGCAGGAGTACCATCATTTCCGCCATTACCTTGGTAAATATTCTCGGTGCTGTGGAGAGACCAAACGGCAACGTCTGAAATTGGTAATGACAATCCTGTACCACAAATCTGAGGTACGCCTGATGAGGTGGATAAATGGGGACATGAAGGTATGCATCCTTTATGTCCAGAGACACCATAAAATCCCCCCCTTCCAGGCTTGCGATGACCGCTCTCAGCGATTCCATCTTGAACTTGAACCTTTTCAGGTATATGTTCAGGGATTTTAAATTCATTATGGGTCTGACCGAACCGTCCGGTTTCGGGACTACAAACATGGTCGAATAATAACCCCTTCCCTGTTGAAGGAGGGGAACCTTTACCACCACCTGTTGAAGATACAATTTGTGAATTGCAGTTAACACTATTTCCCTCTCGTTGGGTGAAGCTGGTAGGGCCGATTTGAGGTATCGGTGAGGGGGCATCTCTTCTAATTCCAGCTTGTATCCCTGAGACACAATTTCTATCGCCCAGGGATCCACCTGGGAGTGAACCCACTTGTGGCTGAAATTCCGAAGACGTGCCCCCACCGGGCCTAGCTCCGCCTATGGAGCCCCAGCGTCATGCGGTGGATTTTGTAGAGGCCGGGGAGGACTTCGGTTCCTGGGAACTAGCTGTGTTGTGCAGCTTCTTACCTCTGCCCCTGCCTCTGGCAAGAAAGGACGCACCTCGGACTTTCTTGTTTCTTTGTGATCGAAAGGACTGCATTTGATAATACGGTGCTCTCTTAGGCTGTGAGGGAATAAAAGGCAAAAAAATTGACTTTCCAGCTGTAGCTGTGGAGACCAGGTCCGAGAGACCCTCCCCAAACAATTCCTCACCCTTGTAAGGTAAAACCTCCATTTGCCTTTTTGAGTCGGCATCACCTGTCCATTGCCGAGTCCACAGGACCCTTCTGGCAGAAATCGACATAGCATTTATTCTAGAACCCAGTAGACTAATGTCTCTTTGAGCATCTCTCATATATAGGACAGCGTCTTTAATATGCCCCAGGGTCAACAATACAGTATCCTTGTCTAAGGTATCAATTTCCTCAGATAAGGTATCCGTCCATGCTGCTACAGCACTACACACCCAAGCCGATGCGATTGCCGGCCTCAGTAAGGTACCTGAATGTGTATAAATGGACTTCAGGGTAACCTCCTGTTTGCGATCCGCAGCATCTTTGAGGGTAGCCGTATCCTGTGACGGCAGGGCTACCTTCTTGGATAAGCGTGTTAAAGCTTTGTCCACCCTAGGGGAGGATTCCCAGCGTAACCTGTCCGTTGGCGGGAAAGGATACGCCATAAGAATCCTTTTGGAAATCTGCAGTTTTTTATCTGGAGATTCCCAAGCCTTTTCACATAACTCATTTAGCTCGTATGAGGGGGGAAAGGTTACCTCCGGCTTCTTTTCCCCATACATATGCACCCTCTTGTCAGGGACTGGGGTTTCCTCTGTGATGTGCAACACATCCTTAATTGCTTTAATCATATAACGGATGGATTTAGCCAATTTTGGCTGTAACTTTGCATCATCGTAATCGACACTGGAGTCAGAATCCATGTCGGTATCTGTGTCAACAGTTTGGGATAGTGGGCGCTTCTGAGACCCTGACGGCCTCTGCGACATAAGATCAGGCACGGGTTGGGACCCTGACTGTCCCGAGGCTTCAGCTTTTTCTAACTTTTTGGAGGTCATTCCGAGTTGTTCGCTCGCAAGGCGATTTTAGCAGAGTTGCTCACGCTAAGCCGCCGCCTACTGGGAGTGAATCTTAGCATCTTAAAATTGCGAACGAAGTAATCGCAATATTGCGATTACACACCTCGTAGCAGTTTCTGAGTAGCTTCAGACTTACTCTGCATCTGCGATCAGTTCAGTGCTTGTCGTTCCTGGTTTGACGTCACAAACACACCCAGTGTTCGCCCAGACACTCCTCCGTTTCTCCGGCCACTCCTGCGTTTTTTCCGGAAACGGTAGCGTTTTTTCCCACACGCCCATAAAACGGCCTGTTTCCGCCCAGTAACACCCATTTCCTGTCAATCACATTACAATCGCCAGAACGATGAAAAAGCCGTGAGTAAAATTACTAAGTGCATAGCAAATTTACTTGGCGCAGTCGCAGTGCGGACATTGCGCATGCGCATTAAGCGGAAAATCGCTGCGATGCGAAGATTTTTACCGAGCGAACAACTCGGAATGAGGGCCTTTGTGCAAGGAATTAACATTATCATTTAAAACCTTCCACATATCCATCCAATCAGGTGTCGGCGCCGTCGGCGGAGACACCACATTCATTTGCTCCCGCTCTGCTTCCACATAGCCTTCCTCATCAGACATGTCGACACAAGCGTACCGACACACCACACACACAGGGAATGCCCTCTCTGAAGACAGTTCCCCCACAAGTCCCTTTGGAGAGACAGAGAGAGAGTATGCCAGCACACACCCCAGCGCTATAAACCCAGGAATAACACAGTAACTTAATGTTAACCCAGTAGCTGCTGTTTATATTGCTTTTTGCGCCTAATTATGTGCCCCCCCTCTCTTTTTACCCTCTTCTACCGTGTATCTGCAGGGGAGAGCCTGGGGAGCTTCCTCTCAGCGGAGCTGTGGAGAAAAAATGGCCCTGGTGAGTGCTGAGGAATAAGCCCCGCCCCCTCGGCGGCGGGCTTCTGTCCCGCTTAAATATGCAATTTTTTGGCTTGGGCTCATACATATATACAGTGCCCAGCTGTATATATGCTTAACTTTGCCAAAAGAGGTCCCAAATGCTGCCCAGGGAGCAGGAACACCAGCGTCGACGGTAGGGCAGCATCAGGGGCAAGTGGGTCACAGGCGGCACACAGTCAAGCAGCCGTCGGCGGGTAGCAGTCCACCGCAGAAAGGAGAGGAGCAGCAGAGGTGGCAGCACTATGGAGGAGTAACAGCAGGGACGGGTGCTGGCGCATAAGCCGTCCTGGTAGACACTGAGTGGGCAGCAACAGGGAGCCGGCACTGAGCAGGGGTGAGTGGCGGCAAGGAATGCTTGGGTCACTGAGCGGAGGCTACAGGTGCCATCTTGCACCACGCTGATTGGCTGGGGTGACTGTACGCAGGGCCAGCAACAGAAATTTTGGGGCCCGGTACACTGATATCTCTGGGGCCCCTCAACTTCCAATGATCCTGCACTTTTAAAGTAGTTAGGGAGAGAGATAAAGAGAGAGAGAGAGAGAATATATATATATATTATATATATATATATACACACACACATAGAGATGAGCGGGTTCGGTTTCTCTGAATCCGAACCCGCCAGAACTTCATGTTTTTTTTCACGGGTCCGAGCGACTCGGATCTTCCCGCCTTGCTCGGTTAACCCGAGCGCGCCCGAACGTCATCATGACGCTGTCGGATTCTCGCGAGGCTCGGATTCTATCGCGAGACTCGGATTCTATATAAGGAGCCGCGCGTCGCCGCCATTTTCACACGTGCATTGAGATTGATAGGGAGAGGACGTGGCTGGCGTCCTCTCCGTTTAGAATAGATTAGAGAGACACTTGATTTACTAATTTTGGGGAGCATTAGGAGTACTCAGTACAGTGCAGAGTTTTGCTGATAGTGACCAGTGACCACCAGTTTTATTTATAATCCGTTCTCTGCCTGAAAAAAGCGATACACAGCACACAGTGACTCAGTCACATACCATATCTGTGTGCACTGCTCAGGCTCAGGCCAGTGTGCTGCATCATCTATTATCTATATATAATATTATATATATCTGTCTGACTGCTCAGCTCACACAGCTTATAATTGTGGGGGAGACTGGGGAGCACTACTGCAGTGCCAGTTATAGGTTATAGCAGGAGCCAGGAGTACATAATATATTATATAGTGAGTGACCACCAGACACACAGTGCAGTTTATTTAATATATCCGTTCTCTGCCTGAAAAAAGCGATACACACAGTGACTCAGTCAGTCACATACCATATCTGTGTGCACTGCTCAGGCTCAGGCCAGTGTGCTGCATCATCTATATATATTATATATCTGTCTGACTGCTCAGCTCACACAGCTTATAATTGTGGGGGAGACTGGGGAGCACTACTGCAGTGCCAGTTATAGGTTATAGCAGGAGCCAGGAGTACATAATATTATATTAAAATTAAACAGTGCACACTTTTGCTGCAGGAGTGCCACTGCCAGTGTGACTAGTGACCAGTGACCTGACCACCAGTATATATAATATTAGTAGTATACTATCTCTTTATCAACCAGTCTATATATTAGCAGCAGACACAGTACAGTGCGGTAGTTCACGGCTGTGGCTACCTCTGTGTCGGCACTCGGCAGCCCGTCCATAATTGTATATACCACCTAACCGTGGTTTTTTTTTCTTTCTTTATACATACATACTAGTTACGAGTATACTATCTCTTTATCAACCAGTCTATATTAGCAGCAGACACAGTACAGTGCGGTAGTTCACGGCTGTGGCTACCTCTGTGTCGGCACTCGGCAGCCCGTCCATAATTGTATATACCACCTAACCGTGGTTTTTTTTTCTTTCTTTATACATACATACTAGTTACGAGTATACTATCTCTTTATCAACCAGTCTATATATTAGCAGCAGACACAGTACAGTGCGGTAGTTCACGGCTGTGGCTACCTCTGTGTCGGCACTCGGCAGCCCGTCCATAATTGTATATACCACCTAACCGTGGTTTTTTTTTCTTTCTTTATACATACATACTAGTTACGAGTATACTATCTCTTTATCAACCAGTCTATATTAGCAGCAGACACAGTACAGTGCGGTAGTTCACGGCTGTGGCTACCTCTGTGTCGGCACTCGGCAGCCCGTCCATAATTGTATATACCACCTAACCGTGGTTTTTTTTTCTTTCTTTATACATACATACTAGTTACGAGTATACTATCTCTTTATCAACCAGTCTATATTAGCAGCAGACACAGTACAGTGCGGTAGTTCACGGCTGTGGCTACCTCTGTGTCGGCACTCGGCAGCCCGTCCATAATTGTATATACCACCTAACCGTGGTTTTTTTTTCTTTCTTTATACATACATACTAGTTACGAGTATACTATCTCTTTATCAACCAGTCTATATATTAGCAGCAGACACAGTACAGTGCGGTAGTTCACGGCTGTGGCTACCTCTGTGTTGGCACTCGGCAGCCCATCCATAATTGTATATACCACCTAACCGTGGTTTTTTTTTCTTTCTTTATACATACATACTAGTTACGAGTATACTATCTCTTTATCAACCAGTCTATATTAGCAGCAGACACAGTACAGTGCGGTAGTTCACGGCTGTGGCTACCTCTGTGTCGGCACTCGGCAGCCCGTCCATAATTGTATATACCACCTAACCGTGGTTTTTTTTTCTTTCTTTATAGTCATACTAGTTACGAGTATACTATCTCTTTATCAACCAGTCTATATTAGCAGCAGACACAGTACAGTGCGGTAGTTCACGGCTGTGGCTACCTCTGTGTCGGCACTCGGCAGCCCGTCCATAATTGTATATACCACCTAACCGTGGTTTTTTTTTCTTTCTTTATACATACATACTAGTTACGAGTATACTATCTCTTTATCAACCAGTCTATATATTAGCAGCAGACACAGTACAGTGCGGTAGTTCACGGCTGTGGCTACCTCTGTGTCGGCACTCGGCAGCCCGTCCATAATTGTATACTAGTATCCAATCCATCCATCTCCATTGTTTACCTGAGGTGCCTTTTAGTTGTGCCTATTAAAATATGGAGAACAAAAATGTTGAGGTTCCAAAATTAGGGAAAGATCAAGATCCACTTCCACCTCGTGCTGAAGCTGCTGCCACTAGTCATGGCCGAGACGATGAAATGCCAGCAACGTCGTCTGCCAAGGCCGATGCCCAATGTCATAGTACAGAGCATGTCAAATCCAAAACACCAAATATCAGTAAAAAAAGGACTCCAAAACCTAAAATACAATTGTCGGAGGAGAAGCGTAAACTTGCCAATATGCCATTTACCACACGGAGTGGCAAGGAACGGCTGAGGCCCTGGCCTATGTTCATGGCTAGTGGTTCAGCTTCACATGAGGATGGAAGCACTCAGCCTCTCGCTAGAAAAATGAAAAGACTCAAGCTGGCAAAAGCAGCACAGCAAAGAACTGTGCATTCTTCGAAATCCCAAATCCACAAGGAGAGTCCAATTGTGTCGGTTGCGATGCCTGACCTTCCCAACACTGGACGTGAAGAGCATGCGCCTTCCACCATTTGCACGCCCCCTGCAAGTGCTGGAAGGAGCACCCGCAGTCCAGTTCCTGATAGTCAGATTGAAGATGTCAGTGTTGAAGTACACCAGGATGAGGAGGATATGGGTGTTGCTGGCGCTGGGGAGGAAATTGACCAGGAGGATTCTGATGGTGAGGTGGTTTGTTTAAGTCAGGCACCCGGGGAGACACCTGTTGTCCGTGGGAGGAATATGGCCGTTGACATGCCAGGTGAAAATACCAAAAAAATCAGCTCTTCGGTGTGGAGGTATTTCACCAGAAATGCGGACAACAGGTGTCAAGCCGTGTGTTCCCTTTGTCAAGCTGTAATAAGTAGGGGTAAGGACGTTAACCACCTCGGAACATCCTCCCTTATACGTCACCTGCAGCGCATTCATAATAAGTCAGTGACAAGTTCAAAAACTTTGGGTGACAGCGGAAGCAGTCCACTGACCAGTAAATCCCTTCCTCTTGTAACCAAGCTCACGCAAACCACCCCACCAACTCCCTCAGTGTCAATTTCCTCCTTCCCCAGGAATGCCAATAGTCCTGCAGGCCATGTCACTGGCAATTCTGACGAGTCCTCTCCTGCCTGGGATTCCTCCGATGCATCCTTGCGTGTAACGCCTACTGCTGCTGGCGCTGCTGTTGTTGCCGCTGGGAGTCGATGGTCATCCCAGAGGGGAAGTCGTAAGCCCACTTGTACTACTTCCAGTAAGCAATTGACTGTTCAACAGTCCTTTGCGAGGAAGATGAAATATCACAGCAGTCATCCTACTGCAAAGCGGATAACTGAGTCCTTGACAACTATGTTGGTGTTAGACGTGCGTCCGGTATCCGCCGTTAGTTCACAGGGAACTAGACAATTTATTGAGGCAGTGTGCCCCCGTTACCAAATACCATCTAGGTTCCACTTCTCTAGGCAGGCGATACCGAGAATGTACACGGACGTCAGAAAAAGACTCACCAGTGTCCTAAAAAATGCAGTTGTACCCAATGTCCACTTAACCACGGACATGTGGACAAGTGGAGCAGGGCAGGGTCAGGACTATATGACTGTGACAGCCCACTGGGTAGATGTATGGACTCCCGCCGCAAGAACAGCAGCGGCGGCACCAGTAGCAGCATCTCGCAAACGCCAACTCTTTCCTAGGCAGGCTACGCTTTGTATCACCGCTTTCCAGAATACGCACACAGCTGAAAACCTCTTACGGCAACTGAGGAAGATCATCGCGGAATGGCTTACCCCAATTGGACTCTCCTGTGGATTTGTGGCATCGGACAACGCCAGCAATATTGTGTGTGCATTAAATATGGGCAAATTCCAGCACGTCCCATGTTTTGCACATACCTTGAATTTGGTGGTGCAGAATTTTTTAAAAAACGACAGGGGCGTGCAAGAGATGCTGTCGGTGGCCAGAAGAATTGCGGGACACTTTCGGCGTACAGGCACCACGTACAGAAGACTGGAGCACCACCAAAAACTACTGAACCTGCCCTGCCATCATCTGAAGCAAGAAGTGGTAACGAGGTGGAATTCAACCCTCTATATGCTTCAGAGGTTGGAGGAGCAGCAAAAGGCCATTCAAGCCTATACAATTGAGCACGATATAGTAGGTGGAATGCACCTGTCTCAGGCGCAGTGGAGAATGATTTCAACGTTGTGCAAGGTTCTGATGCCCTTTGAACTTGCCACACGTGAAGTCAGTTCAGACACTGCCAGCCTGAGTCAGGTCATTCCCCTCATCAGGCTTTTGCAGAAGAAGCTGGAGGCATTGAAGAAGGAGCTAAAAGGGAGCGATTCCGCTAGGCATGTGGGACTTGTGGATGCAGCCCTTAATTCGCTTAACAAGGATTCACGGGTGGTCAATCTGTTGAAATCAGAGCACTACATTTTGGCCACCGTGCTCGATCCTAGATTTAAAGCCTACCTTGGATCTCTCTTTCCGGCAGACACAGGTCTGCTGGGGTTGAAAGACCTGCTGGTGACAAAATTGTCAAGTCAAGCGGAACGCGACCTGTCAACATCTCCTCCTTCACATTCTCCCGCAACTGGGGGTGCGAGGAAAAGGCTCAGAATTCCGAGCCCACCCGCTGGCGGTGATGCAGGGCAGTCTGGAGCGACTGCTGATGCTGACATCTGGTCCGGACTGAAGGACCTGACAACGATTACGGACATGTCGTCTACTGTCACTGCATATGATTCTCTCAACATTGATAGAATGGTGGAGGATTATATGAGTGACCGCATCCAAGTAGGCACGTCACACAGTCCGTACTTATACTGGCAGGAAAAAGAGGCAATTTGGAGGCCCTTGCACAAACTGGCTTTATTCTACCTAAGTTGCCCTCCCACAAGTGTGTACTCCGAAAGAGTGTTTAGTGCCGCCGCTCACCTTGTCAGCAATCGGCGTACGAGGTTACATCCAGAAAATGTGGAGAAGATGATGATGAGGAGGGGGATGTACACGGTGATATATCGGAGGGTGAAGATGAGGTGGACATCTTGCCTCTGTAGAGCCAGTTTGTGCAAGGAGAGATTAATTGCTTCTTTTTTGGGGGGGGTCCAAACCAACCCGTCATATCAGTCACAGTCGTGTGGCAGACCCTGTCACTGAAATGATGGGTTGGTTAAAGTGTGCATGTCCTGTTTTGTTTATACAACATAAGGGTGGGTGGGAGGGCCCAAGGACAATTCCATCTTGCACCTCTTTTTTCTTTTCTTTTTCTTTGCATCATGTGCTGATTGGGGAGGGTTTTTTGGAAGGGACATCCTGCGTGACACTGCAGTGCCACTCCTAGATGGGCCCGGTGTTTGTGTCGGCCACTAGGGTCGCTAATCTTACTCACACAGTCAGCTACCTCATTGCGCCTCTTTTTTTCTTTGCGTCATGTGCTGTTTGGGGAGGGTTTTTTGGAAGGGACATCCTGCGTGACACTGCAGTGCCACTCCTAGATGGGCCCGGTGTTTGTGTCGGCCACTAGGGTCGCTAATCTTACTCACACAGCTACCTCATTGCGCCTCTTTTTTTCTTTGCGTCATGTGCTGTTTGGGGAGGGTTTTTTGGAAGGGACATCCTGCGTGACACTGCAGTGCCACTCCTAGATGGGCCCGGTGTTTGTGTCGGCCACTAGGGTCGCTAATCTTACTCACACAGCTACCTCATTGCGCCTCTTTTTTTCTTTGCGTCATGTGCTGTTTGGGGAGGGTTTTTTGGAAGGGCCATCCTGCGTGACACTGCAGTGCCACTCCTAGATGGGCCCGGTGTTTGTGTCGGCCACTAGGGTCGCTAATCTTACTCACACAGCTACCTCATTGCGCCTCTTTTTTTCTTTGCGTCATGTGCTGTTTGGGGAGGGTTTTTTGGAAGGGACATCCTGCGTGACACTGCAGTGCCACTCCTAGATGGGCCCGGTGTTTGTGTCGGCCACTAGGGTCGCTTATCTTACTCACACAGCGACCTCGGTGCAAATTTTAGGACTAAAAATAATATTGTGAGGTGTGAGGTATTCAGAATAGACTGAAAATGAGTGTAAATTATGGTTTTTGAGGTTAATAATACTTTGGGATCAAAATGACCCCCAAATTCTATGATTTAAGCTGTTTTTTAGTGTTTTTTGAAAAAAACACCCGAATCCAAAACACACCCGAATCCGACAAAAAAAATTCGGTGAGGTTTTGCCAAAACGCGTTCGAACCCAAAACACGGCCGCGGAACCGAACCCAAAACCAAAACACAAAACCCGAAAAATTTCAGGCGCTCATCTCTACACACACACACATATACATACACACACATGAAAGCCCTCACTCGCTGACTCTTACTTCCCGATATATTAGGAAGATGAAATGTAACATAGGTATTCTTCAGATAGGAAATAGGAAGATTGCGTAATGAGAATTTTAATAAACCTCCCGTAAGGGGATGAAATGGGGGTTGACATAATGACATCATTCATGCGTGGCTTGCGTTGTGTGAACAATAACGCCCCAAAACAGACAATAAGATAAAAATTTGGATTGAACATCTGGCCCTAACTATTTTGATTCCCATGGCAATATTTTGCCCCTAAACCCCCCCGCCCCGGGAGAGGGTGTCAGGGAGATAGCTGGTGACATGGTGAGAGGATGACAGGGAGATAGACTGTGACAGAGATATTGAGTGACAGGGAGATAGTGGGTGACTGGGGAAGCATAGGAGACAGGGAGATAGTGTGTGACGCTGTGATAGAGGGTAACAGGTAGATAGTGGGTGACAGGGAGACACTGGATAACAGGTAGAGGGCAGAGGCGTAACTGACACTATGCAGGGGTCCGTACACACACACACACACACACACACACACACACACACACACACACACACACACACACACACTATACAGGGGTCCATACACACACACACACACACACACACACACACTGACACTATACAGGGGTCCGTACACACACACACACACACACACACACACACACACACACACACACACTGACACTATACAGGGGTCCATACACACACACGTACACACACACACACACACACTATACAGGGGTCCATACACACACACACACACACACACACACACACACACACACACTATACAGGGGTCCATACACACACACACACACACACACACACACACACACACACACACACTAACTATACAGGGGTCCATACATACATACACACACTATACAGAGGTCCATACACACACACACACACACACACACTAACTATACAGGGGTCTAAACACACACACTATACAGGGGTACACACACACACACACACACACACACACACACTGACATTATACAGCGGTCAATACACGCACACTGACACTATGCAGGGGTCCATACACACACACACACTGACATTATGCAGGGGTCAATACACGCACACTGACACTATACAGGGGTCCATACACACAGACACTATACAGGCGTCTATACACACACACTATACAGGGGTACACACACACACACTGACATTATACAGCGGTCAATACACACACACTGACACTATACAGGGGTCCATACACACAGACACTATACAGGCGTCTATACACACACACTATACAGGGGTACACACACACACACACACACACTGACATTATACAGCGGTCAATACACGCACACTGACACTATGCAGGGGTCCATACACACACACACACACTGACATTATACAGGGGTCAATACACGCACACTGACACTATACAGGGGTACACACACACACACACACACACACACACTGACATTATACAGCGGTCAATACACGCACACTGACACTATACAGGGGTCCATACACACAGACACTATACAGGGGTCCTTTATATACAGTCTTAGGGGGGCACATCTAATATAATACTGCAGCACTGTTGGGCACTGGGGAGAAGGACTTGCCTACCAGAATTAGTAGCAGGGCTGATCATGCTCTGCCTCCATTGCTGCTGTGATCCAGGCAGGGGTGGAGAGGGTGCGCGGTGGACATGTGTGGGGGGAGGTGCGGTGGACATGTACGCCGGCGGGGGAGAGGGGTGCGCGGTTATACTGTGTGCTGGCGGGGGAGGGGGTGGTGCGCGTCACCCCCTCACATGCTGTACGGGAGGTGCGTGTACCTGCTGCAGTCAGCCACTCAGACTCAGTTGACTGCATTGGCCGCCCGGGAGGGAAATGTGATGTCTGCTGCTGACTGGGTGACGGGAGCCGCGGCCCACCGCTGCCCACTGACGACTGCAGGCTCCAGCCTCCAGGGGATGCGTGCCTTCCCCTCCGGACCACGGCGTGGTGTGGTGCGGCGCAGCAGATGCTCGGCTCTTCTGCAAACTCCTGACTGACAAGCCCCGCCCCCTGACAGAAGTGGGCGTGGCTAAACATGATTGTGACCCACCGGTGGAACCACCGGTTCCCCGGCAGGCCAGTCCGAGCCTGAATGGCGCACAGCTGCAGTGCTGTGCGTTACCTCAGTGAAGAACACGGAGTCTTCTGCCGCCTGTGAAGTCTTCTTTGCTTCTCATACTCACCCGGCTTCTGTCTTCCGGCTCTGCGAGGGGGGCGGCGGCGCGGCTCCGGGACCGGACGGCGAGGGTGAGATCCTGCGTACCGATCCCTCTGGAGCTAATGGTGTCCAGTAGCCTAAGAAGCAGGACCTAGCTTCAGAGAGTAGGGCTGCTTCTCTCCCCTCAGTCCCACGATGCAGGGAGTCTGTTGCCAGCAGAGCTCCCTGAACATAAAAAAACCTAACAAAATACTTTCTCTCAGCAAACTCAGGAGAGCTCACTGAAAAGCACCCAGCTCGTCTGGGCACAGTATCAAACTGAGGTCTGGAGGAGGGGCATAGAGGGAGGAGCCAGTGCACACCAGAACCGAAATTCTTTCTTAAAGTGCCCATGTCTCCTGCGGAGCCCGTCTATCCCCATGGTCCTTACGGAGTCCCCAGCATCCACTAGGACGTTAGAGAAAAAGGGGTGATTGCAGCATCCAAACGCTCAGAGTTGGGTCCCAAAAAAACTTTCAGGTCCATGTAATTTTCATCCCATCCAGAAGCGTACCAGATGAGGCAGCCATGTTGGGGGCACTATGAAGGTTTCACTGTGGGAGGTGAGCTATACAAGAGCCCAACGCATATATGGGAAATCTGACACTTGTGTAGTAGTATGCTATATCCAGTACGGAAAGATACACATGAAGTACATCCTGCCCGCAGAGGAACCATCCGAGGTAACCATCTGGGGTGCAAAGATAACAATAGATGCAGAGAGAGGTATCTCTCTAAAAGCAGTGAGGCAGGGGCCCTTTCAAAATGTTTCTATGGGGCCCACAATGTTCTGGCTATGCACCTGTATAGATGGGATGCAATTGGGTAGGATAGTTTATGCAGGTGGGTGGTTCTGGAATTTGATAAGGGAAGGTTGGGAGACTAGAGCAAATCCTGGAAAAAGTCCTGTGACTGCGCGAATGGGATCAAGTAATGCGTGTGGATGAAAAACTCAGATGCTGATTAGAGAGGTCAAACTGGGAGATATTTTCAGATAAGCAAAGAGATATATGTTGGTGTAGTTTGGTTAATATTAGAGGCTTTTAAAGTTGACCCGCACAGTGGAAAATTAGATTTCCCTTGAAATATTATTTATATCATGTATCACTCCTTTCCCTATCTTTTATATTAATATTTTTATGTCCTTGTGATATATTTCCCTGGGGATGTGAAGAATTAAGAATAAAACTGTTTCAATGAGACTCTATATTGACAGATCAATACTAGAATATCTTGGAAGAATATTGTAATATAGACTCTGGACATAATAGATATTATAACCTTCCCCAAAGAAGACACCAGAACACAGAAATATTTATAGTATTTTTTATTTGAATATTTAAGAGGAAAATATCAAACTCAGAATTCAGAAAGATATAAATCTGAGGGGGAAATTTACTAAGCTCCCGATTTTGACCGAGATGCCGTTTTTTCATCAAAGTGTCATCTCGGTAATTTACTAAACACTAATCACGGCAGAGATGAGGGCATTCGTAATTTTTTGCAAGTCCAAGTAAAAAATTACGAATGAATACACCATCGGTCAAAACGCGGCTGTTTAAGTATGAATCTCGGTCATTTACTAAGAAGTGCAAAGCAAAAAACAAACAAACACTGCCGTGAAAAATTACAACTCGTAAAAAAGTGCTAAAAAAAAACAGACCTTTTTTTTTTATTCGTGATTGGATAGGCATGCACGGATCCATGAGATCCGTGCATGTATATCAGTGGGAAGGGGTGGGAAAGTGCTTATTTTTTCAAAAAAAATTGCGTGGGGTCCCCCCTCCTAAGCATAACCAGCCTCGGGCTCTTTGAGCCGATCCTGGTTGCAGAAATATGGGAAAAAAAATGACAGGGGTTCCCCCATATTTAAGCAACCAGCATCGGGCTCTGCGCCTGGTCCTGGTCCCAAAAATACGGGGGACAAAAAGAGTAGGGGTCCCCCGTATTTTTAAAACCAGCACCGGGCTCCACTAGCTGGACAGATAATGCCACAGCCGGGGGTCACTTTTATATAGTGCCCTGCGGCCGTGGCATCAAAAATCCAACTAGTCACTCCTGGCCGGGGTACCCTGGGGGAGTGGGGACCCCTTCAATCAAGGGGTCCCCCCCCCCAGCCACCCAAGGGCCAGGGGTGAAGCCCGAGGCTGTCCCCCCCCATCCAATGGGCTGCGGATGGGGAGGCTGATAGCCTTTGTTGTAAAAGAAAAGATATTGTTTTTAGTAGCAGTACTACAAGGCCCAGCAAGCCTCCCCCGCATGCTGGTACTTGGAGAACCACAAGTACCAGCATGCGACGGAAAAACGGGCCCGCTGGTACCTGTAGTACTACTACTAAAAAAATACCCAAAAAAAGACAAGACACACACACCGTGAAAGTATAATTTTATTACATACATACACACATACATACATACTTACCTTAAGTTCCCACGCAGGTCGGTCCTCTTCTCCAGTAGAATCCAAGGGGTACCTGTTGAAGAAATTATACTCACGAGATCCAGGGGTCCAGGCTCCTCGGGAAATCCAGGGGTAATCCACGTACTTGAAAAAAATAACAAAACGGTGTCCCGACCACGAACTGAAAGGGGACCCATGTTTGCACATGGGTCACCTTTCCACGAATGCCAGAAACCCACTTTGACTTCTGTCTAAGTGGGTTTCTTCAGCCAATCAGGGAGCGCCACGTTGTAGCACTCTCCTGATCAGCTGTGTGCTCCTGTCCTCACTGACAGGCAGCACACGGCAGTGTTACAATGTAGCGCCTATGCGCTACATTGTAACCAATGCTGGGAACTTTCTGCTCAGCGGTGACGTCACTTTAGGTCAACCGCAGGGCAGAAAGTTCCCATCATTGGTTACAATGTAGCGCATAGGCGCTACATTGTAACACTGCCGTGTGCTGCCTGTCAGTGAGGACAGGAGCACACAGCTGATCAGGAGAGTGCTACAACGTGGCGCTCCCTGATTGGCTGAAGAAACCCACTTAGACAGAAGTCAAAGTGGGTTTCTGGCATTCGTGGAAAGGTGACCCATGTGCAAACATGGGTCCCCTTTCAGTTCGTGGTCGGGACACCGTTTTGTTATTTTTTTCAAGTACGTGGATTACCCCTGGATTTCCCGAGGAGCCTGGACCCCTGGATCTCGTGAGTATAATTTCTTCAACAGGTACCCCTTGGATTCTACTGGAGAAGAGGACCGACCTGCGTGGGAACTTAAGGTAAGTATGTATGTATGTGTGTATGTATGTAATAAAATTATACTTTCACGGTGTGTGTGTCTCGTCTTTTTTTGGGTATTTTTTTAGTAGTAGTACTACAGGTACCAGCGGGCCCGTTTTTCCGTCGCATGCTGGTACTTGTGGTTCTCCAAGTACCAGCATGCGGGGGAGGCTTGCTGGGCCTTGTAGTACTGCTACTAAAAACAATATCTTTTCTTTTACAACAAAGGCTATCAGCCTCCCCATCCGCAGCCCATTGGATGGGGGAGGACAGCCTCGGGCTTCACCCCTGGCCCTTGGGTGGCTGGGGGGGGGGGACCCCTTGATTGAAGGGGTCCCCACTCCCCCAGGGTACCCCGGCCAGGAGTGACTAGTTGGATTTTTGATGCCACGGCCGCAGGGCACTATATAAAAGTGACCCCCGGCTGTGGCATTATCTGTCCAGCTAGTGGAGCCCGGTGCTGGTTTTAAAAATACGGGGGACCCCTACTCTTTTTGTCCCCCGTATTTTTGGGACCAGGACCAGGCGCAGAGCCCGATGCTGGTTGCTTAAATATGGGGGAACCCCTGTCATTTTTTTTCCCATATTTCGGCAACCAGGATCGGCTCAAAGAGCCCGAGGCTGGTTATGCTTAGGAGGGGGGACCCCACGCAATTTTTTTTTAAAATTTTACAGTGTTTAATTAAAAAAAAAAAAAAATAGAACCCCAGCACGGATCACACAGATCCGGCCGAGATTAATTGTAAAAAAGTCGGCAGTGTTTTGCTAATCACTGCCGTAAAAAACACAAAAAAAACACGAATGACATCGACATCGGAAGAAAAGAAAAACCCGAATACGACAGCTTAGTAAATCCATCGTAACAAATTCAAAAAGTTGCAGTTTTACACTTTCGATGTCATTCGTGATTGAACTTTGACCTGAAACGGGAAAATACGAATCTTAGTAAATTTACCCCTGAGTGTCTACATTTACACTGCTGAATAAAAATAACAATTGTTTTAACAAACCTTGACAGCGTACTAACACACCTTGATGGCAGTTGATTGTATGCACTTTTTACATTTTGAACTTTATTTCATGTTGGAGGATTCCTGTGAGCTACTGCAAAGCGTCACAGGGAACCATTTATCTACAGGGATCAGTAAGGGATCCCGGCGTATGGTATCCCGGCGTGCGAAATACAGATGCCAGGTTGCCAGTGTGTAAAATACCAACAGGGGTGAGTTAAGGGTGTTCTCCCCTCTCCCCTAACCCTCCCTAGCTGCAGTCTAACCCTAACCTTTGTGCCTAAACCTAGCCCCTCATCCCTGCTGCCTAAACCTACACTCCCGCCCCGTAGCCTAAACCTAACCCCCGGGACGCAGCCTAACCATAACCCCCTGGGACGCAGCCAAAACCTAACCCCCCCCCCCACGGGTTACGTCTGCAGCGCTGCGGTGCATCCTCGTTCAGGATCACGGTTGTTAGGATTCAGGCGCAGGGATGTTGCCCCCTTTCTGAATGCCGGTGTTGGCATTTAGACTAGTGTCGGGATCCCAGCGTCGGTATTCTGACTGCCGAGTTTCCGACAGCCGGGATCCTGACTGCTTCCCTATCTACATCAGAGATAGCAGTTCCCACACTGAAGGGTTTCTCCCATAATTGCCTACTCACCCGTAAGTTGCTGGAGATTCATGATTTTTTGGTTAGTCCCCCACACCCACAGACGAGTAGGCAAATCTCCTTCATACCACCCATCATTTATTGAGACTGGACACGGGTACACATTAGCACCTGTTGTTTTCTTTTTTTGACCTATGACTGATAAAGGTAGCAAAGAGGAAGTAAATTCAGACTTCAAAGAAACAACACTGAAAGAGCAATTAGATAAGTAGGATGAGAACCAGGATAGTGCTGTGTCCTGAAGACCTAGGGATTGTAGTGTTTGTATGGGCAGTGAGTTGTCAACAGTGTCAAATGCAGCATAGATCTAGAAGAATAAGAAGCGAGTAATGACCTTTAGATTTAGCAGTGATCAGATCAGCGGCCTCTGATAATCGGCGATCCATCGGAGAATCAGGTAAATTCTGTTTATTGAAAATGCCTGATTTGTCAATCCCAGTCATTTTTAGTCAAAATCGGCAAATTGGAGAAATCCAAATGTTGGATTTACACGATTCCTCAACCCCGGCATAAAGGGGAATTGGGGCAATACATCACAGACCTATGCGCCCCATTAGTCAGTGCTGTCTCTGTGAAGTGTTGGGAACAAAAGTCTGACTGAAGTGGTGGGTCCATTAAATTGTGAGAATGAAGAAAATGTGTTAGGCGCAGGGGTTAAAGTGGGGGGGAACGAGGTGGAACTGAGTTCCACCACCTGTAATGGTAGGGGGAACTAGTTCCACCATCTCCATTGCCCTGCACAGTAATTCCAACAGAAAAGCCCACCCCATTATCTGCGTCAATTGATGATACAGGCGGCACTAGTGTTACTAATGAGCTGCAGCCACCTACTCCTTCCTCAGGTCCTGGTGCCTCCATGGTCCTCCTCCATGAGTTCCACCACCTCACCAGGACCACTTTAAGCCCTGGTTAGGCGGGTGTAAGCAAGTCTCTCACACAGTAGCATGGAGTGGTGTGGGAGCTGCTGAGAGATGGGACAGTAGTGTGAGTGAGAGTTAGGGACAGAATCCTGAGTAATCACTGCATGTTTGATTAGTGATGGACAGATACTAGTGGAGAGACAGAGAGAGAGAGAGAGAGAGAGAGAGATTACAGATTTTAGTTAAGGTTTAGTTATCCTTGTATTCATTTTTACATAACATTTATTAGTGTAATATAATATTTTTATTTCCATTGACAAACTGTAAGTTAAGATATGCTATGCCTTTAAATGCAGTTTCTATACTCATTTCTCAAACTACCACAGCAATACTGCTAATTCAAATAAATGTCCAAAGCTCTAAAAGTTTATCAGTAAATTGCAGCATTTGCATTGAGGAAATGAGTCATTAAATATCACACAACATAAATATTAGATATTGTACTATTTAGAACAATCTGCCACTAGATGTCAGGCTAAAACACTTCTCCTGGGTGATTACTCTTAGCAAGAATAATGGCATTATTGTTATTAGCATGTATTTACAGTATTTAGTGCAGACAGGGTTGGACTGGCCTATGGGGGAGTTGGAGTATTCCCCAGTGGGACCCACTGACTTAAAGCCCTTCCCTCTAATGTGGGAGGGTGGGGTATATGGCGCTGACACTGTCTGTGAGCAAAGTGCTTTATCATAACAAGAAAGTGCGGTGGGGGCCACCGCACCAATTGTATGCAATAATTATGTGGGGGGGTTTCAGTATTTGGGGCGGAGCCTTCAGTGTTGGGGGACGGCGACTTCAGAGTTTGGGGCGGAACACTGTGCATTGTGCAATGCCTCGGCTGCTCAGATAGGAAAGATGTCATACAGGAAGTTTGGGGCAGGGTTGAGTCTACATTTAAGTGGGCTAAAAGACCTCTGATCTCATAACCATGTAAGCGATGGCAGGGAGAGGGGCATGGTCAGTTCAAGTTTAGAACACCGGACCTCCTCAAATCGCTTCACTCATTATGCTTCGGGCAGGTTACTATTCCCAATAGATGTCCACATGAATAGTAACCTTGCCCCTCCACCTGCCATGGCGGGTCACATGGTTGTGACATCAGAGGTCCTTTAGTCCACTTAGATCTAGCATCTACCATCGGGGCATGCTCAGTGAGTGACATCAGTGCGCAAGGTTTGAGAGCAGCAGAATGGCAATGTCTGCCATCAGCCAGAGGACAGGGAAATCTGTGTGGAATGTGGATTATAGTGGCCTCCCACTGGGTGAGTTTGGGCGTGTATACCTGCAGCTGATTTCATCCATCCCCCACAATTTAGTGCTTGTACCCCGAGGAGCACAGCAGGGACTGTGCAGAGGACAATGCAGGCAGCCAATGGGATTTTCACAATATCATCTCCTGCATCGGTTAATGCTGCAGGCTGCCCTCTCCCTCACCCAGGGCAGGTGAAGTCATGCACTGTGTTAAACTGTGTACACACTAGACGATTTTTTGTTTACCTGGGGGTTCAAGGGCAGACACTGACGTTATCGCTCATGGAGCATATTGTGTAGTGTGTACCCTGGTTTAGCTCACTGCATGCAGATTTGTTTGTGCAATTAAATTTTTTAGTGACACTAATTTCCTATGTTATGTGCCTATTATTATTATCCTTTATTTATATGGCGCCACAAGGGTTCTGCAACGCCCAGTTACGGAGTACATAAACAAATAATCAAAACTTGAAAACAGTAACTTACAGGTGAAGACAATATAGGACAAGTACGGGGTAAATAAACATAGCTACAGCAGAAGACGACACGAACATAAAAATCAGGATGGCAGAAAACCACAGGATTTGGTGCAGTTGAAGATTATTAAATTAAGAAAAGGATAAGCACACGAGGGAAGAGGGCCCTACTCGTGAAAGCTTACATTCTAAAGGGAAGGGGCAGACAGACAGTGGGGGTGGACAGTGAGGGGGGAGACAGTGAGTGTGGAACAGAGGTTTAGAATGAGATTTGGCTGGGCTGTGTTCAAACTGAAAGCTAAATTGCGGTGTAAAAATAAAGCAGCCAGTATTTACCCTGCACAGAAACAAAATAACCCACCCACATCTAACTCTCTCTACACATGTTATATCTGCCACACCTGCAGTGCACATGGGGCCTAATTCAGACCTGATCGCAGCAGAAAATTTGTTAGCTAATGGGCAAAACCATGGGGGTAATTCCAAGTTGATCGCAGCAGGATTTTTTTTAGCAATTGGGCAAAACCATATGCACTGCGGGGGAGGCAGATATAACATGTGCAGAAAGAGTTAGATTTGGGTGGGTTATTTTGTTTCTGTGCAGGGTAAATACTGAATGCTTTATTTTTACACTGCAATTTAGATTTCAGTTTGAACACACCCCACCCAAATCTAACTCTCTCTGCACATGTTATATCTGCCCCACCTGCAGTGCACATGGTTTTGCCCATTAGATAACAAATTTGCTGCTGCGATCAGGTCTGAATTACGCCCACGGGTTTGCCCATTAGAGAAAGATTTGCTGCTGCGATCAGGTCTGAATTAGGCCCTAAGCCCTGAATGAGGGAGTTGTTTGTACAGAGTAGGTGCAGCCCAAAAAAAGTCCTGTAACCAGGAATGGGAAGAAGGTTTGATTGCTGATATGCGTAGATCTTTGTCAGCACAGATGATTCAGTTTGGGATATATTTTTACACAAATGAAAATATTTAAACTTCAACTTTCCTTTCCCTCTGAGGGGTAAAATGTATAAATATTCCCTTAGCTATCGTTATACGTGTAGTCCCCCTTCACCACATTATCGCGGTGAAACGGGTCATGTTATTGGCAGCATGTGTTAACCCCCATCTTGCCGATATGGGAGTGTGCTAAATCACCTCTCTGGTGATCCGTGTCCTCTGAATTTGGCATTCCTCTTCGGCGCTCACTGCAGCAGAGCGCCTGCACTGACACTAGTGATGTGCACCGGACATTTTTCGGGTTTTGTGTTTTGGTTTTGGATTCGGTTCCGCGGCCGTGTTTTGGATTCGGACGCTTTTTGGCAAAACCTCACCGAAATTTTTTTGTCGGATTCGGGTGTGTTTTGGATTCGGGTGTTTTTTTACAAAAAACCCTAAAAAACAGCTTAAATCATAGAATTTGGGGGTCATTTTGATCCCATAGTATTATTAACCTCAATAACCATAATTTCCACTCATTTCCAGTCTATTCTGAACACCTCACAATATTATTTTTAGTCCTAAAATTTGCACCGAGATCGCTGGATGGCTAAGCTAAGCGACACAAGTGGCCGACACAAACACCTGGCCCATCTAGGAGTGGCACTGCAGTGTCAGGCAGGATGGCACTTCAAATAAATTGTCCCCAAACAGCACATGATGCAAAGAAAAAAAGAGGCGCACCAAGGTCGCTGTGTGACTAAGCTAAGCGACACAAGTGGCCGACACAAACACCTGGCCCATCTAGGAGTGGCACTGCAGTGTCAGACAGGATGGCACTTCAAAAAAATTGTCCCCAAACAGCACATGATGCAAAGAAAAAAAGAGGCGCACCAAGGTCGCTGTGTGACTAAGCTAAGCGACACAAGTGGCCGACATAAACACCTGGCCCATCTAGGAGTGGCACTGCAGTGTCAGGCAGGATGGCACTTCAAAAAAATTGTCCCCAAACAGCACATGATGCAAAGAAAAAAAGAGGCGCACCAAGGTCGCTGTGTGACTAAGCTAAGCGACACAAGTGGCCGACACAAACACCTGGCCCATCTAGGAGTGGCACTGCAGTGTCAGGCAGGATGGCACTTCAAAAAAATTGTCCCCAAACAGCACATGATGCAAAGAAAAAAAGAGGCGCACCAAGGTCGTTGTGTGACTAAGCTAAGCGACACAAGTGGCCGACACAAACACCTGGCCCATCTAGGAGTGGCACTGCAGTGTCAGGCAGGATGGCACTTCCAAAAAATTGTCCTTAAACAGCACATGATGCAAAGAAAAAAAGAGGCGCACCAAGGTCGCTGTGTGACTAAGCTAAGCGACACAAGTGGCCGACACAAACACCTGGCCCATCTAGGAGTGGCACTGCAGTGTCAGGCAGGATGGCACTTCAAATAAATTGTCCCCAAACAGCACATGATGCAAAGAAAAAAAGAGGCACACCAAGGTCGCTGTGTGACTAAGCTAAGCGACACAAGTGGCCGACACAAACACCTGGCCCATCTAGGAGTGGCACTGCAGTGTCAGACAGGATGGCACTTCAAAAAAATTGTCCCCAAACAGCACATGATGCAAAGAAAAAAAGAGGCGCACCAAGGTCGCTGTGTGACTAAGCTAAGCGACACAAGTGGCCGACATAAACACCTGGCCCATCTAGGAGTGGCACTGCAGTGTCAGACAGGATGGCACTTCAAAAAAATTGTCCCCAAACAGCACATGATGCAAAGAAAAAAAGAGGCGCACCAAGGTCGCTGTGTGACTAAGCTAAGCGACACAAGTGGCCGACACAAACACCTGGCCCATCTAGGAGTGGCACTGCAGTGTCAGGCAGGATGGCACTTCAAAAAAATAGTCCCCAAACAGCACATGATGCAAAGAAAAAAAGAGGCGCACCAAGGTCGCTGTGTGACTAAGCTAAGCGACACAAGTGGCCGACACAAACACCTGGCCCATCTAGGAGTGGCACTGCAGTGTCAGGCAGGATGGCACTTCAAAAAAATTGTCCCCAAACAGCACATGATGCAAAGAAAAAAAGAGGCGCACCAAGGTCGCTGTGTGACTAAGCTAAGCGACACAAGTGGCCGACACAAACACCTGGCCCATCTAGGAGTGGCACTGCAGTGTCAGACAGGATGGCACTTCAAAAAAATTGTCCCCAAACAGCACATGATGCAAAGAAAAAAAGAGGCGCACCAAGGTCGCTGTGTGACTAAACTAAGCGACACAAGTGGCCGACACAAACACCTGGCCCATCTAGGAGTGGCACTGCAGTTTTCTAGCGAGAGGATCCATCCTCATGTGAATCTGAACCACTAGCCATGAACATAGGCCAGGGCCTCAGTCGTTCCTTGCCACTCCGTGCCGTAAATGGCATATTGGCAAGTTTACGCTTCTCATCAGACGCTTTCAATTTTGATTTTTGGGTCATTTTACTGAACTTTTGTTTTTTGGATTTTACATGCTTTCTACTATGATATTGGGCATCGGCCTTGCCAGACGACGTTGATGGCATTTCATCGTCTCGGCCATGACTAGTCGCAGCAGCTTCAGCACGAGGTGGAAGTGGATCTTGATCTTTCCCTATTTTAACCTCCACATTTTTGTTCTCCATTTTTTAATGTGTGGAATTATATGCCAGTATCAATAGCAATGGCCTACTACTATATATACTGCGCACAACTAAAATGCACCACAGGTATAGAATGTAGATGGATAGTATACTTAATGACGACACAGAGGTAGGTACAGCAGTGGCCTTCCGTACCGTACTGCTATATATAGTATGCTGGTGGTCACTGTGTCAGCAAACTGCAAAACTAAAATGCACCACAGGTATAGAATGTAGATGGATAGTATACTTAATGACGACACAGAGGTAGGTACAGCAGTGGCCTTCCGTACCGTACTGCTATATATAGTATACTGGTGGTCACTGTGTCAGCAAACTGCAAAACTAAAATGCACCACAGGTATAGAATGTAGATGGATAGTATACTTAATGACGACACAGAGGTAGGTACAGCAGTGGCCTTCCGTACCGTACTGCTATATATACTGGTGGTCACTGTGTCAGCAAACTGCACAACTGAAATGCACCACAGGTATAGAATCTAGATGGATAGTATACTTAATAACGACACAGAGGTAGGTACAGCAGTGGCCTACTGTACCGTAATGCTATATATTATATACTGGTGGTCACTGGTCAGCAAAACTCTGCACTGTACTCCTCCTATATAATATTATATTGGTGGTCCCCAGTCCCCACAATAAAGCAGCACACTGAGCACAGATATGGAGTGTTTTTCAGGCATACAACGTATACTGGTGGTCACTGTCAGCAAAACTCTGCACTGTATTCCTGCTATATAATACAGCTGCTCCCCAGTCCCCACAATTAAGCAGTGTGAGCACAGATATATGCAGCACACTGAGCACAGATATGGAGCGTTTTTTTCAGGCAGAGAACGGATAACTGGTGGTCACTGATCAGCAAAACTCTGCACTGTACTCCTCCTATATTATACAGCTGCTCCCCAGCCCTCCCCACAATTAAGCAATAGTGCACAATCAAGTTCAACAATAACGGAGAGGACGCCAGCCACGTCCTCTCCCTAACATTTCCAATCCACGAGTGAAAATGGCGGCGACGCGCGGCTGCTTATATAGAATCCGAATCTTGCGAGAATCCGACAGCGGGATGATGACGTTCGGGCACGCTCGGGTTAACCGAGCCATACGGGAGAATCCGAGTATGCCTCGGACCCGTGTAAAATAGGTGAAGTTCGGGGGGGTTCGGTTTCCGAGAAACCGAACCCGCTCATCACTAACTGACACTACCATTCCCAGCGGCCCCTGTGATTGTGTGCTAGGGTGATGCATGCGTCATGTGGAAGGACACCTTGTCGCGCGCTATGCAGAGTGGTCTGGGGTCTTTCGCCTGGTCAGGGCATCATAATGTGCCTGCTAAGGTCAGCCTCACTACTTTTATCCCTGCCTCATGACCCTACCCTCAGCAACTTTGAGTTTCACAACTGCCTCTGCTTTTTCTTGGGAGGGGTGGGGCCAGAGCCGGCCCTAACCAATATGATGCCCTAGGCAAGATTTTGGCTGGTGCCCCCTAGCACCGCCGCTAGTTCTGCAGGACATGCCTGGCATGAGTCAGCTGGCAGCTCCGCTAACGTTGGGGCGCCTTTTGTTTATGAAAATGCATCTTATTTGCATTACTATGTGGCTAGGATTCACAAGCAGCTTTTGCTGATTAAAATGATATGTAGCATGCCTATATTCTGTGTGTGACTGCGGCTGTATCTGCATACAAAATGCTACATTACAGTGATTTCCACAGAATATAGGCATGCCGCATATCATTTTAATCAGCAGAAGCTGCTGGTGCCCCTAAGCATACCAAATGCCCTAGGCATTTGCCTAGTTTGCCTATGCCTAGGGCCGGCTCTGGGTGGGGCCTCTTGTTTCCGCAGCAGAACATTTTTGGAATTTGATTGTGGGAACTGATCCCAGGGCCCTGATCCAGTTGGATCCCTCTTGCCCCTCTGGCCTTCTCCACGCACATTACTGAACTCAGTTAACCTGTGCTCCGCTGTACCCTGTTTTACCCTATGCCCCCCGTGCCATGTGTCACCCTGTACCATGTGTTACCCTGTACTTGTAATGTCTGTTTAGTGATAGTTAGGGGCCTCTAGGCACAAACCTAACAAATATTAAGGCCAGATGCATCATCACTCAGAAAGTGATAAAATGGGGAGTGAAAAAGTACCAGCCAATCAGCATCTAACTGCCATTTTTCAAACACAGCCTGTGACATGGCAGTTAGGACCTGATTGGCTGGCACTTTTCCTTTCCCCATTTTATCACTCTCCAAGCGATGATGCATCTAAAGCTGGGTACAAAAGGGACGATCTAGCCAACTACTGTATTTTGGCTAGATAGGTCGTTAAACGATAATATTGTTCTGTGTATACAGGCTAGATCGTTCACTAGGCACGCTTCCATGGATAAACAACAAAATCGTTGATAGACTTTGCAGCAAGGTCAATATTTGCTAGATCGTTCATGATTGTTCACTGTCTACAGTGAACCAAATAGGAATAAAGCAATCTGCTCCCTCAACACAGAGGTATTGTTTCTGCAGGCAAAGGGAATAAGAAGCATGTCTACAGCAACAGAAGATAATGCAGATCAAAACCAAATAAACATAGGCAGAGAGAAGAACATAGCTAGGAATAGAAAAAGCACAAACAATACTCTAAAAGCTATGTGTGCAAATGCTAGGAACCTAGGAAACAAAATCCCAGAACTAATTGCAGTAATGACAAGGGATGATCTAGATATTGTGGCAATTACAGAGTCATGGTGCAATGAAAATGATGACTGGGATATAGCTATACCGGGATATACTGTACTTTATTTAGGAAGGACAGAATTGGAAAAATAAGAGGAGGGGTAGCAATGTATGAAAAAAAATAAAAAATACTACCTTAATACAAAGTATTGAAAAAAAACCTGAAGCCCTTTGGGTGACCATAGAAACAGGGGAGAAGTCGATTATTCGTATTGGCGTGATATACAGGCAACCAGGACAGGAAGAACAACTGGACAAGAACCTATTGCAGGACATAACTAAAATGACATTAAAAGGAGAGGTAATAATCATGGGAGACTTTTATCGTCCTGACGTAAACTGGGAGGTGTCTGTTGCTAGTTCCACTAAAAGTAGGAACATTTTAAATTCCCTTTCAAGGAGCATCCCTCCACCAATTGGTGAGGGAGCCCACTCGGAAAGACGCAATATTAGACCTAATACTTACAAATGGAGACAGAATATCGGACGTAAAAGAAAGTGGGTGAAAACCTGGGATCCAGTGATCATCAAGCAGCATGGTTCAGCATAAAGACTGACTCATCCCATACAAAAACAAAGGTGTTGGATTTTAGGAGAGCTGATTTTGTAGGGATGGGAAAATATGTAAGCGATTCTTTGGAAGAGTGTAGGGACTTGGAAGTAGTGCATGAGAGGTGGGAAACATTAAAAAGTGCAATATTAAAGGCAACAGACCTTTGTATCAAAAGTGTTAGGAAAAACACAAGGAAAATGAAGCCAGTGTGGTGTGCAAAAGAAGTAGCAAATATTGTGAAAGCAAAAAAGATGGCTTTTAGGAAATATAAGCAGACACAAAATAATGAAAACAAAGAGATATATCTTGTTAGACAGAAGGAGACTTGGAAGGTAATCAGATGTGCAAAGGCACAAGCTGAGGAGAAAATGGCACAGTCAGTGGGTAAAGGAGGCAAAACTTTTTTTAGGTATATAAGCGAAAGGAGAAAAACAAAAGGCGGAATAATAAAACTAAAGACAGACTGGGAGTCTTGTTGAGGGAGACAATGTAATAGCAGATCATCTTAAAAATTATTTTTGCTCAGTATTCACTACTGAAAGAGAGGGGAAGGAGCCACAGTTAAGTTGCAGGGATATTCAGTAAAATGAAACAAGTACATTTACAGAGGAGAAGGTCCTAACAGAACTCTCATAGCTGAAAGTGGACAAATCTATGAGGCCAGATTGGATACATCCAAGGATACTAAAAGAACTTAAAGAGGTGCTGATAGCACCATTGACATAATTATTCAACCAGTCATTAGCTACAGGAATTTCCTGAGGGCTGGAAAGAGCGAATGTAGTCCCACTGCACAAAAGTGGAAGCAAGAAAGAGGCAAACAACTACAGACTAGTGAGTCTTACATAAGTAGTAGGGAAATTGATGGAAACACTCTTTAAAGAAAGAGTTGTAGACTATCTCAAATCCAGCAATTTACAGGATCCCAAACAGAATGGATTCACTGGGGGGAGATCATGTCAAACAAATGTTATTGACTTTTTTGACTGTGTTACTAGTGATGGATAAAGGTGGAACTGTGGATATAGCTTATCTAGACTTTAGTAAGGCTTTTGACACTGTTCCACATCGCAGGATGCTAAATAAATTTGGAAGCTTGGGATTGGATACTAGGATTATTGAATGGATAAGATCTTGGTTGCAGGATATAAAACAGAGAGTTGTGGTAAATGGAGTGCATTCACAGGAGGGAATGTTACCAGTGGAGTACCCCAGGGATCTGTACTTGGACCAGTGCTTTTTTAACAATCTTTATTAGTGACATTGCAAATGGCATTAAAGGGAAAGTATGCCTTTTTGCAGATGACACAAATGTATGCAACAGGGTAGACACACCAGGTCGGGTAAAACAAATGATTGAGGATCTAGGTAGACTAGAGGAATGGTCAAGAGTGTAGCAATTACAGTTTATTGCCAAAAAAAAAATGCAAAATCATGCATTGGGTCTCAAAAATCCAAAGGCTAAATATAGTATTAATGGCACTTTACTGGAAGTGCCACTTAATTTTCTTTAAATCACCAGTAATAGATTTTTTTCTAAGAAATACTTTACTTGTAAATACATTAAGTTTTATACAGGAAATACACACACAAGCATACACAATGTAGATATATTATACAGGATATTGTATATACCTGTATTGTATAAAAATTAATACACAGACACCTCTAAATAGATACTCTACCTACATCTATATACAGTGGTTGAAGAGAGTAGTACCTCTTATACACGTTACGCCAGGTAGAGCCCCCTATACAAAACAGGAAAAACAAAAACACAGGAATAAATCAGATTCATGCCCTTTACATTATTTGTCATGTTTGCTCCTTATAGTAATGCCCCTTACACATTATTCCACACACCATAAGGCCCATTACACATTATGCAACATACAGTTATGCCACTGACACCATTTTATGCTCCACACACAATAATGTCCCTTACAAATTATGCCCACAGTAAGGCCTCTAATTATTTTTAAATCACCTGCTCTTTGCCAGGGGTCTCATGCTTGTAGCCAATGGTTTAATTCCCTGGGTTCCATGCTCGTTGCCAGCGGTTTCATGCTTGTTGCCAGCAGTTTCATGCTCGTTGCCAGTGGTTTCATACCTTGAGTTCCATGCTCTCCAGTCTCTGCCCCCTCTTGTGGCCGGCAGCCCCTACAACCAAGGGAGAGGAGGGGGTGAGCAGCATCTTCCTCCTGGTGCCCCCTCTGTAGCTCGGCTCCCCATGCTCCTCTGCGTCGGCCCTGGCACAGTGCTCGACGTGGCATGTGCTCGGGGACAAAAGGTGCTAGGTGCCACTTTGAAAATGTAATACTGGTGCTAATAGTCGCCAACTGTAAAAACAAAACTATTTTTTTTAATATGTTTGCTCTGCCACGGCCGGACCCTCTCTGGTGGCCGCGTGCTGCTCCAGGAAGGCGGGGATGTAAAGGAGCTGTGCAACCAGAAGACCTGTCCAGGGCCGCAGCACTCGTACTTACTGCTGCCCGGCAGCACTATCCAGTGTTAACCCCCGGTGTGCTGCGCGGGGGGAACTGGGGGGGTTAAGCTTCAAACACCTCAGCCACACAAGGTGGCAGGACAGCCTGTTAACCCCGGTGTGCCCGGGTGTGGAGAGAGCTGTACCCTGCTGCAGCTGGGAGTCTGGGACCACGGCTCCCAGTGCGGCGGTGGGGGGAGTGAGGACCCACTGCAGCCTGAGTGTGCCGCACACAGGGGGACAACGCTAGCCGGCTCCCTGAGCAGTGCTGGGTGCTGAGGTGCAAGAGCTTGTCTGCGGAGCTGAAGGCTCCACGCCGGGGACCAGGAGCTCAGTTCCTTTGCGTCAGCCCTGTACAGTGCTCGAAGTAGCGGTATGCCGGTATGCCGTTGTATACCTCCCCATTTCGAGCACTGTCTAGATATATATAAATGCAAAAGCCCACACTCACTCACTCACTCACTCACTAATTCTCTTACTTCCCGATATGTTAGGAAGCTGAAATTTAACGTAGGTATTCTGCAGGTGGGAAATAGGAAAACTACATAATTAGAATTTTTTTTTTTTTAACGTAATCATTTTTATTAACAATGCATCACTTCACAATACAAAAATATCAGGTTCCGCATTATCGAGAAATATGTACATGCAAGTAATCAAATACATTAAGCAGAAAAATCCTCAATGCCAATTAACACCAGATCTTCGGTCTGTTTTTTTTTTTTTTTTTTTTAAACACTGTTTATTGAAGTTTTTTCAAAATACATTGGAGGAAGGGGGTGGGAAAGACAGAAGGAAAGAGGGGAAGGGGGGAGGGGGGGGATACAGCAATGCAATCATTTGTTATTCATTTTGTTAGTATATTAGAAACCGAATGTCAACGGAGGGGGGCATTTGAAGTGAGCCAACCATGGGGACCAGACCTCTGTGAAGGTTTCCGCCCTGCTTTCAATTATGCTAGAGAGGAACTCCATGTGATACGTATCCCATACAGCCGCAATCACCGCCGCAATGGAGGGGATTGTATGCGATTTCCAGTGGAAGGCAATCTTACATTTCAGTGCGGTCGCAATGTGCCAAATGAGTTTTTGTTTAGGTTTTGGAATTCCGGGGAGGGGCCTTGGAAATATGAAGAAAGTAGGGGAGAAGGGCACCGTTACTCCGGTTATTCGTAATATCAAATTCCGAATGGCTTTCCAGCGCGGTGTTATCCGAGGACAATCCCAGAATATATGGAGCAGGGTTCCCTCTGACCCACAATTCCTCCAACATCTGTCCGATGCTGAGGGGAATATTCTACTGAGACGGGATGGAACCAAGTACCATCGGACATAAATTTTAAACAAATTTTCTCTATGTCTGATTGAGGTCGCTGAGGATACAAGATTTTGTTTAATTTGTTCCCAGGTGTCTGGTTCTAGATGGTCCTGTAATTCAGCTTCCCAGGCTATTTCATGGGGGGTCCTTGTGGGAAGATCATGGGTGAGCATGAGCCGGTAAATAGATGATAGAAGGCCCCTTGAAGGGGATCGCAGGAAGCATAATGACTCGAGAGGTGAGCGTGTTAAGGAACTATGTGAGTGTAAATATGCAATGTGCAAGCTACGCAATTGTAGATATTGGAAAAAGCAGTGTGGGGGTAGATTATATTTACTCTGAATATCGGAGAAGGCTGGGAAAGAGCGAGATGGTGCTATGTCGTTAATAAACAGTAGGCCGTGCGTCTGCCAGTGTGGGAAAGTATGAGCGAGCTGTCCCTCGGGGAACGACGGGTTGTTCCAGAGGGGTGCCAGAGCGGGGGGGGAGGACAATAGGGAGAAAATCTTAGTGAGCCTGTCCCAGAGTGTGACAGTAAATAATATTGACGGGAAATTAGCGCTTTCTGGTGGTCTATCAGTTCGTGGGATCCAGAGGAGGGTGGAGATGGATCTCATACGTACGAGTTCGGATTCCAATTGAACCCATCTACGTGACGTTGTCTGTGAGTGCCATAAGACGGCCTGAGATAGGTGGGCCGCGTAATAATATAGTTTAATGTTAGGTACTCCAAGTCCACCCTCTCTGTTCCTGTTGTAGAGTGTCTTGAAGCGAACCCGGGGTCTTTTACCTGACCACAGGAAATGTGAAAATTTCTTCTGTAAGTCTGCGAACACCTTTGAGGGTATTCGTATCGGGAGTGCCTGGAATAGGTATAGGAGTCGAGGCAAGATGTTCATTTTCAGGGCGTTGGCTCTTCCGGACCAAGAAATATACTGATCTGACCATTTCTGCAGATCTCTAGTGACGTTATGTATAAGTTCAGGGTAGTTAGCTTTAAATAGTTGGGAGTGTTGTCTAGTGAGGAAGACGCCTAAGTATTTTAGGTGAGATTTCTTCCAATCAAACTTGAAATTACTGTGCAGGGATTTCTTTAACTGGGCGTGGAGATGAAAGTCTAGCACCTCCGTTTTAGAATCGTTAATTTTAAAGTTTGAAAC
The DNA here is from genome assembly GCF_028390025.1 of Pseudophryne corroboree. NCBI lineage: Eukaryota > Metazoa > Chordata > Amphibia > Anura > Myobatrachidae > Pseudophryne > Pseudophryne corroboree. The sequence goes on along the minus strand of NC_086447.1, from coordinate 271,410,490 downwards.
GAGTCCAAATTCTTGTATAACGTGTAGAAGGTTTGGGAGGGAGATGTGGGGGTTTGAGAGAGTGAGCAAGATATCGTCTGCATATAGGGAGATTTTAAATTGAGAGGAACCAATTGTAATCCCTGAGATATCCGGGCAATCGCGGATCCTCGACGCCAATGGTTCCATCATCAGCGCGAAGATTAAGGGTGACAGAGGGCAGCCTTGTCTTGTACCATTCGCAATCGTGAATGGAGGAGACAGTTGGCCATTTACTAGGATGCTGGCTGAAGGGGATGCGTAAAGGGATTCAATGCCCGTAAGGAATCGGCCCGTGAATCCAAAGCGTCGAAGTGTTCGATCCATATATGCCCATGATATGCGATCGAACGCCTTTTCAGCGTCTAATCCCATCGCTAAGGAGGGAATTGCGGAGGCGTCTGCAAAGTGCAGGGTATCAATAGCTCTTCTGATGTTATCAAACGCTTGCCTGCCTGGGATGAATCCGACTCGGTCCGGATGGACCAAAGAGGCGATCATCACCGCGAGGCGATTAGCGAGTATTTTTGCGAATAACTTCAGATCTGAGTTCAGTAATGATATCGGGCGGTAGTTACTACACTCCGTGGGATCGCGGCCGGGTTTGGGGATGACCACTATTTCTGCTCTAGTGGTGGCGCTGTCGAAGGGCGTACCAGCCAAAATAGCATTGAACAACATCGTCAGGGCCGGGGTCAGTGTTCCACTGAATTTTTTATAGTATAGGGCCGGTAGACCGTCTGGGCCAGGGGCTGATGAATTCCTTAGTGATTTAATTGTGAGATCAATTTCTTCAGGGGAAATTTCCTGATTAAGTGAGTCTATCTGAAGTTGAGATAAGGTTGGGAGGGAGCTAGAAGAGAGGAAACTATCTATACGTTTTTGTAGACTGGTGGGGTCCTCCGGGGTGGGGAGATTGTATAGGGATTGATAATAATTCCTGAAACAATGGACAATTTGTTGGGGATCATATGTCACTTTGTGTTGCTGGTCTTTTAGGGAAAGGATCCTATTTCTCTGTTTGCGGGCCCGTAGGCGAGAGGCCAAGAGGGAGTCCGCCTTGTCACCCTTTGAATAAAATTTGTGTTGTAGCCATCGCATGGTCTTAGCCGCTTTGGCCGACAGAATTTGATATAATTGGCTTTTAAGGGCCAGGAGTTTGCTATAGATCGTGCGTTTGGGGGTACGCTGGTGTCGAGCTGTGAGTTCTTTAATTTGGATCTCGAGATCCGCGACCTCCCGGAGGTCCTTCAGTTTTTGCGCTTTCGTTAGGGATATGAAGTGACCTCGAATGGAAGCTTTATGCGCTTCCCATATTATTGCAGGTGAGATCTCGTCAGTGGTATTTAGAGTAAAGAATTCCTTCAAGACTTCAGTCGTCTGGGTAAGGTATTCTTTTTTCAATAGGAGGGTCGTGTTCAATCTCCATCGAAAAGTTGTAGGGAGTGCAGGGGAGGAGTCGATGGTCAGGGACACTGCTAAGTGATCTGACCATACCACCGGGGAAGTTGAAGTTCTGACCAAGCCCTGTACAGTGGAGGAGTCTACCAGGAATAGATCTATTCTGGAGTGTAATTTGTGGGGGACTGAGTAGTGGGTGTACGTGCGTTCACATGGGTGTAGTACTCTCCAGGCATCGTATAGGCCCGAAGATGTTATGTAGTCCGTCAGTCGTCTGGATTCCCTGATTGTCGATGGGCTGGGATTACTGGATTGGGTGCGGTCCCATATCAGATCTGGTATTGCATTAAAATCTCCACCGACGACCACTCGTCCCTTTGTTATTTTTTCCAGTTGAGGGCGGAAGTCGCTGAGGAAGGAACCCTGCTCCATATTGGGGGAATAAATTGAGGCCACAGTTAAGAAAGAGTTTCCAAGTTGGAGTACTACTATATTGAAGCGGCCCTTGGGGTCTGAAAAGGAGTTCTCGACAGTGCAGTGGAGTGAGGCGTGGAGAAGAATGGCGGTACCTTTACGTTTTTGGGGGGTAGTGGAGTAGAAGGCCTGGGGGTAAGCTCTCGAGGTAAGGGAGGGGTGTATCGATTTGAAATGTGTTTCTTGTAGAAGAATTATGTCCGCCCTTTGTTTTTTAAAATATTGGATGGCCATAGTACGCTTTTGGGGGGAGTTGAGTCCGTTGACATTCAGTGACACAAATTTAAGAGTCATGGGGGGTTCCAGAGCCGGTTTCGGCTTAGGGAGGGTCTAACCCTCGCGGGGGTAGCGCAGAGCTGTGTAGGGGGGATATGGGCGGGACGGAAAAAGCTGGGAGATCAAAACAAGGGAAATTGGGGCCTCGCGGCCAACCAAGTATCCGGGTATGGTCGTAGTCTAAGAGACACGACGTTCAACACCTTTGATGGACTCCGTCCGTTTGGGAGGGAGGTCCGGTGTTGTGGGGGCGAGACCTGGGGGCGACCAGAGGAACGTCTGGTGTCAATTGAGCATAGCAACACAAAAAGGGTTGATATGAACTTGAGCATGGGGAGGGGGGTAATCTGCACGGCAGGGAGGGGGGAACACCCCAATATCTTTTAGGTAGGGTCTTGATTGAACCGCAGGAGTCGGTGGGTAAACCCAGCGACTGCTTGGTTTTGGTATTAGGAAAGATGATACCCTGGCGTATACAGATGAGATATCACAGCCTAAGAATTGAACAAGGGTGAACTTAAACATGGAACCGTTAATGGAGATAAACAATTCTTAAGCTTACAAGCGAACGCGTCATTGTGTCGTCGCCGGGCGCCCGGACGAGGCCACCCCGGGGCACCCCCGCCGCTCCATCCGCGACGCCGACAACTCAGGGCGTCGGGAAGACGGTCCGCGGGGGACCCAGCGGGGGGCCCCGCCCCGGCACCCGGCGAGACCAACAGACAAACATTAACATTTATACAGACAATGATTCCAAAACATTACTCTTATGGAAAGAAAAACCTTCTGTTCATCCTTGAACTAGAAATCCTGGGCATTCAGCGGGCGGTCGACCACTCAGCTTGCGGGGGGATTCTCGACTTCGGGTTGTCCGTTGAGTCTGAGGAAGATTCAGGGGGAGAGGTCGAGAAAAGTCCCAGTCGTCTTAGTACGGACAGTCCATCATCGGGGTTCTTGACTGAGTGGGTTCGGCCGTTGTACGTGAACTGTAGGGCAAACGGGAATCCCCACCTGTAGAGGATCTGGCGGTTACGTAGGGCTTTAGTGACGGGTAACATTTCTCTCCGTTTTTTGAGGGTGGAGGGGGCAAGGTCTTGGAAAACTAGGAGATTTAATCCTTTGTATGGGATAGCCGGGGTGCCTCGGCAAGCGTTGAGCACTTTCGTTTTGATGTGGAAAAAGTGCATGCGGAGGATAATATCTCTAGGTGGTTGATCTGGAGGTGGTTTTGCGCGAAGGGCTCTGTGCGCTCGATCCAACAAAAATTGGTCGTCCGAGAGATCCGGGAGTAGCTGTTGGAAGAGGCCCATGAGAAATTCCGGCAGTGTAGGGGTGTCCACAGACTCGGGTACATTGCGTATTCGCAGATTATTTCTGCGCGAGCGATTTTCCAAGTCCTCTACTTGTTCGCGTATGAGGTCGACTTCCGATCGTAGTTCCGAGACCTCCTGGGTGACCACATCTTGGTAATTGCAGATGTCGTCGGTCTTGCGCTCTAACGCGTCGGTGCGGGACCCCAGGGAGGACATTTCTGTCTTAAGTTCTTGGATAGCCGCGCGCAGTTCAACTCTGAACGTGGTCGCTATGCGTTGCACTAAAGAGTCATATGGATCCGCATCGACCGTAAGGGCTGAGTCAGATCTAGCCGGAGAGGAACACGTATCTTGTGTGTTTCCGGGTGAGACCGGGTGTTGATTCGTATTTTTGCCTCGTTTAGGGCCGAAGAATGCCGCTGAGTCACCCGGGGGTGCTTTACGGTTCCTGTTAGACATGATCCTTTTGATCTAGGATGACTCTGCGCAGGTGTATAGGAAAAAATCAAAAACTGTGAAGAGGATGGGGTGTTGTCCCGTGCCGTGCAGCAGAAGGGAGGTGAATTACATATACATCCCGGAGGCCTTTTTCAGAGTATAGGAGACCACACAGGTGAGAGTGCAAGCTACAGGGATCTGTTCAGACAGGTGTCCAGGCCACGGCTGCAGGGTTGCTTCTAATATAGGTGACCCCGGAATCGGAGATTATGATATTGAGTGAAAACTCCGAGTTTTTACAACCAGGGGTGCCAGAGGATCCAAGATGGCCACTGAGGAGCATGCAGGCCTGAAGAGTCGCTGATTAGATGCTGCCCCAGTGCTTTTTGGACTGTGTGGCCCCGTCTGGTGGGTGACTGGGGGGTTGGGATTGGGTGTGGAGGCGGAGGGTACGCTGGGCGCCGCTGTGGGACCCGTTTCAGACTCTCCTTGGGCCTGGAGCTCGTCGGCGGGGAGATGTGAAAATTGAGGCCCTGGTCTCACAGCCGTGTAGGCCCCGATTCCGTCTGAAGTGTGCGGACCTTCTTGGTGTGCACCGCGTACAGGGGGATGTCTGTAGCGGTGTGTGGGGCCGGGTGAGAGGGTTAGAGGCTACAGGGGTGCTGGCAAGCAGTGAGGGGACTTACTTGCGTGAGGTCTGCCGGGCGTCCGTCCGGTCCCTTTCCGGCCTTCTATCTCCGGATCCCCGGGTAGATGGTTCTTTAGAGGTGCTTGGCCGGCCTTGGGTGGGTCCTCCTCAGCTGCTGGCAGCGGGTTTATCCGGATTCGGGCCCCGGAATGAGTCCGAGTTGCGGTCCGCGGGTTCCTGGAGCCTTCCTCGGAGAGGCCCAAAAATCGAGGTCCCGGCTTCGTTTGGTCTGAAGGCCGCAATCCGCAGGAGCAGTGAAAACTGCTCCCCGACTCCGCGGTTCCTTCAGGGTCTCAGCAGGGGGGCCTGGGGAAATAGTGAGGATCGTTGTGTGCCCAGGGGGGCTTGCAAGAGGGGTCTAATTGCTTTTAGACTCTGGTAGTCAGAGGAGCTCAGTAACTCTGCTTCTGACTCCATTCACAGCCAGGCCACGCCCCGATCTTCGGTCTGTTATCAGATGTAGTGTTGAGCAGAGGCATGTACACATCATAACATCACTTAATACACCTCCGTGTAAAAAGACTATAAGCGATAGAACCCCAGAATAAAAGTAAAAATAAATAAATAAATAAAAAGAATGGGGGAAAGGAGAAAAAAAAACCCTGCTAGTCTCCATACTATGGGTTTATGAGGAGGCCGGGACCATGCAGCACCCCCAACAATCAATTTACTATTACTATAGGAGGGTCACCAACCGCCGATCTGGTCTCATACCATAGCGTTTCTTTCAATGAATTCTTTATTCTAATTTGAAAATCAGTGGGGAGGGTGGCGATGTAGCTTTCCCAGGATTCAAAGAACTGCCCCACCAGTTTATCTTTCTGTATAGTAGTTTCTATCCAATGCATTTGAAATAGGTGGTGTAATTTCCCTTTGAATAGAAGTAAGGTAGGAGGATCTTTAAGGATCCAGGCCTGTAAAATCGCCTTTCGTGCAGCCGCACTTATTGCCAAAAGTAACCTTTTGCATCCCTTTGTGACTCTCTGCCCCGGTGGAAGAATTCCGAAAATTGCCCATTCCGCCGTGAAGGGGATAAAATTAATCAGCTCATCCATGGCATACCGCCGTACTTGCAGCCAGAAACGTCGGATAATCGGGCATAGCCAGAAACAGTGCATGAGATCGGATTCGGGCGTATGGCATTTCAGACACCTATCCGAATCCGTCATGCCTGCCAAATATTGCTTATGTGGGGAGAAATAGGTCCTATGGATAATATTATAGAACATTTCTTGATACTGTGCCGAAGGCAATAGCTTACAGGATTGAAGCAGGCTGTTTAAAAGTATTTCACAGGTAAGCCTAGGGAAATCAGATGTCCATTTCTGCATCCCATATTGTGATGCAGAATGGTCGAGTAAAGTGGTGAGTTTTCTATAATGTATGGACATAGCTCGTTTCGTGGCAGGCGGGGTCAATAGCATAGTATCTAAATCGTTAGTAAAATCCGCCTCCGAAAGAGCTGTGATCACTGAGCTGGCATAATGTTGCATCTGAAAGAACGCTAACGGGAAGTCAGAGATAAATGGGTAAATCTCCCGCGCCTCTGCAAATGTCAATGGCTTCCCTCTACCCTCATTAATTATGTGACGTATGTTTTTCAGGCCCCCTCTACTGAACAGCGTGAACGGAAAGACCGCCTCCCCATGTTGGAACTCCGGATTGCCCAGGAACGTCTGAAACAAGGACTTGTGCCCCCCTAAATTTCTAACGCGTCTGAGAATATGCCACAGGCGATATGTCGACCAAAGAAGAGGGTTATCTTTCAATTCCTGGTCGAATTCCGCTTCCACCCCGTGAAGGAAAGATATTAGGTTTCTGGACCCTACAAATTGTGCCTCCAGCTGTGTATTAGCATAAGTGTTACTATCATGTAACCAGTCTCTTAAAAATCTCAATAAAGAAGCATGGTTGTATTTTTGGACGTCTGGGAAATTAATTCCCCCATTAATTTTAGGCTGTTGTAATTTATGCATAGCAATACGCGGTCTTTTACCCTTCCATATGAATTGTCTAAACAATTTAGTTATGTATGCTACGTCAAATCTACTAAGCAGTACAGGGAGGGATTGCAGGATATACAACAGTTTGGGGAATGTGCACATTTTAATCAAGTTAGCCCGTCCTAGGTATGAGAGCGTCAAGCTCTTCCAAGCCTCCAACTCCTTCGCTATGTTGTCAATCGCCGCCTTAACATTCAGCCTGTATAATTCTGATGGGTATTTAGGGAGTTTGATGCCCAAGTACGTGATATATGTGGGAGCCCACTTGATAGGCAGCTGGCGGCCCCACCCTGGACTTCTTATTCCGGTTTTTAAACATAAACCTACTGACTTGGCAAGGTTAACCTGAAAGCCCGATATTTTACCAAAGTCGTCTAACAATCTCAAAGTATCCCGTAATGACTCTCTAGGGTTCCCTATATATAATAGAACATCATCCGCGAAGGCAGATAATTTTATCTCCATGTTTCCAATAGGAATACCCTTATAAACGGTGGAGTCTTGTAGAACTCGGAAGAGGGGATCTATAGACAAATTAAAGAGAAGAGGGGATAATGGGCAGCCCTGCCTAGTGCCCCTTTGCATGGTAATTTGAGTACCGCGTTTGCCATTAACCAATAACGAGGTTTTCGGGGCAGTATATAGATATTTAATGAGGTTCACGAACCTGTCGCTGAAGCCCCTACACTCCAACACATCAAATAAATGATGCCACGCCACAGTGTCGAAAGCTTTGTGTGTATCTAGGCTTAAGAGGATATGTTCTGAATGGGGTGAATTCCTCGACGCAATTGTGGCCGCTATGGCTGTTCGGATGGCTTTAACTGATTGGCGATCCCGAACAAAGCCATATTGGTGGTCCGTCAGTGAGTCAGGGAGAATCAATTGTAACCTATTGGCCATTATTTTCGTAAAAATCTTAAAATCAGAGTTTAAAAGAGTAATGGGCCTATATGAGTTGGCTGACATTAAATCCCTATCCGGTTTGGGGATTAGTGTCGTGAATGCTTGAGAAAAGGAAGAGTAGTTTGGGTGCTCCCTGTAGATTTTATTAAATAGTTCCAACAACGTCGGTGTCAGTTCCCGTTGTAACAATTTATAGTATGTCCCTGTGAACCCATCTGGTCCAGGCGATTTGTGTGGCTGTAGAGAAGCAATAACCTCCCGTATTTCCTCTTCCCTTATGTCCCCGTCAAGCGCCTCTTGCTGATCAGTACTGAGGTGAGGTAAATTCGCCATAGTCAGGAATTCCCTTTGTAACTCTTCGTGTGGGGGTATGGGGCTATAAAGGGCAGTGTAATAATCACTCAAATGTGTTAAAATGTCATCTGTCGTTGTGTAAGTTTTGTTCAGGGAATCATCTCTCAACGCTGCTATGAAGGAGCGCTGTCTTCTCGGCTTAGACATAGTGGCCAGTAGTTTACCAGTTTTGTTGCCCCACTTATAGTAATGAAATTTGGTGTAGTCTAAGCGTTGTTGAGCTTGAGCCGTCAGAAAGGCATCAAGTAATTTTTTATCTCTGACATATCCCTCCAGATGTTCCTCCGAGGGGATGGCTTTATACATGTTGAAGCTTTGGGACAAAGCGTTGTGTAAAATATGATATTGTCTTGAGCTGTCCTTCCTCAACTTTGCTACGTAACCTATTATATGACCTCGCAACACCGCCTTTGACGCTTCCCAAAAAAGGACCGTGTCATCCCAATGTGCTATATTGTCATCTACAAAATTATGCCAGGAATGTAATAGGAATTTCTTGAAATCTTCTGAATTTGATAGGTGATCCGGAAAACGCCAAAGGCGGTCCACGCCCCCCCGGGAGTCCACATATAGCTCTAATCGTACAATAGCATGGTCCGAGATAACAATATCGTCCAATGCAGTACTTTTCACCTGATCCAATAGATGATTGGCCAGCAATATATAATCTATCCAGGACATAGTGCCGTGTACCCTAGAAAGGTGACTATAAGACCTGTCCGTTTGATTTAGTAAGCGCCATGGGTCACTCAATTCTAAGAGTTCCTTCATCTCCTGTATAAATTGCCAACATGGGGAGGTCGGTCTAGCAACATGAGCCGATTTGTCCAGTATGTGGTCATCCACCGCGTTGAAGTCTCCTCCAACTATTAAAGAGTAATTGGTTCTGCTGGCTAGAATCTGCGTAATGTGACGTAAAAATTCCCCGGTTGCCACATTGGGTGCATATAAATTCACTAAGGTAAATTTTCTACCCTCAATCTCCACATCAAGAATTAAATAGCGGCCCTCAGGGTCCACCAGTGTATGGAGAATCTCGTATCTCAAGTGTTTATGAAACAAGATTGCCACTCCTCTGGACTTTGAGGAGTAAGAGGCCTGTATGCATTCCGCCAACCAGGGGGTTCGTAAAGTAGATTCATCGCCCAGCCTCCAATGAGTTTCTTGGAGGAAGGTAATAGAGGGTTTTTTCCGACGAAGGTGAATGAGTACTTTTTTTCTCTTGATCGGGGTATTTAGTCCACCCACGTTCCAAGACAGTATAGAACGGTGGCTGGTCTCCCGGCCCGCAGCTGTGCGGCTAATATCATCCGCCATCATCGGCGATGAAGAGATGACTGAGGTTCCCCGGAGCGCCCCAAACATTCCCAATTGGGAGCAACTGTTCCCCCTCAGAGAGTATAACAGCAGGGGTCCGAGAGACTTTGGCGCTCAGGTCCCAGCCCCCTTCCCCCGTCACACAACCCCTGGAGACTGCTGGGGGTACAGAGCAGGTTATCACATACAGTAATTTCAGGTGAAGTAATGCATTTCCATGTTTTAGAACTATAACTAAACGTGGGTCATCTAATTGACCCATGCCAACAAACTGAGGATTCCCCACCGTAATGGAGGGAATGCTCCGTTCATGAACAAAAAACAACACAAACAACAAACATTGTAGTGCAGTTATAGAAAACCCACAAAACATCCTAAATGAAAAACAAAGAGAAGATTGAGAAAAAACAAAAAGCCAAAAAAAAACAAAAAACAAAACCTTCAGAGTCTAGGTAAATATTAAAATCTTGGGTAAGACCTAATAAAAGGGGGAAGTGCGTCCGGCCCTCCGACCCCCAGAGCCCCCTCCTTCATTGGCATGGCGGCAAATAAATAAACGATAATTGTAAGGGTGTGGTTGCCAAGTGGGCTCAGGTCAAGCACCCCTTCCCCCTGAGAAGATAGTATGACTAGGGGCTATATGAGTGTGACCCACCTAGTCCCGTGAACTGGCATTAGAGCGAGCAGGCGAGGGCGGGCCATGTCTAAGGAAGTGGGACTTCGCCTGTTGGGGGTCAGTAAATAACTGAGTGCGGCCATTTTCAGTTACTTTCAATTTGGCTTGATAGAGTAAAGCGAATCTTATCTTTTTGTCTACTAAAAACCTACAGACCTCCGAGAATGCCTTACGTTTCTGTGAGACCAAGGCTGAGAAGTCTTGGAACACCAGGATTTTATGACCCCCCACTCGCAGCTCTGGGGCAGCGCGGTAAGCCTGCAGTACTTTTTCTTTGTCTCTGTAATCCAAGAATTTAGCAATAGTAGGTCTAGATTGGTTACCTCTATCCCTGCGAATTGCACCCAGCCTATGCGCCCTTTCCACTGGCAGTGGCAAGTCAGAATCTAGCAGACCTAGAGCAGACGGGACAAGGTTCCCAACGTAATCCTGCAATTGTGTGTCAGTTACCTCTTCGGGAATGCCGATAAAACGTAAATTACATCTCCTATTCCTGTTTTCCAGGTCATCAAGTTTCTCGACCATGGTGTGTATAGTTTGAGATTTAATCGCTAGTTCTTGTTGCAACGCGTGAACCGAGTCTTCAGCATCGCTGGTTCGTTGTTCTAAAGTGTCTATTCTAGCCGTGTTTGACTCTATCTTAGCTAGAGATGTGTCTAGTCGCGCATGCAGATCCTCGAATTTTTTATCAATGAGGGGCATTAGCATGTTAATAACTTCTTTGGCATTATCCGCTGGTGACGGAATTGCCATATGGATAGAATGGGTGTCCTCAATTCCTCCCGATAATGGAGAAGGAGGAGAGGGTGGGTGAGAAGCATTTGTTTTCTGGTTGGTTTGGCGTTTATAGCCTGATTTAGCCGCGGAACTAGGCATGTCTGCGGAGGGATTTTGGCTCTTAGCCAAATACTTGTCCATACCACGGCAGACCAGCGGTAGAAGCAGAGCAGGGGGGACCAATAATAACCACAGTAGTAAAATAACCCCTATAAAGTATACATAAGTCTTACTGAGATGTGTTCGTTAGACTCTGAAAGTGAAACGTTAACTACATATTATCACAAAATGAGTAGCTTGTACATAAAAGGGCACCTGGCAAGTATATAGAGCCGGAGGTCAAAAGACCAGCGGTCACACCAACGCCGGTAGTCGTGTACGGGCAAATGAACGGTAGATAAGAGACGTAGCAACTGCCACTCACATAACAGACATCATATCTTAGTCGTCTAGTTCAGAAGCATATGCAAGGGTCATAGCAATTTCGTGATAAATAAAGGGAGGGGAAAAAAAAAAAAAAAAAGAAATTAGGAATAAAAGCAAAAATTTAAACCCGTAGCAGAACCAAGCGTAGTGGAACCTGTGCGGATCATACAACAAGTAAGTATGTTAAATCGATGGCAGCAGCCTGCAAGTTAGATTTTAAGAGATATTTTCAATCCCGCCACCAGGTGTCACTACAGGCACATATACAACGTTTCTAACTCTGTGGAAAGTCTGAAAACCTGTACTGTGTGTGGAGGTAAGAAATGTGAAACAGGGGGAAAAGGGGGATCGTAGAAGTTCTCTATCAAAGAACCTCCCCAGTGTATAGGATCGTCCACTTTCTCTGATAGGTGTGGGAGCCAATTAGAACCAGTCCATAAACTGTCCGTAAATCAAATTAGAGCAGTCCACCTTGTGCCCTGTGATTATTATACGGAGTGACAAACAGCTGATCACAGCCTACGTCCTGTTGTCCCGGAGAAATGTGTAGAGTAGAGGGGAGGGAGATATCAGAAGGGATCATGGAGTGGGGAGGGAAAATATGGGAAGGGGGGGATGTGGGAAACACATAAGGGGGGGCGGATTCAAGTATAGGAAGGGTGTAGGTAGTTATAAGGAATGTTAATAAGTAGAGAAAAGGGGTGTACACACAGAATTAGTACCTGGGTAGGTAGAAGAAACAAAAGGCGCGGATCTTGGAGGGGCACTGCGGGGAGCCGTGTGTGTGTGGTCCTGTGGTCTCCGCTTTTAAACTCCTGTCTAGGCTCCGATCACCGCGCTGCGGGTGACGTGCGGGAAACTCCGCTGTCCACTGCCGCAGTTGTTCTGCCTTGAAGTGCCCTCCGGTCCAGCCAGCGTGTCGCGGGCTCAGCAGGGACAAGGCTGCCAGCGGTTCCTCTTCATCCGTGTTCGCAAGCGGCTCTGGCGTCCCGCTGGGAGGTTAGCACCTGCAGCTGTTTTCAGTGGCCGGGCACCCGTCCGAGACGCGGCACATGCATACAGCGTCCTCCGATCAGGCGTCTTTCCTTCCCTCTCAGCCCCGCTCCACGGGCTCACCGCTCACAGCGCCGCCGTCCTCTAGGTCTGTAGGGGTTGTAGTTCAAGTGGGCTCAAGCATCACCAGGGATATGAACCATCAGGGCACGTTCACATAGGCAGCCTCATTTTCGCGCCCACGCCATGTTGGCAAGCCTGCCGGCCGTCTCTTCCGATGGCCTGACTCCGGGGTATTTGGCAAGTCTCCCCAATAATTGTGCAGTCCTGAGATCCCTCAGGTGTCAGCAACGAAAATATAGGTGTTTGAAGTCCCAATTTTTGTTAATATTAGGGGATCGTTGTGGATTCCAATTCAGCTCAGGGAGCCACATTAAAAGGCAGCCATACTCGCTGGCTCCGCCCCCGGAAGTTCGCATAATTAGAATTTTAATAAACCTCCCCTAAGGTGATGAAAGGGGGTTTGAAATAATGACATCATTATCGATGCGTGGCTTGCATTGCATGAACGATAACGCCCAAACGGACAATTGGATCAAAATTTGGATTACACCTCCAGTGCGTAGAATTTAATAAACTACAAAAATGGTCCTCTCACTTTTTACCGTATATGTCTCACTCACTCACTGACTGACTGACTCACCTCTATTTCTCTTACTTTCCGATATGTTAGGAAGCTAAAATTTATAGGTATTCTTCATGTGGAAAATAGTAAAACTACGTAATTAGAATTTAATAAACCTCCCCTAAGGGGATGAACAGGGGTTTGACATAATGACGTCATTATCGATGCATGGCTTGTGTTGCGTGAACGATAATGCCCAAACAGACAATCGGATCAAAATTTGGATTGCACCTTCAGTGGGTAGAATTTAATAAACTACCCGTATCTGCTACTGGTGCTCCTCGGGTAATGCTAAGAACCATGGCCCTCATTCCGAGTTGATCGCTCGGTATTTTTCATCGCATCGCAGTGAAATTCCGCTTAGTACGCATGCGCAATATTCGCACTGCGACTGCGCCAAGTAATTTTACAATGGAGATAGTATTTTTAATCACGGCTTTTTCATCGCTCCGGCGATCGTAGTGTGATTGACAGGAAATGGGTGTTACTGGGCGGAAACAGGCCGTTTTATGGGCGTGCGGGAAAAAACGCTACCGTTTCCGGAAAAAACGCAGGAGTGGCCGGGGAAACGGGGGAGTGTCTGGGCGAACGCTGGGTGTGTTTGTGACGTCAAAACAGGAACGACAAGCACTGAACTGATCGCACAGGCAGAGTAAGTCTGAAGCTACTCTGAAACTGCTAAGTAGTTAGTAATCGCAATATTGCGAATACATCGGTCGCAATTTTAAGAAGCTAAGATTCACTCCCAGTAGGCGGCGGCTTAGCGTGTGTAACTCTGCTAAAATCGCCTTGCGAGCGATCAACTCGGAATGAGGGCCCATGGATTAATATTTACTTACATTTAGACGTCTTAAATTTACATCTCTAGAGATTTACCACATGTTTAACATTCATTTATATTTGCTGGCATGAAAATCAGAAACTCCCGTGCAAAGAACGGGTAGAACAGCGTGTTCTAATATATAACAATAAACAAATATGAGCTGTGCTTGTGTACATGTACATAGACAGTACATACACCAGAGGTTCTCAAATGCAGTCCTCAAGGCAATACAGCATTCCAGGTTTTAAGTATATCCATGCTTGGCCACAGGTGACTTAATTAGTACATCAGTTTATTTGATTTACCCATTTGTGCTGAGCCTTGGATATACTTAAAACCTAAATTGTTGGGGTGCCTTGAGGAACACGTTTGAGAACCTCTGACACCTGGGGCATCTTAAGAGAGGAGGGGACCCAAGTGTAGACTCCGGGTGGGCCCCCTCCTCTCCACAGCGCCGTAGGCTCCGGCATTGAGCAGGAGTCTACTGCGCATGCGCAGGTCTCTGGAAACATGGCGCCCACCATGTTCTGGAGACAAAATTCATACTGCGCATGTGCGGCGGACATATTGGAAGGGATTTTCTTCCGCGACAGCTGCGGCTGCAGCGTCTGACATTGGACTCCGGAGAAGTAAGTATTAAAATATGGGTGCAATGTGTGCGGTGTGGCCCCCCTGGACTCAGGGGCCCGCACCCATGATAGAAACGCCTATGTCTGATATCTATAATTAGTGAATCTTTCTAGACTAACTGCTGATTCTTCCTCACCTGATTCTGTGGCAAGCACTTCTATAATAATTTGTCAGTGAACCCCTGTTTTTAGGGCCGGTGCTAGGGTGTTCGGCGCCCTCCTGAAATCTATAAAATTGCGCCCTCCCACACTTTATAAAGGGACAGCGTGCGCTAGAAAAAGGGGTGTGGTCTCACAAGGAATGGGCAAGGCCACACAAAGTACCCCCATTTCAATTAACGCCACTCAGTAGCACAATCGTATTCACATTACACAGCAAGTAGTAGTGCCGCTTATACACATAATACCCATAGATAGTAGTAGCACCCTGTATACGTAATGGCCATAATAGCAGCGCCCCTTATACGTAATGCCCATAGTAGTAGCGCCACTTATACGTAACACCGATAGTATTAGCGCCCCTTATATGTAAAGCCCATTGTAGTAGTGCCTCTTATGCGTAATGTCCATAGTAGTAGCGCAGTTTAAACATAATGCCCACAGTAGTAGCACCGCTTATACGTAATGCACATAGTAGCAGAGCCACTATTACGTAATGCCCATAGTAGTGCTGCTTTTACATAATGCCCATAGTAGCAGTGCTGCTTTTACGTAATGTCCATAGCAGTAGTGCCGCTTTTACGTAATGTCCATAGTAGTAGTGCCGCTTATATGTAATGCCCATAGCAGTAGTGCCGCTTATACGTAATGTGCATAGTAGCAGTGACGCTTTTACGTAATGCCCATAGCAGTAGTGCCGCTTATACGTAATGCGCATAGTAGCAGTGGCGCTTTTACGTAATGTGCATAGTAGTAGTGCCGCTCATATGTAATGCCCATAGTGGTAGTGACGCTTATATGTAATGCCCATAGTGGTACTGACGCTTATATGTAATGCCCATAGTGGTAGTGACGCTTATATGTAATGTCCATAGTGGAAGTGACCCTTTTATGTAATGCCCATAGAAATGGCACTTATACAAACAACCCCCCCCCCCCACACACACACACACACACACACACTTCCCTCCACTTACCTAACAGTCTGGCTGGCCATAGCAGCAGCAGCAGCCTGGTTCCGTGTATCTCGCCCCCTATTCCCGTGTAGCCACGCCCCCTTTTCGGCCCAGACCAACCCGACCAACCCCGCTGTCACAGGTGAGGGGGAGAGGAGGGTCCAAGCTGCTGGCGCTGCTGCCTGTCATTTAGTGGCAAAGCAGCCGGCAGCAGCAGCAGGGGGGGACAGGCCAGCGCAGCAGCAGGGATGCAGAGCAGAGACAGCGCCTCTCCTGGCCTGGCGCCTACCTGCTCTGCATCCCTTTGCTGAGCGGGTAGCGCCGGGCCTGCCTGTTTTACTACTGGGTCATTCCGTGTCAGATCAACACACTTTTTGTTAAAATTTTATATCACTAGCTCAGATTTTGATAAAATGTGGTATATGGAGAGTGTATCTGTAGTAGAGATGAGCGGGTTCGGTTCCTCGAGATCCGAACCCCCCCGAACTTCACCCATTTTACACGGTTCCGAGGCAGCCTCGGATCTTCCCGCCTTGCTCGGTTTACATGAACACGCCCGAACGTCATCATCCCGCTGTCGTATTCTCGTCGCCGCCGTTTTCACTCGTACATTGGAGATGATAGCGAGAGGACGTGGCTGCGTTTTCTCAGTTTCTGTGTTCAGTGTGCTGCAAATATCTGTGCTCAGTGTGCTGCAAATATCTGTGCTCAGTGTGCTGCAAATATCTACGTTGTCTGCCTGAAAACGCTCCATATCTGTGCTGCATTGTAGTATATAGTAGGGGGACAGTGCAGAATTTTGCTGACCACCAGTATATATATAGCAGTACAGTACAGTAGTCCATTGCTCTACCTCTGTGTCGTCAAGTATACTATCCATCCATATCTGTGCTGCATTGTAGTTGTGCGCAGTATATAGTAGGAGGACACTGCAGAATTTTGCTGACCACCAGTATATATATAGCAGTACGGTACAGTAGTCCATTGCTTTACCTCTGTGTCATCAAGTATACTATCCATATCTGTGCTGCATTGTAGTTGTGTGCAGTATATAGTAGGAGGAAAGTGCAGAATTTTGCTGACCACCAGTATATATATAGCAGTACGGTACAGTAGTCCATTGCTCTACCTCTGTGTCGTCAAGTATACTATCCATCCATATCTGTGCTGCATTGTAGTTGTGCGCAGTATATAGTAGGAGGACACTGCAGAATTTTGCTGACCACCAGTATATATATAGCAGTACGGTACAGTAGTCCATTGCTCTACCTCTGTGTCGTCAAGTATACTATCCATATCTGTGCTGCATTGTAGTTGTGCGCAGTATATAGTAGGATGACAGTGCAGAATTTTGCTGACCACCAGTATATATATATAGCAGTACGGTACAGAAGTCCATTGCTCTACCTCTGTGTCGTCAAGTATACTATCCATATCTGTGCTGCATTGTAGTTGTGCGCAGTATATAGTAGGAGGACAGTGCAGAATTTTGCTGACCACCAGTATATATATAGCAGTATGGTACAGTAGTCCATTGCTCTACCTCTGTGTCGTCAAGTATACTATCCATCCATATCTGTGCTGTATTGTAGTTGTGCGCAGTATATAGTAGGAGGACAGTGCAGAATTTTGCTGACCACCAGTATATATATAGCAGTACGGTACAGTAGTCCATTGCTCTACCTCTGTGTCATCAAGTATACTATCCATATCTGTGCTGCATTGTAGTTGTGTGCAGTATATAGTAGGAGGAAAGTGCAGAATTTTGCTTACCACCAGTATACATATAGCAGTACGGTACAGCAGTCCATTGCTCTACCTCTGTGTCGTCAAGTATACTATCCATCCATATCTGTGCTGCATTGTAGTTGTGCACAGTATATAGTAGGAGGACAGTGCAGAATTTTGCTGACCACCAGTATATATATATAGCAGTACGGTACAGTAGTCCATTGCTCTACCTCTGTGTCGTCAAGTATACTATCCATATCTGTGCTGCATTGTAGTTGTGCGCAGTATATAGTAGGAGGACAGCAGGGACGTGCAGTCAGGGGAGGCAGGGGAGGCAGTGCCTCCCCTGTCATTAATGATTAAGATAATACAAAGAAGATGCATATGACACATATTCTGTGTCATATGTATCTTCTTAATATTATTCTTTGCATTGCTCCCCTCTGTATGTGTTTGGGAGGCACCGATCGTGGTGCCTCCCGTTGTCACTGGGGAAAGTATGGGGAGCGGGGGGCGGGCACGGGCGGGGACTAGCCATGGGCTGTAAAAGCCCATTGAAAATATATGGGAAAGCGGCACCATTAGTGGTGCCGCTTTCCTACAGGGACGTGCTTTCAACCTATGAAAGCACGTCCCTGTCAGTGAGGCCACAGTGATTGGCCAGCGGATCCGTCACTGGATCCGCTGTCAATCACTGTGTCGGTGACGCTGGTGGAGGAGGTGCGGGCGGCTGGATGCGGCGATGGTGCGGGTGGCGGGATGCGGTGGTGGTGCGGGCGGCGGCGGTGCGGGTGGCGGGTTGCGGCGGCTGTGCGGCGGCGGAAATGTATCTTTATCCTGCAGAGTTTGGCAGCAGAGCGGTTCCAGTTTAAAAAATGGCGCCTCAGCGTCATTTTTGAAATTCAAGATGGCCGCCGCGAGCCAATCACGGCTCGCTGCGTCATCGCCCCGCCCCCTCCGGCTGACTTATATAAGTCAGCGCGAGGCGGAGGAGAGTCAGTCCGACGGCGGAGGAGGAGCAGTGAAGAGCTCCTGAAGAGAGAAGACGCCGGAGGTCCTGGCTGGGCGGCGGCTATGCAAAAGAGCTTAGCAGCCGCCGCCCACCAGGTGAAGACGCTGGAAGCCCTGGGGGGGTGGCGCCCCCCCAGGTGAAGACGCCGGAAGCCCTGGGAAGGCGGCGGCCACGCAAAAGGGCTTAAAGGCCGCCGCCCCCAGGTGAAGACCCAGTTTAATAAAGCTTATTTTCAAGACGTGTGGTGTTTTATATTAATATTTTCTTTACAGGTGGACTACAGGTGCCAGCGGGCCCTTTATGTCCGGGCATGCTGGCACTTGTGGTTCTCCAAGTGCCAGCATGCTGGGGCAGGCTTGCTGGGACCTGTAGGCTACCTGTAAAGAACAATATTACTATTCTTTGCAGGTGGACTACAGGTGCCAGCAGGCCCTTTATGTCCGGGCATGCTGGCACTTGTGGTTCTCCAAGTGCCAGCATGCTGGGGCAGGCTTGCTGGGACCTGTAGGCCACCTGTAAAGAACAATATTAACACACAATGAACCCCGCACCCACCGCTACCAGGGGTGCGGGGCATAGCACTGGGCTATCAGCCCAGTGCTGGTTATTGCTCGGGAGGGGGGGCCCCATTTTTATTTTTTGGGGTTCCCACTTTCCGAGGAATTCCAACCCTGGGCTGACTGGCTGGGGGGGCAGATTAATGTTATGGCAGGGGGACACCACACTGAGTGTCTCCCCTGCTATGGCATTACTCCCCCTGGCTGGTTCTGCCTAGTGCTGGTTTTACTGATGTGTTGGGGGACCACACTTTTTTTTTTCCGGGGGGGCTTGTTAGCTGCCAGAGCCTCCCCAACCAGTGACCTCACCGCACGTCACTGGAGGACAGTGCAGAATTTTGCTGACCACCAGTATATATATATATAGCAGTACGGTTCAGTAGTCCATTGCTCTACCTCTGTGTCATCAAGTATACTATCCATATCTGTGCTGCATTGTAGTTGTGCACAGTATATAGTAGGAGGAAAGTGCAGAATTTTGCTGACCACCAGTATATATATAGCACGGTACAGTAGTCCATTGCTCTACCTCTGTGTCGTCAAGTATACTATCCATCCATATCTGTGCTGCATTGTAGTTGTGCGCAGTATATAGTAGGAGGACAGTGCATAATTTTGCTGACCACCAGTATATATATAGCAGTACGGTACAGTAGTCCATTGCTCTATCTCTGTGTCGTCAAGTATACTATCCATATCTGTGCTGCATTGTAGTTGTGCGCAGTATATAGTAGGAGGACAGTGCAGAATTTTGCTGACCACCAGTATATATATAGCAGTACGGTACAGTAGTCCATTGCTCTACCTCTGTGTCATCAAGTATACTATCCATATCTGTGCTGCATTGTAGTTGTGCGCAGTATATAGTAGGAGGATTGAGCAGAATTTTGATGACCACCAGTATATATATAGCAGTACGGTACAGTAGTCCATTGCTCTACCTCTATGTTGTCAAGTATACTATCCATCCATATCTGTACTGCATTGTAGTTGTGCGCAGTATATAGTAGGAGGACAGTGCATAATTTTGCTGACCACCAGTATATATATAGCAGTACGGTACAGTAGTCCATTGCTCTACCTCTGTGTCGTCAAGTATACTATCCATATCTGTGCTGCATTGTAGTAGTGCGCAGCATATAGTAGGAGGACACTGCAGAATTTTGCTGACCACCAGTATATATATAGGAGTACGGTACAGTAGTCCATTGCTCTACCTCTGTGTCGTCAAGTATACTATCCATCCATATCTGTGCTGCATTGTAGTTGTGCGCAGTATATAGTAGGAGGACAGTGCAGAATTTTGCTGACCACCAGTATATATATAGCAGTACGGTACAGTAGTCCATTGCTCTACCTCTGTGTCGTCAAGTATACTATCCATATCTGTGCTGCATTGTAGTTGTGCGCAGTATATAGTAGGAGGACAGTGCAGAATTTTTCTGACCACCAGTATATATATAGCAGTACGGTACAGTAGTCCATTGCTCTACCTCTGTGTCGTCAAGTATACTATCCATATCTGTGCTGCATTGAAATTGTGCGCAGTATATAGTAGGAGGACAGTGCAGAATTTTACTGACCACCAGTACATATATATATATATATATATATATATATATATATAGCAGTACAGTACAGTAGTCCATTGCTCTACCTCTGTGTCGTCAAGTATACTATCCATATCTGTGCTGCATTGTAGTTGTGCACAGTATATAGTAGGAGGACAGTGCAGAATTTTGCTGACCACCAGTATATATTTAGCAGTACGGTATAGTAGTCCATTGCTCTACCTCTGTGTCGTCAAGTATACTATCCATATCTGTGCTGCATTGTAGTTGTGCGCAGTATATAGTAGGTGGAAGTGCAGAATTTTGCTGACCACCAGTATATATATATAACAGTATCGTACTGTAGTACATTGTTCTACCTCTGTGTCGTCAAGTGTACTTATCCATATCTGTGCTGCATTGTAGTTGTGTGCAGTATATAGTAGGAGGACAGTGCAGAATTTTGCTGACCACCAGTATATATATATATATATATATATATATATATATATAGCAGTAAGGTACAGTAGTCCATTGCTCAACCTCTGTGTCGTCAAGTATACTATCCATATCTGTGCTGCATTGTAGTTGTGCGCAGTAGGAGGACAGTGCATAATTTTGCTGACCACCAGTATATATATAGCAGTACGGTACAGTAGTCCATTGCTCTACCTCTGTGTCGTCAAGTATACTATCCATCCATATCTGTGCTGCATTGTAGTTGTGCACAGTATATAGTAGGAGGACACTGCAGAATTTTGCTGACCACCAGTATATATATAGCAGTACGGTACAGTAGTCCATTGCTCTACCTCTGTGTCGTCAAGTATACTATCCATCCATATCTGTGCTGCATAGTAGTTGTGCGCAGTATATAGTAGGAGGACACTGCAGAATTTTGCTGACCACCAGTATATATATATATATATATATATATAGCAGTACGGTACAGTAGTCCATTGCTCTACCTCTGTGTCGTCAAGTATACTATCCATATCTGTGCTGCATTGTAGTTGTGCGCAGTATATAGTAGGAGGACAGTGCAGAATTTTGCTGACCACCAGTATATATATAGCAGTACGGTACAGTAGTCCATTGCTCTATCTCTGTGTCGTCAACTATACTATCCATCCATATCTGTGCTGCATTGTAGTTGTGCGCAGTATATAGTAGGAGGACAGTGCAGAATTTTGCTGACCACCAGTATATATATAGCAGTACGGTACAGTAGTCCATTGCTCTACCTCTGTGTCATCAAGTATACTATCCATATCTGTGCTGCATTGTAGTTGTGCGCAGTATATAGTAGGAGGACAGTGCAGAATTTTGCTGACCACCAGTATATATATATAGCAGTACGGTACAGTAGTCCATTGCTCTACCTCTGTGTCGTCAAGTTTACTATCCATCCATATCTGTGCTGCATTGAAGTTGTGCGCCGTATATAGTTGGAGGACAGTGCAGAATTTTGCTGACCACCAGTATATATATAGCAGTACGGTACAGTAGTCCATTGCTCTACCTCTGTGTCGTCAAGTATACTATCCATATCTGTGCTGCATTGAAGTTGTGCGCAGTATATAGTAGGAGGACAGTGCAGAATTTTACAGACCACCAGTACATATATATATATATATAGCAGTACAGTACAGTAGTCCATTGCTCTACCTCTGTGTCGTCAAGTATACTATCCATATGTGTGCTGCATTGTAGTTGTGCGCAGTATATAGTAGGAGGACAGTGCAGAATTTTGCTATCCACCAGTATATATATATAGCAGTACGGTACAGTAGGCCATTGCTATTGATGTATTACTGGCATATAATTCCACACATTAAAAAATGGAGAACAAAAATGTGGAGGGTAAAATAGGGAAAGATCAAGATCCACTTCCCCCTCATGTGAAGCTGCTGCCACTAGTCATGGCCGAGACGATGAAATGCCATCAACGTCGTCTGCCAAGGCCGATGCCCAATGTCATAGTAGAGAGCATGTAAAATCCAAAAAACTAAAGTTCAGTAAAATGACACAAAAATCAAAATTAAAAGCGTCTGATGAGAAGCGTAAACTTGCCAATATGCCATTTACAACACGGAGTGGCAAGGAACGGCTGAGACCCTGTCCTATGTTCATGGCTAGTGGTTCAGCTTCACATGAGGATGGAAGCACTCATCCTCCCGCTAGAAAAATGAAAAGACTTAAGCTGGCAAAAGCACAGCAAAGAACTGTACGTTCTTCTAAATCACAAATCCCAAGGAGAGTCCAATTGTGTCAGTTGCGATGTCTGACCTTCCCAACACTGGATGGGAAGAGGTGGCGCCTTCCACCATTTGCACGCCCCCTGCAAGTGCTGAAGGAGCACCCGCAGTCCAGTTTCTGATAGTCAAATTGAAGATGTCACTGTTGAAGTACACCAGGATGAGGATATGGGTGTTGCTGGCGCTGATGAGGAAATTGACAAGGAGGATTCTGATGGTGAGGTGGTTTGTTTAAGTCAGGCACCCGGGGAGACACCTGTTGTCCGTGGGACGAATATGGCCATTGACATGCCTGGTCAAATTGCATAAAAAATCACCTCTTCGGTGTGGAATTATTTTAACAGAAATGGGGACAACAGGTGTCAAGCCGTGTGTTGCCTTTGTCAAGCTGTAATAAGTAGGGGTAAGGACGTTAACCACCTAGGAACATCCTCCCTTATACGTCACCTGGAGCGCATTCATCAGAAGTCATTGACAAGTTCAAAAACTTTGGGTGACAGCGAAAGAAGTCCACTGACAACTAAATCCCTTCCTCTTGTAACCAAGCTCCTGCAAACCACACCACCAACTCCCTCAGTGTCAATTTCCTCCTTAGACAGGAAAGCCAATAGTCCTGCAGGCCATGTCACTGGCAAGTCTGACGAGTCCTCTCCTGCCTGGGATTCCTCCGATGCATCCTTGAGTGTAACGCCTACTGCTGCTGGCGCTGCTGTTGTTGCTGCTGGGAGTCGATCGTCATCCCAGAGGGGAAGTCGGAAGACCACTTGTACTACTTCCAGTAAGCAATTGACTGTACAACAGTCCTTTGCGAGGAAGATGAAATATCACAGAAGTCATCCTGCTGCAAAGCGGATAACTCAGGTCTTGGCAGCTGCGGTGGTGTTAAACATGTGTCCGGTATCCACCGTTAATTCACAGGGAATGAGAGATTTGATTGAGGTACTGTGTCCCCGGTACCAAATACCATCTAGGTTCCATTTCTCTAGGCAGGCGATACAGAGAATGTACACAGACGTCAGAAAAAGAGTCACCAGTGTCCTAACAAATGCAGTTGTACCCAATGTCCACTTAACCACGGACATGTGGACAAGTGGAGCAGGGCAGACTCAGGACTATATGACTGTGACAGCCCACTGGGTAGATGTATTGCCTCCCGCAGCAAGAACAGCAGCGGCGGCACCAGTAGCAGCATCTTGCAAACGCCAACTCGTTCCTAGGCAGGCTACGCTTTGTATCACCGCTTTCCATAAGAGGCACACAGCTGACAACCTCTTACAGAAACTGAGGAAAATCATCGCAGAATGGCTTACCCCAATTGGACTCTCCTGGGGATTTGTGACATCGGACAACGCCACCAATATTGTGCGTGCGTTACATGTGGGCAAATTCTATCACGTCCCATGTTTTGCACATACATTGAATTTGGTGGTGCAGAATTTTTTTTAAAACGACAGGGGCGTGCAAGAGATGCTGGCGGTGGCCCGAAAAATTGCGGGCCAGTTTTGGCATTCAGCCACCGTGTGCCGAAGACTGGAGCACCAGCAAACACTCCTGAACCTGCCCCGCCATCATCTGAAGCAAGAGGTGGTAACGGGGTGGAATTCAACCCTCTATATGCTTCAGAGGATGGAGGAGCAGCAAAAGGCCATTCAAGCCTATACATCTGCCTACGATATAGGCAAAGGAGGGGGAATACACCTGACTCAAGCGCAGTGGAGAATTATTTCAACGTTGTGCAAGGTTCTGCAACCCTTTGAACTTGCCACACGTGAAGTCAGTTCAGACACTGCCAGCCTGAGTCAGGTCATTCCCCTCATCAGGCTTTTGCAGAAGCAGCTGGAGAGATTGAAGGAGGAGCTAAAATGGAGCGATTCCGCTAGGCATGTGGGACTTGTGGATGGAGCCCTTAATTCGCTTAACCAGGATTCACGGGTCGTCAATCTGTTGAAATCAGAGCACTACATTTGGCCACCGTGCTCGATCCTAGGTTTAAAGCCTACGTTGTATCTCTCTTTCCGGCAGACACAAATCTGCAGAGGTGCAAAGACCTGCTGGTGAGACACTTATCAAGTCAAGTGGAACGTGACCCGTCAACAGCTCCTTCTTCACATTCTCCCGCAACTGGGGCTGCGAGGAAAAGGCTAAGAATTCCGAGCCCACCCGCTGGCGGTGATGCAGGGCAGTCTGGAGCGAGTGCTGACATCTGGTCCGGACTGAAGGACCTGCCAACGATTACTGACATGTCGTCTACTGTCACTGCATATGATTCTGTCACCATTGAAAAAATGGTGGAGGATTATATGAGTGACCGCATCCAAGTAGGCACGTCAGACAGTCCGTACGTATACTGGCAGGAAAAAGAGGCAATTTGGAGGTCTTTGCACAAACTGGCTTTATTTTACCTAAGTTGTCCCCCCTCCAGTGCGTACTCCGAAAGAGTGTTTAGTGCAGCCACTCACCTTGTCAGCATTTGGCGTACAAGGTTACTTCCAGAAAATCTGGAGAAGATGATGTTCATCAAAATGAATTATAATCAATTCCTCCGTGGAGACATTCACCAGCAATTGCCTCCAGAAAGTACACAGGGACCTGAGATGGTGGATTCCAGTGGGGATAAATTAATAATCTGTGAGGAGGGGGATGTACACAGTGATAATGCTGATTTGATTACCTTATAACCTTCACAATAATGGGTAAGAGACACAGTACGCAATTGGCGTATGGGGTACCGTAAGGGTACGCACTTAGCGTAGCATACGCTCGGCCGTGATCGAGACGCACATGCGGCACGCTCGATCACAGCTTAATGCGTGGTGTCGAGCACGCTCTAGGCGAGCGACTACCGTAATGCTACGCTACCAGCGTAGCGGACGCTCGAGACCACGAGGAGATCACGAGCGGCGCAGACGCTTACAAGATGACAATCAGTAAACCTTGAATGTAACACACAGAAAGGATACTCTTATACTATAAACCTTTGTACTGAAACACTGTAGCGATATAACGCTGCTTAACCTGATTAACACTAAAGCTGTTTGAGCGATCGAGACGCTCCTATTACCCTCTGCAATGTAATGAACACACGATACCGTGCTAAGGTTCCAACACCTTTACTAACAAGCTTTTAGTTATATCGAAAAAGGTAAACAGTTCACAAGTCATACACTACAGACTAACATATAATTCTAACAGAATATCTAGACAGAAAATATACAATAGCGTCACAAACTTATACTATAACAGAGAGAAAGGGAATGGCCAATACACACAGAGAATAAGTTGGTTTGCAGAGAATTACTTACACACACTGGGAATGATCGCTGCGCAGCCTGGTACCAGCTCCGAGTTAGTCAATATGAAAACCGTTTGTGGAGTGAGAGCGAGCTGCCCAGGCTGGCTGATCTTATATACACTGAGTACAGTATACTACAAAGGGACCTATAATCTCATTGTTCATTGGACACAGGAATGTCTCCTCGCATCATAACAAAAGGTCATAGGTTAGTTTGAACAGGTGGGCTGTGACTATATCAAACTGCTCAGGTGGGAGGGAATCTGAAGATTCCCGCCGCATGGGTAATGAATCGCAAATATATGAAATGTCCAGAATCTACTAATGGCCATAACTATACGCAGGAGCGATTAATCTTTACCTAACCAACACCGGATTGTTGCTATTAAAATGTTCTTAGTTAGGTACCAGACACAGCTGTTCAAACCCTGTCTGACCCTTCATACCATACAAAGAGGAATTCCTCTGTCCAGCGACCATTTACATTAACCAAACTTGCAGTCATTATTAAGGGGAACATTATCTATAAAACATACTATTTGGTTTTATTATTAAACGATTGAGTCGCCCGCTAGACGCACACAAACTCTACCGTAAATGCACATACCACGCGCTCGAGCGCATGGCCGAGGCGCCATCACGTGGCTGCGTATATCCGCACGCACGGGAGAGAATGTGCACGTGCAGCAGGCACGCGCATGAGGTGAATATATGGCAACGTGTAGCATGATATTTTTCTGACTTTGACAGTCCACCCTTTGGCAGTCATCAATAACTGCCACTTCCTAAAACAGTTCAAAAAGAGAAAAATATATGTCATGTATAAATACATTTCTATGATTGGGTAAGGGAGAAGAGAGGAAGGTGGGAAAAAGGTATGACCTAGTGAGATAGTAGAAGCATGTGTGTATGAGTCCATGTTTGAGGGGTCATGTATCATCGTGCCGTACGTGTTTTAAATCAAGCTTCGAGGTATTGCGAAGCATACATTTGAATTCCTTCTTATCCCGTATTACGGGCCTGTGGATGGGCTGTCAAACTTTACCGAGCTCGTTTCGGCTTTTGGTTGCAACAAAATGGGGGAGCACATTTTAGTTGATGATACATGAATGGGGGGATATGTGAGTGCTGATATCTGTGCCTATATTCCCTATCGACTATGTGTGTCAATACCTGAAGGTTGTAGAAATGAAGATAAGAAGCAATTATGGTAAATGCAGTCATAAACTATGTGAGTTTAATATACATTTGTTGATTGAGGTCTTGTCTTGTGTCTTGTCTCGATGTACATGTTGACTGTAGTCTCTTTGGGCTTTTGCTATAATTCGAGCAAAGCCATTTCAATGTCCATAAAATTTTAAATCACTAAAGTTCTGGGCTAGCGTTTTCATTACAGTCACTAGGGATATTGGGGGCCGGCAACATAGTCCATAAAAAAATCTTTGTATAAATGTGGTCTTCAAATCCTTCTTCCAAGCGAGTCTTTGTACCTTGGAGAAAAACGAAGGGGAAACAGGTGAAAGAAACGGACCGTGGAATCACATTTTCATCACAACATTGTCTCTATCGTTGGGTCATACATCAAATTAGTTGTTGTTAGTACAGTGTCCTCGTTCCTTAGACTCATCACCCTGGTATTACGCTTCGCTAAAACCCGAACGCATCTAAATATCAGACCGACCATTATGATGACACCCAGAATACACAAGAGAAATTTCCCTACATCCATAATAATACCTTGGGCCCATTCTCCTAAACCAGAGAACCAATTTCGTGGGTTCAACCATGACACCCAACTGGTCAGCTCATTACCCACAGCAGCGAGTGTGAGATTGTGTTTCCTTCGAAACTCCCACTTTAATTGTAAAATGTCATCCATCTTTTGGTCTATGACCTCGGCTGGGTCCTCCGTGCTGTTTGTAATGTACGTGCAGCACTTGATTCCATATTGAGTTGCCAGGGTAACACAATACCCGCCTGTCACAGCTGTGAGGTAATTGAGAATCATCCTATGCTGAACCAGTTCTGTTTTGTAGGCTTGTAACTCTTTCCCAGTGTACCTGAATGTGTCGTCATACATTTCGGTGATATTGTCTAATAAATTTGCAAGCGCAGATATATATTTGTAATTTATCACTCCTCTGGCGGTACGAGTGATATCTAACGCGATTAGGAATTGAATCCCGGTGGATTCATGGATCAGGTCAGAGGCCGGATGCTCTGTTCTCTCTATCAGGTGCCGCTTAACGATGTGCTCGTAATGAGTGTGAGTATAAGGAGCTTGGGCACTGCGGTGAATATCTTTCATTTTAGTGTGGGATACAGTCATTACCTCAGGCAGTACTTTTCCAATATAACATAACCCTTCTGAGTTTGGGGCAAGCCACTTATACGCCTTCCTCCCGCATATAAAATATGCATCATCGGGGAGAACATATGGGACGGAGTGTGACATAACCATATTACAAATTTTCCATGTGAACTCTCCTAACCCTAATTCTCCCATCTGTTTAGTACACGTATCAGTTTGTACGATCTGTGCACAGTATCCTGGTGACACTTCTCCAACTCGCATGATCCTACTTCCTAAGGTGTACCTATACCGAAAGAATTTCCTATGGTCGGCTATCTGGCGTATAAGTTCTGTGTCTATGGGCAATCTGTCGGCTCTATGTGAGAATGTCATGGTTTGATTACTCCATGACACTTCCCAATTTCCCGGCTTTCGGGGATTGGAAATGTTAAAGCACACTAAGGACCTATCCACATGATATTGGTGGAGCTTCAAACTAGGAGGACTAGAGATATTAAACTTCTTGTCCACCGGCCTCCCACCACTTAGCTCAAGTACCTCTCCTACAGTTAAAGGGAATGGTACTAATCCTGATTTACTATGGCCTTGAGGTACTTGAGAGCATACCCAACAGTCTGTCTGATTTAACACTTTACACACTAAGGAGTGATAGTCACTCAATGGATGCCAGTCCATGTGGACATTAAAACTGGACTGACATTTCTTTATGCACCCATCCTCAACTATATTGTCACAATGCCTACAGATGCAGTTCTCTTCAGCTAACAATCCTTCACAATTCCTTCTATTGTCAATGCTACCAGATCGTTTTCTGATACTCGCCTTTACTCGGAGATTATGTTGTTCTTGGAAATCTACGCCTGCATCCTGGTCATCAGAACCCATTCCCGATCCTTTCTCGACCTCCATGGTACTCTCACCGAAACAGACTGCTCTGGTCAACATCACGGTCAACAGGAAAATCCGGATCACAGTCTCTTGGGGCAAGTCCATCTTAGAGGAGTAAAAGGAGAAAACTAAGAAGGGGGAAAGGAAATAGGAGGGAGGTGGGATCTGGAGAAAATAACAAATGGGAAAAAGAAATCTGGCTCGACAAGCTTACGGTCTTGTTATTCTCAGTGCTCAGGTGTCGTCTCAATCCTCCCTGAACAGACACTCTAGTGATACAACCTCTACCGTCTGTTCTTTATCACGGGACCTCTCTGGGTCAGTGACCTTTTTACAATGAGACGAATGGACCCAAGTCTCTCTCTCGGCAACCTTCAAAGCAGTTGTGCTGGTCAATAAGACTTGATATGGTCCTTCCCATCTGTCAATAAGGCAACCTGAGCGTAGAAAATTCTGTATCATTACATAATCCCCAGGTTCAATGTCATGACAATTACTGTCTGGCAAATCAGGAAGCATCAACTTTAAATTATCATTCTGATTCCTCAATTGCTTACTCATCTTAACCAAGTACTTTACGGTTACTTCATTGTTACATTTCAAATCATCCTGGGGGTTAATCATAACATGGGGTTGTCGACCAAACAGAATTTCAAAAGGAGACAGATTAAGAGGGGACCTGGGGGTGGTTCTGATGCTGTATAGTACAATTGGCAAAGCTTCAGGCCATAACAGTCCTGTTTCAGTCATTACCTTGCTCAATTTATTTTTAATAGTGCTGTTTACTCTTTCCACCTTCGCGCTCGCCTGGGGGCGGTACGGAGTATGCAGCTTACTATTAATTCCCATCAACTTACACATTGTTTGAAAGACTTCACCTGTGAAATGGGTACCCCTATCACTTTCAATTATTCTAGGGATACCGTACCTACACACAAATTCCTGCACAATTTTCTTTGCAGTAAATACAGCGGTATTTGTGGCCGCAGGAAATGCTTCAACCCAATTTGAAAACACATCTATACAGACCAAAACATATTTTAAATTTCTACAAGGTGGCAAGTGTATGAAATCAATCTGTATTACCTGGAAAGGACCATCTGTCGGAGGGACATGGGATGGCTCTGTCGGTATTGCCTTTCCGATATTCTTCCTCAAGCAGGTGAGACATGTCATCGCTCTTTTACCCGCGTGGGAAGAAAATCCTGGGGCGCACCAATAAGCTCTTACTAGCTTACACATCCCTTCTTTGCCTAGATGAGTCAGCCCGTGTGCTGCTTCCGCTAGACTTGGAAGGTATGCTCTGGGTGCCACTGGTTTACCATGTCCATCTGTCCAGAGTCCTGAGGACTCCTGGCCATATCCTTTTGACCTCCAGACTGCCTTTTCCTGTGGGGAACACAAATTTTGCATTTCACACAATTTCTGTGTGTTTACAGTATTAAATACCATCAGTCGTGTACTATCTGTTTGTATGGGGTTACCAGCTGCTGATTTAGCAGCTTCGTCTGCTCGGCTGTTACCAAGTGATACCGGGTCTTGGCTATATGTGTGAGCTTTACACTTGATAACAGCCACTCTGTCGGGTTCCTGTATCGCTGTTAGAAGTCTTTTGATGTGGGCTGCATGCGCTACGGGTGTGCCAGCTGCCGTCATGAAATTTCTGAGGCGCCATAGGGCTCCGAAATCATGGACTACTCCGAATGCGTACCTAGAATCTGTGTAAATATTGGCTGACTTGCCCTTAGCCAATTCACATGCTCTGGTTAGGGCAACCAGTTCAGCAACTTGTGCTGAGTGAGGTGGGCCTAGCGGTTCTGCTTCTATGGTACCTTGGTCATCTACGACTGCGTATCCAGTACACAAGTCTCCCGAGTCCGTCTGTCTGTGACAACTACCGTCAGTGTAGAAAGTAAAATCTACATCTTCCAGTGGGTTGTCACTGATGTCAGGCCTTGCCGTGAAATTTTGGGTCAAATATTCCATACAATCATGCGTGTCATCCCCTGTATTAAATCCTCCTTCGCCATCACTCTCATCCTCCACCCTTTGTGCCTGTCCAGCCACACCTGGGAGATACGTTGCAGGATTTAATGCGCTGCATCTCCTTATGGTGATGTTTACGGGGGCCATCAATGCCAATTCCCATCTTGTAAACCGCGCTGATGAGACGTGTCTGGTTTGGGCAGAATTCAGTAAGGCTGACACTGCATGTGGTGTATGAATTGTGAGGTTGTGTCCTAGCACTACATCTTCGCTTTTTGTGACTAGCAATGCTATTGCTGCAACACTTCGCAAGCATGTGGGGAGGGATCGCGCTACCGTATCTAGCTGAGCGCTGTAGTAAGCTACCGGCCTGCTGGCATCACCATGCTTCTGGGTTAAGACACCTGCTGCGCATCCAGCACTCTCTGTTCCGTACAGCTCAAAGGGTTTCCCATAGTCTGGCATACCTAATGCTGGTGCCTGCGTTAGGCACTGTTTAAGTCTCTCAAATGCCATCTCAGATTCGTCTGTGTGCGAAATCCGGTCAGGTTTGCTTGATGAGACCATCTCCTGCAAAGGCAGGGCCAGTATAGAAAATCCTGGGATCCAGTTACGGCAATACCCACACATTCCTAAGAACGTTCTAATCTGTTGCTGGGTTTGTGGCAGGGTCATGTCACGAATTGCTTGAATTCTATCAGCGGTAAGGTGTCTCAGTCCTTGTGTTAGACAGTGTCCCAAATACTTCACACGGGTCTGGCATAATTGTAACTTGTCTTTGGAAACCTTGTGTCCTGTGTCTGAAAGATGAAACAGGAGCTGTTTCGTATCTCTCAGGGACGCTTCCAGTGAATCTGAACACAGTAGTAAATCATTCCACGTACTGGATCAATACTGATCCACTCTCTGGTTGGAAAGACTGTAAACAATCATGCAGAGCTTGTGAGAAAATACTTGGACTGTCTATGAAACCTTGTGGTAGGCGAGTCCATGTATATTGAACTCCTCTGTATGTGAATGCAAATAAGTATTGACTGTCAGGGTGCAGAGGTACCAAGAAGAAAGCGGAGCAGAGATCAATCACAGTGAAAAATTTGGCAGTGGGAGGGATTTGCATAAGAATGACAGCTGGATTTGGCACTACGGGGAATTGACTCTCAACTATTTTGTTGATCCCTCTTAGATCCTGCACTAATCGGTAACCCCTCCCCCCACTCTTTTTAACAGGGAAGATGGGACTATTTGCAGTGCTGGACGTCCTAACCAGAATGCCCTGTTGTAGCAAGCGCTCTATTACAGGGAAAACTCCTAACTCCACCTCTGGCTTCAGAGGATATTGTGGGATTTTTGGAGCTATCCTACCATCTTTTACTTGCACAACTACTGGGGCTACGTTTGCCATCAATCCAGTGTCTTGTCCATCCTTGGTCCAAAGTGATTCCGGTATCTGGGAAATCATTTCCTCTACCTTGGACGGACACCTATTTACAACAACAGTGTGTGACATTAATCTTGTTGGGGAGTCTAGCATATCCTGCGCTTCCTGAGCGTGGTTTTCAGGTATATCCAAGAACACACCTTCAGGAGTACAGTATATGACGCATCCCATTTTGCACAGTAAATCTCTCCCTAAGAGATTAGTCGGAGCCGATGCAGCCAGCAGGAAAGAATGCTTGGTATGCAAAGGCCCTATCATAATCTCTGCAGGTTTGCTTGAAGGGTAGTGCTGTACTACTCCTGTTACTCCCATGGCTGGAATTGTTTTACCAGTGGTTCTCATGCCCACGGTCGAATTTATCACTGACTTGGCCGCCCCCGTATCTACAAGGAAATTTAGAGATTTACCAGCTACATCAATTGTGACCTCGGGTTCACTTCCAAGGTTCGCAATTAATTTCACTGGCTGCAGATTACAGGTGTGGCCTCGCCCCTATGGTGCGTGGTGGCCTCCCTGCATTGCGCTGGCAGCTATTACCTGTGAAGGGGGTAAATGGGATCTATCAGTGACTTGCCAGTCTCTTTTTGGGGGATACCTTTTTGTTTCCCCTGCGTGTGGCTCATAACTCCGTCTCTGCGGTCCTTGATCCCAATTTCGTGTGTCATGTCGTTGTCTAGGGGGTTGATATGATTTTTGTGCATTCTTTGATCTACAGTCTCGTGCATAGTGTCCCTCTTTATGACAGTAATAACAAGTTACCACATTTGACTTACCCACAGGGGTCGGAGATTTATACAGAGGTTGCCTGGTAGTCAGGGCCTGTATACTTACGGCCATTAACTTATCACTCTGCGACTCCCTGTGTCTGGTGATATTCCGATCATGATCAACAGCGGCCTCTCTCAAAGTAGCCACCGACAGACCTCGCCAACATGGTTGGGTGGTCTGTACCCTTGTCCTCAATACTTCCTTTAAACCATCCATTAACACAGATACTGCTACTTCTCTATGATTCACATTTGTCTTAATGTCTTCTATGCCTGTATACTTAGCCATATCCTGTAGTGCCCGATGAAAATAATCAGCTGCTGATTCTCCCTCTTTCTGTTTGATGGAGAAAATTTTGTTCCATTTGACAACAGCTGGAAAATACTCTTTTAACTGTAAATTTATTCTCTTTACATTATCTTGGTTGTACACATCCGTAAGGGGTACGTCCTCATCTAATTTACAGTCAGCTAAAAATTTTGTTGAGTCGACATTGGAGGGTAAACATGCCCTCAGCAATATCTGCCAGTCTTTGTTATTGGGCTCCACAGTATTTCCTAGCTCTCTAATGTATTCCTGGCTTGCAACTAGATCTTTCCTAGGATCAGGGAATTCAGACACCATTGTTCTTAATTCCATTCGGGTAAAGGGGCAGTGCATGGCAATGTGTCTGAGAGGAGTGACTCCTGAAGTGTCAGTTTTCCCATTTGGCACTGCAATTACCCTAACGGGATTAAGTCCAATAACATCATTCTGAGTAGATTCTACAGCATGTGGTGAAATGGTTTCAGTATATTGTATGGTGCCGTACTTACCAGTTGATACGATCTCACCTGTCCCTCCACTAGGGGCCTTTGATACTAATCTTACGGGTTGGGCCGTGCCCACTGTAGTTTCTGCTATGGTGGCTGCTAGAGAGAGTGCCGATATTGTTGTTGGTTCATCCTCTTGGTCACAATCCTGGGGAAAGTTTAAAACAGGGAACAGCTTGCACGGGTTAACATTAGCATCAACAATCTTGGTTACATTAGGCTTAACATTTATACAAACAAAAAAACCCCCTTGCGCTATTCAGACTCAATTAGAGGCTCTAATTGAATCTGAATAGCGCAAGGGGGGTTTTTTGTTTGTTTTAGTTCACACCCGGTTTTTTAAAAATCGGGTGGATTGTGTTGGCCATATCCACAGGCCATTTCACCTTTGTTGCTGCTGGATAGATCTTGTGAGGTATGAGAGTATTGGATTAATTCCCTGATACCTGTGCGGAGTGGGTTTGACTGTGTATATAGGCACCCACTCGCAACTACGCATATTTATATATATATATATGTATATATATATATATATATACAATAGCGCCAGACATCACTAGTGTTTTTTAACATTTATACAGTTACTAAGTGCATGTTTATCATTCACCAGTGTGCCATTCTCTGCAACCACCTTCTCTCCCGTTATGTATGGTGGTGGTGGCGCGGTGGCTATCAGTTTTCTGATAGGGTTAGATCCACCCGCTTGAGCCAATCCTCTTTGTATTTCACCTTCCTGTTGCCATAACTGTAAATAATCATAATGTTTGATCCGTCTCTTTGCAGATTTAATGAGACATATCCTTCTCCTTAGATTCTGTAACACCTCGGGACTAAAACTGCCTACCCGTGGGAACTTTTCCCCATCGTGCACAGTCATTCTTTCCCATTCATCGCACAAAACTTCTGTGTGTGAACCGTATTTCTCACACATTACATACCTTGCCGACCCGATTGGTCGGTTTACTGAATCAACCCGAACCGAGGTTGATCGCCCCCTACCTGAACAACTGGCCCCCATCTTTGCAGGTGTTGCTTTCACTACCTCTGACCTTCAAATCAGGGTCTTCAGCGAACCCTTACAAAAACCAAGATGTCCGGGGTAGGCCGGCGGTGGCAGTTTACCGAGTACTCCACTCACTCGCCCACGTCGACCAATACGCCCACACACTGCACTAGCGCTGGCGTACTCGACCTAGGGCCCCTGCGACCTGAACCTCTATTTACTGGAACATGTGGGTGCGATCCGAAGAGCACTTTCCAGTAACTATTGGTTGTTGGATAGTTCCCAAGTGACTAGCGAACTTCCCTTAAAATAAAAAAAATTACACAAATCACGTTAGAATGTACAAATAGCGTTTATGACCCCTCTCGTACGCAAATGGTACTGGGTCAAGTTACTAACTAATGCACACAATTACGTGCGGTACAATCGTTCTGCACATAAGCAACTAATCTTATGTGCGGAGCGACCAGTGGAATCGAAAATTGTGGCTGCGAATTCCTTCAGCCTGAGCTTAATGGCCTAGATGGGTACCGCACCAACCCTTCCTGGTGTTGTGCTCCTTTACTCTTTATCTATAGCGGACTTCTTAGTCTGCTGTACCTGGACCTCCTGGTCTGTCTGGACC
The DNA here is from genome assembly GCF_028390025.1 of Pseudophryne corroboree. Taxonomy (NCBI): domain Eukaryota; kingdom Metazoa; phylum Chordata; class Amphibia; order Anura; family Myobatrachidae; genus Pseudophryne; species Pseudophryne corroboree. The sequence continues at coordinate 271,374,944 of NC_086447.1, read as the reverse complement.
TCCTGGTCTGTGCTACAGTAGACCTCCTGGTCTGCTATACTCTAATGCTCTTTTTTAAATGTTTAACAAGGGATGCCTCCCAAGCCACCATGCAGTCACTTACACGTATGTACCTTCACGAGAACTCGATGATTTCCTTGGTTCAAACCCCAAAAATTAGAAACTTATATATATGTATACACACTCTTTCACCTCATATACTCTTTACTTTCGTTTCTGCGCAGAAATCCCTTTCATTCAGTATCGCAGGCTAATCCCGAGGAGTTACAACTAGAGAAGGATCTATTAGCTTAAAATTTTGGACACTGAGATCGATTTGCGCTATTTTCGCGTTGCCTCCTTATCGCCTAATTAAAACAATACTATTGTGTGATTTGTATTATGTGGGCGTACCCAGACGCTCCGTTGCGTAATATACGCTCCGTGCGTCGGCCCTTGCGTCGCGTACCCTAGTCCCGCCCTTTGTTAGAGACACGTGTACGCCAGCCAGGTATATCCACAGAAATACAATTTAACACGTTTATATCAATGTAGATGATCTTTAACTGTAATCATCTACTGAACACCACACCAAACTTCCTTGTATCTTAGGCAAGCCGTGCGCGTGTATTAAAAATTACTCCTTAACGTATTATTTTTACTCTTTAACTACCAATAGCAACAAATCTTTCTCAGCACGTTATCAATTGTGAAATGGCAACCAGGAAAGTGATATGTGAAAATACACAAGTGAAAAGAAATACAGGTGTGTGCGTGCGTGTGTACGCAAAACAGAAATAAACAGTTTTAAAAGACACTAGCGTATTGTTCTTACCTCCGGTTCCGGATTCCACCAGCACTCCTTCACGTAGCAAAACAGACGCTTATCTAGCCAGCACTACTGTATCCCGATACGAAGGGATACTGCCTTCCCGCCCTTGCTGACAGATAACGTTTGTTTTCGCTAGTGCGGATATGTGGAGGACGGACGAGCCACCAATTGATAATGCTGATTTGATTACCTTATAGCCTTCACAATAATGGGTAAGAGACACAGTACGCAATTGGTGTATGGGGTACCGTAAGGGTACGCACTTAGCGTAGCATACGCTCGGCCGTGATCGAGACGCACATGCGGAACGCTCGATCACAGCTTAATGCGTGGTGTCGAGCACGCTATAGGCGAGCGACTACCGTAATGCTACGCTACCAGCGTAGCGGACACTCGAGACCACGAGGAGATCACGAGCGGCGCAGACGCTTACAAGATGACAATCAGTAAACCTTGAATGTAACACACAGAAAGGATACTCTTATACTATAAACCTTTGTACTGAAACACTGTAGCGATATAACGCTGCTTAACCTGATTAACACTAAAGCTGTTTGAGCGATCGAGACGCTCCTATTACCCTCTGCAATGTAATGAACACACGATACCGTGCTAAGGTTCCAACACCTTTACTAACAAGCTTTTAGTTATATCGAAAAAAGGTAAACAGTTCATAAGTCATACACTACAGACTAACATATAATTCTAACAGAATATCAAGACAGAAAATATACAATAGCGTCACAAACTTATACTATAACAGAGAGAAAGGGAATGGCCAATACACACAGAGAATAAGTTGGTTTGCAGAGAATTACTTACACACACTGGGAATGATCGCTGCGCAGCCTGGTACCAGCTCCGAGTTAGTCAATATGAAAACCGTTTGTGGAGTGAGAGCGAGCTGCCCAGGCTGGCTGATCTTATATACACTGAGTACAGTATACTACAAAGGGACCTATAATCTCATTGTTCATTGGACACAGGAATGTCTCCTCGCATCATAACAAAAGGTCATAGGTTAGTTTGAACAGGTGGGCTGTGACTATATCAAACTGCTCAGGTGGGAGGGAATCTGAAGATTCCCGCCGCATGGGTAATGAATCGCAAATATATGAAATGTCCAGAATCTACTAATGGCCATAACTATACGCAGGAGCGATTAATCTTTACCTAACCAACACCGGATTGTTGCTATTAAAATGTTCTTTAGTTAGGTACCAGACACAGCTGTTCAAACCCTGTCTGACCCTTCGTACCATACAAAGAGGAATTCCTCTGTCCAGCGACCATTTACATTAAACAAACTTACAGTCATTATTAAGGGGAACATTATCTATAAAACATACTATTTGGTTTTATTATTAAACGATTGAGTCGCTCGCTAGACGCACACAAACTCTACCGTAAATGCACATACCACGCGCTCGAGCGCATGGCCGAGGCGCCATCACGCGGCTGCGTATATCCGCACGCACGGGAGAGAATGTGCACGTGCAGCAGGCACGCGCATGAGGTGAATATATGTCAACGTGTAGCATGATATTTTTCTGACTTTGACAACAGTGAAAGGGGTGAGGAATCGGACGATGAGGAGGAGGTGGACATCTTGCCTCTGTAGAGCCAGTTTGTGCAAGGAGAGATTGATTGCTTCTTTTTTGGTGGGGGCCCAAACCAACCAGTCATTTCTGGGTTTGATTTTGATACTACACTCCTGCGCCAAAAGAATAAGCAGCCTGGATCTAGTGGTAAATAGTGCCACCCACACTAAAAAGTATATAGAAAAGAATAGGTTACCACACCAATACACGGGCGCTTCACAGAGTTTTTGATCTGATACTCTCACACAGAATCTAGTGTCGTGTCTACCTAGACAAAAAATACATGCATAGTGTATTATTGTTATAAATATACAATAGAGATTTTCTGGCGTGAACTCGTACCGAATGGATTGGTCTACATATAGTAGACAAAATCACTGTGTCAAAGTCCAGACGTCAGATCATAACCAGAGATCCTCCCTCTCCAATCAACATCAGATAAGGTCTCCCTCCACATGGACTCAGGATAATTTCATATGAAAATAAAAGAGGATCCAATGGTGCAATACCATAAAAACAATTTAATACAGAAGAATAAAAATGGTACAGGTGGACTCTCACCAATTTTGTTGGTCTAACAAGTAGACAAATGAGCATTCAAAACATACAGGCGTCCCCAGAAAGTCAAGATGCCAGCAAGGGAGTCCTCCACGTGTACCCAGGATACCGTTCACCAACGCGTTTCGATAACAGCTTGTTATCTTCCTCAACCAGTCATTTCAGCCACAGTCGTGTGGCAGACCCTGTCGCTGAAATTATGGGTTTGTTAAAGTGTGCATGTCCTATTTATACAACATAAGGGTGGGTGGGAGTTTCCAAGGACAATTCCATCTTGCACCTCTTTTTTCTTTAATTTATCTTTGCATCATGTGATGTTTGGGGCCAATTTTTTTAAAGTGCCATCCTGTCTGACACTGCTGTGCCACTCCTAGATGGGCCAGGTGTTTGTGCTGGCCACTTGGGTCGCTTAGCTTAGTCATCCAGCGACCTCGGTGCAAATTTTAGGACTAAAAATAATATTGTGAGGTGTGAGGTGTTCAGAATAGACTGGAAATTAGTGGAAATTATGGTTATTGAGGTTAATAATACTATGGGATCAAAATGCCCCCCAAATTCTATGATTTGAGCTGTTTTTGAGGGGGTTTTGAAAAAAACACCCAAATCCAAAACACGGCCATGGAACCGAATCCAAAACCAAAACACAACACCCGAAAAATGTCCGGTGCACATCACTAATCTGTAGTGTAGAAAAATACAAAATTGTATTTATCTCATGCATTTTCCAAAATATGGCTATGTAAAGTTTTCAAAAATCTGTCAAAAATGCACAACCTGCAGTCACCATAGCAGGTCTCCTAATTAAGCTAGAGAGGTGGGAGTGGTGTTATTTTACTGATTGTTTCATGATCCAGTCTAAATTACCCGCAGAGTGTTTGAGCAGAGGAATACACCATACTGTTCTTACTAGATGAGTGCACAGTATAGAACAGAAAATGATGCTTGCAGAATGAAGTGCACAGCACAGGATTACTACCGTTACTAGATGGTTGAAGTGCACAACGTAAATAGATACTGGTACTCTCAGACTGAAGTGCACTGCCTGGAATGGGTAATGGTACTCAAAGACTGAAGTACACTAGTAGAATGGATACTGCATTCCTCCCAACATGACCTTCTCCAGGAGAGACAGAATGCTCTGCTTGTGGACTTTCCCCTTAATTTATGATTGCCATCATCTGTGGTGAAACACAAACAGGTGACAACAATCATACATTAAGAGGAAAGTCCAGGAGCAGAGCATTTTGTCCTTCCTGGAATGAGTCATGTTGGGAGGTAGGGTGCCCAATGGCCTGATAGGCTCCTAAGATCAACTGATCCTAGAGTGGCTTCTGGTTAGTGAACAGAGGGTCAGCTAGTAGGAATCAAGGTGGCATCACCCATGCAGCGCAAATATGAGAGATGATCTGGTAGATATTCCAACTACTCAGCTGATTGTTAAGGTGGGTACACACTTGCAGATAAAGTAAACAACATCGCTAATTTTGCCCTTTCTGAACGACGTTGTTTACCATATCGGCTAGCTATACGCTGCCCAATGACAAGCGATGTGCGGCCCTGCAGGTTGTTAATGACCCTTGCTGTCAGCTGTGTATGCAGCTCAATTTGGACTGTAATCCAAAAACTGCATGCACGGCTCGGCCACGGCGTGACGCCACTGGGCGATATCGTTTGCATATCGGTCAGTGTGTACGCTCTGCTGATGACCGCCCTGGCAGGGAAGGGAACATACTAGGCGACTACACTCAGAGCACATCGCCTAGTATGTACCCACCCTTAGACTCAAAGAGGTGTTTGGCGGCCCGTGGTAGACCCCAAGGCCAGTAAGCAGCAGTGCAGCATCAGGTAAAGGTGTTTGGAAGCTAGATGTGTGACAGACATATGCTTCTGTGCAGGTACATCACTATTTTACACAATAAATATTAACTTATTAAGTTCAAATAATAACATTAATTTAACCCCTAATTTCACATTTCTGACTTATATTTTCTTGGAAAATATAAGAGTTCCCTGATGTCACATTAACTTTCCTCATATTTGACACAACAAAAACTGTACCAGATATATTCTGTACCATCATAGTACTATATAGTAGGGTTTTTTTTTGTGTTTTAACTACAGCCCAATCATTTATTATTTCATAAAGGAAACATGACAAATCCTGTGTATGTAGTATAAAAGACTACATATGTATTTCCTTCGCTAAAGATAAGATTGATTTTTCTTTTCCTCTGTTCCATGATCAACATTTTACTTTACTGTACAGATGTGATTTTTCACGGGGAGATGACTAGACATACACAATTTACATTTTAGAACAAAGGGTTATATAAAATAAACCAGATGACAATTACAAATTGTGTTGTACCTTTCCCCTTATTTTATTTAGAGACGAGCGGGCTCGGTTCTCAGAGAACTGAGCCCACATGAATTTCCGGGATCCGAGGGGATCAGAGACAGGGATCGGATCTTTCCGCCTTCCTCGAATCCCACACAAGGCAAAATGTAATCCTCCCGCTGCTAGACTGCGCAGGTTTTGGATTCGGGCGGCGATTTCAAAAGTCCCATTGAAATCAATGGGCTGACTGCTGCTTGGCTGAAAAGAAGTTAAGAACCATCTGCCGCCGCTCTCAGTCAACGGATTCCTACTGCTGCGTCCACCCAGAGGCTGCTGCTGCACTGTTCCTACACAAACCAGGCATGGAAGACACAGAGAGTGCTGTATATAAAGCAGCGCTCGGTCTATCATCATCCTCACAGACACCACCGGAGGAATTTACCATCGGAAGAACCCTCCTGCCTGCTGTCACAGTAAGTGCACTATTACCCACATTGTAAGGGATCTGAACTATATCCAACCTGGAAAATAAAACAGTAATGTATACAATCATATATATACACACAGGGAGCGCTAAATCATCATATAACCATCCAATTAAATGAATAGTAGTGATAAGATAACAATGCACAGTTTAATAGACAAAATTTAAATATAACAATTAAAACATTAACCTCACGTGGAAAATAGCGACACAGTAGCTGATGTTTGGAAGTCCAGATAAGTCTATTTTAGCCAATTGATTATACGCTAGTTCAGAGTCCTAAAGGAATGTTAATTGCACCAGCTGTTAATATGAATATAATGTAGCAGCCCGGTAATGACCGCTTTAAATCAGTGCTCACCGCTGTTGGAAGTGTTTTCAAACCATCCATTGCTGTTTCAGCGGTGTCTCCATCTACCCTGCAGGCTTGCTCAGTGTGCACTGGTGAGCTGTGGCCGCACAGCCGGACGTCTCCGGCGGTGATGAGAAGCCTGATATGCAGAATGTGGGAGAGGAGAATGCAGGCTGCACGGAGCGGAATGGTGACAAGCTCAGTCAGCGGTCGATTCTACGGAGAGGAGGCAATTCCTTGACGCGTTTCTCCGCTATAGGCAGGGTAGCGGTGCATCAGAAGGTATATCCAACCTGCACTGTATCTGACCCGCACTCTATCCAATGCGTACTGTATCCGACCCGCATTATATCCGACCTGCACTGTATCCAACCTGCACTTTAAACTGCACTGAGCGGGTTATTCAGAGATGATCGCAAATGGGCAATTTTTGGCTATCTGCGCATGTGCAGCGGCTGCAGTGCACAAGCTATCATGATGCGATCACATCCCAAAAGAATGCGTTTGTATCATGAGTGACAAGTGATGGGCATTCGGGGATGGCGATGTGGCGTTGAAGGGGAGTGGATCAAGAAACGCAAGCATGTCATGGCCGTTTTCGGGGCTGGCCAATAACATTGCCTAGTTTCCTGTGATCTGCATCATAGCGGTGGTGCCCTTGCCTACGTAGCCAAGGTGCGTAGGCAGGGGGTCAGCTGCTATGAGTTTTTTTGCGATGCGATCGCAATTCAATTGAGACCGCATCACAGAGTAGCGTCATGCATGCTGGGCGGCCATGCCCTGTGCTGGGCAACCCCCAGCATGTGGATATAGTGGTCGCAGAGTTTGCTAAAATAGCAAAATCTGCAACCAACTCTGAATAACCCCCTGTATCCGGCCCACACTGAATCCAACCTGCACTGTATCTGACCCACACTGTATCCGACACAGTGTGTCCCGCACTGTAACCTGCTCAATATTTAACTATGTGTCCCAAAGTATTCGACACTGTGCCCTGCAGGTATTGAAGCTGTTTTCATGGTTGGGGAGATTTTGGGGAGCTGCTCAACAAAAAGGCAGATTGATTGGGGCACAGAGTGCCAGTCGTCAGTGGCCCAGGGCCCTCAGGAGGGCGATACAGATTGGGCACTGGTAAAAGGCATGTGCTAGGGGCATGTGCACTTGTGTAAGGGACAACCATGTCTGCTGTTGCTATTTCACACATGGTTTAGGTTTTTTTTCCTTGCTGTTTGTTAATTACTACTCTTGAGCAATGATATGCCACACAATTCTTAGCAAATGTCTGTGGCCCTCATTCCGAGTTGATCGCTCGCTAGCTGTTTTTAGCAGCAGTGCAAACGCTAAGCCGCCGCCCTCTGGGAGTGTATCTTAGCTTAGCAGAAGTGCGAACGAAAGGATTGCAGTGCTGCTACAAAAAAAGATTGTGCAGTTTCAGAGCAGCTTGAAACTTAATCCTAGCTAGCGATCACTTCAGACTGTTTAGTTCCTGTTTTGACATCACAAACACGCCCTGCGTTCGTCCAGCCACTCACCCGTTTCCCCAGCCACTCCTGTGTTTTCATCGTGCACGCCTGCGTTTTTACACACACTCCCCGAAAACGGCCCGTTACCACCCAGAAACACCCACTTCCTGTCAATCACTCACCGATCAGCAGTGCGATTGAAAAGCGTCGCTAGACCTTGTGTGAAACTGCATAGTTTTGTGTGAAAGTACGTCGCACCATACGCATGCGCAGAAATGCCGCTTTTTCACCTAATCGCCGCGCTGCGACCGAAAGCAGCTAGCGAAAAGCTTGTTGGTTTGTTTTCTATAAAAAAGTACTTGTGAGTTGGATTGATTAGTTATTTCTAATACATTACTAATTTGCACAACAGAAATAACTGCCGTGTGTTTGTGCTGCTGCTCTGTAGCTTAGTTTAGCCAGCCTTTGGCCTATGTTGGTCAGCAATATTGTGAGCTGTCAAAATTGTCTGGAAATGACCGGAAATTAATGCTATTGAGGTTAAGGACAACATTTTGTCCTTTGTCTCAATACTGACTCAGGGCACACTGGCAAATTGAATATGGATTAGAAAGTAAAGCTTTCTCCATTCCTATCACTGTATTTTGGTAATTCAAATATCATAGCCTAACATTGAATATTTCCTGTGCAGTACCCCCAAATATAGAAGGTTAATAATACTGTAGGAACAAACAAATTCAAATGATGTGATTTTATCAATAAAAAAAAAATGCAGATCCAAAACCAAAATACATGTGGGCGGATTTGGGCAAAACCATACCCAATACATGAAGTTAATACAGCTCCAAAACCAAAACACAGGATGGGCACACATCTCTAATTTTATTATGTCTAAGTTAGGGGCGATTTAGACTTTTCCCTCATTTTAGAATTTCCTGGATTTTCCACCAATTTTCCTCATCCCTATAATTTTCCAGACCTTTACTATAAGTTGTAATAATTGCATTTGGTATGTAGAAATACATATATTGTAATGCAGCTGGAAGATGTTGAAATCTGGGTACATTCCCTGGTGCACATCTTTTCAGCCTAGAACTATTCATGGAAATTAGCGGCAGTTGGGGTGAACATCACTCTTGTCATCTATTATAATCATGGACAGTGGTCATGCTATATCTGTACTGTTCTTATAGAGTAAAGCAGAATTATATTTTGAATTTGATCATATTACAGCTATTTGGCTACAATGCTTAATATATACAGAGCACAGTAGAATGGAATTATTTATTACATTCAGTTTGCAGGTTATGTCGGACCAGTGTAGTGTCCAGTGTCTGTATGGAGGGGTGGTATTCATGTGACCGGCGGTCGGGAGACCGACGGTCACATGACCTCCTCCAGCATCCTGACCCCCACTATCCCGATGGTCGGCATGCTGACCAACAGGGGCTATTTCCACTTGTGGGTGTCCACGACACCCATAGAGAGCAGGGGCTGCACTCGCCCCTCCCCGCCGGGATCCCGGCATCGGTATGCTGCCGGGATCCCGGCGTCGGTAAGCTGACCGGCGGTCAGGAGACCGCCGGTCAGCCATACTACACCCGTATGGAGTCTAATATATAATGCATATATTCAAGGGTGTAGCTACCATAGGTGCAGGCAGTGCAGCTGCTATGGGGCCCAGAGCTGAGAGGGGCCCACCTTCCCTGTCACAGTTACATGTGTTATATACATTTTTCCCCATAGGGTGGTATCTAGGGGTCCTTTCAAACTTTTTACTTGCAATATATCTAGGTATGCCCCTGGACCTGCTCATTGTAGTGTGGTATAAAATGAACTGGAGGGCATTATGATGTTATATAATATGAACCGGGGCACTGTAATGAGGCACAATATGAACGGAGAGCACTATATATCATAATGTGAATTGGGGGTACTGTGCGACATAATTGTACTGGCAGCTCTGAAATGTGACATAGGGTGAACTTAAGCACTACTGCGATTCATAAAAGAAACTAGGGCACTACTATGGGGCATAACATTAAATAAGGCTCTACTATTGTTCAGAAAATGAACTAGGACACTATTATAGGGCATATAATTAACAACTGCTGCAGAGAAGTGTCTCTCTAGAAGCATTGGGACGGGGGCCCCTTCAAAATGTTGCTATGGGGCCCACAAAGTTCTGGCTATGCCCCTGCATATATTCAATGCTTCTTCAATTTTGAGCTCATTTACTAACCAAGACATTAGCTTTGTGGACTTTGTAAATTCTCCCCATGTTGCGGTGGATTCCGCCTGATGCTTCAGTTCTCTCACACGCTTTATGACATACTGATACCAGTAATAGTGGTCATGTTGTGGGGTGAGGAGGGGAGCGGTGTCCTGCATCTGTATAGAATGTAACAGTGGTCAGGTCATGCTGTGGTCTGAGGAGGGGAGCGGAGTGGTGTCCTGCATCTGTATACGTGGGTACACACTGATAGATATATCTGCCGATCAATTGATCGGCAGATATATCTATGGACGGATCGGGCAGTGTGCTGTACATACACACTGCCCGATCCGTCGGGGACTGACGTCATGAACTGTACGTCATGAACTGTACACACGCCCGCCCAGTTCAGCTGTCAATCACCGCCAGCTGCCGCAGCATGTGTACAGGCGGTCGGCCGACTGCCCGTACACATACAGTGCTGCGCCAATATATCGGTACATATATTGGCCATCGGCAGTGCTGCGAGGCCGACGCGATATGTCTGTGAATGACGGAGTTCACAGACATATCGCTCGTACACACTGCCCGACGGACCCGCAATATATCGGCTGTTCAATAGAACTGCCTATATATCAGCCAGTGTACACGGGCCTTTACAGTGGTCATGCTGTGGGGCGAGCAGGAGATCAGTGTCCTACGTCTGTATAGAATGTAATAGTGGTCATGATGATGTGGGGTGAGGAGGGGAGTGGTGTCCTGCATCTGTATAGAAAGAAAGTAGTAATAGTGGTCAGGTCATGCTGTGGGGTGAGGAGGGGAGTGGTGTCCTGCATCTGTATAGAAAGTAGTAATAGTGGTCAGGTCATGCTGTGGGGTGAGGAGGGGATAGGTGTCCTGCATCTGTATAGAAAGTAGTAATAGTGGTCAGGTCATGCTGCGGGGCAAGGAGGGGAGCAGTGTCCTGCATCTGTATAGAAAGTAACAGAGGTCAGGTCATGCTGTGGGGTGAGGAGGGGAGTGGTGTCCTGCGTCTGTATAGAAAGTAATAGTGGTCAGGTCATGCTGTGGGGTGAGGAGGGGAGCGGTGTCCTGCATCTATATGGAAAGTAATAGTGGTCAGGTCATGCTGTGGGGCGAGGAGGGGAGTGGTGTCCTACGTCTGTATAGAAAGTAATAGTGGTCAGGACATGCTGTGGGGTGAGGAGGGGAGTTATGTCCTGCATCTGTATAGAATGTAACAGTGGTCAGGTCATGCTGTGGGGTGAGGAGGGGAGCGGTGTCCTGCATCTGTATAGAAAGTAGTAATAGCGGTCAGGTCATGCTGTGGGGTGAGGAGGGGAGTTATGTCCTGCATCTGTATAGAATGTAACAGTGGTCAGGTCATGCTGTGGGGTGAGGAGGGGAGCGGTGTCTTGCATCTGTATAGAAAGTAGTAATAGCAGTCAGCAGAGGCGTATCTAGCACGGGGCGAGCAGGGCACGTGCCCTGGGCGCCGTGGAAGCCCCAACAGAGGGGGCGCCACCGGCACGGCCCGCTCATCCCATGCGACAGGGATTCCGCCGGCGCTACCTGCTGCGCTCTCCCTGTCTCCCCGGCTGCTGTGCCTGTCACACTGGACAGGCAGCGGCAGCCAGGAGCCTCCCCTCATCCCCCCCCTCCTCCCTGCACATTGTACTGTACGCGATCGCGCGCGCGCGCGACCGCGACCTCGGAGGTGCGCGCGTGCGCGGCCTTAACAGGTGAGCGGGCTTTACAATTATGTTTATATATTTTTTTCTGTCGGGAGAGGGGGGTGCGGGACAGTGTGTGTGTGTGTTTATTGTGTGTGAGTGTGTGTTAATTGTGTGAGTGTGTTAATTGTGTGTGTGTGGGACAGTGTGAATGTGTGTTAATTGTGTGTGTGTGGGACAGTGTGAATGTGTGTTAATTGTGTGGGTGTGTTAATTGTGTGTGTGGGACAGTGTGAGTGTGTGTTAATTGTGTGAGTGTGTTAATTGTGTGTGTGGGACAGTGTGAGTGTGTTAATTTTTTGTGTGTGTGGGACAGTGTGAATGTGTGTTAATTGTGTGGTGTTAATTGTGTGTGTGTGTGGGACAGTGTGCGTGTGTGTTAATTGTGTGTGTGTGTGTGTGTGTGTGGGACAGTGTGCGTGTGTGTTATTTCTGTGTGTGGGACAGTGTGCGTGCGTGTGTGTTAATTGTATGTGTGTGTGGGACAGTGTGCGTGTGTGTTAATTGTGTGTGTGTGTGTGTGTGACAGTGTGCGTGTGTGTTAATTGTGTGTGTGTGTTAATTGTCCCGGCGGTTATTGGCGTCTGTAGTGTGCGCCCCGTCCTCCTCCGCTGCCGCTGACAGGAGCGGCGGTGTGCAGCTCTCCCCCTCCTCCGCCGGCTCCGTCCTCCCGTCGTGGCCCTGCAGTGTGTGGTCTCCCCAGCAGCAGCAGCAGGTTAGTCTCTCTCTCTCCCACCCCCCCCTCCTCCTCCTCCCCATCTCTCTCTCTCTCTCTCTCCTCCTGTGGATTGAAGTTTGTAAGTATCATTTTCATTTTTACAGGTACCCCTATTGGATTCTACTGGACAAGTGGACGTGACCGGCGTGGGATGTAGGTAAGTAATCTGTCTCTCATTTTTACAGATTCCCATACTGGATTCTACTGGACAAGTGGATGTGACCGGCGTGGGATGTAGGTAAGTAATCTGTCTCTCATTTTTACAGGTACCCCTATTGAATTCTACTGGACAAGTGGACGTGATCGGCGTGGGATGTAGGTAAGTAATCTGTCTCTCATTTTTACAGGTACCCCTATTGGATTCTACTAGACAAGTGGACGTGATCGGCGTGGGATGTAGGTAAGTAATCTGTCTCTCATTTTTACAGGTACCCCTATTGAATTCTACTGGACAAGTGGACGTGATCGGCGTGGGATGTAGGTAAGTAATCTGTCTCTCATTTTTACAGGTACCCCTATTGGATTCTACTAGACAAGTGGACGTGATCGGCGTGGGATGTAGGTAAGTAATCTGTCTCTCATTTTTACAGGTACCCCTATTGGATTCTACTGGACAAGTGGACGTGACCGGCGTGGGATGTAGGTAAGTAATCTGTCTCTCATTTTTACAGGTACCCCTATTGGATTCTACTGGACAAGTGGACGTGACCGGCGTGGGATGTAGGTAAGTAATCTGTCTCTCATTTTTACAGATTCCCCTACTGGATTCTACTGGACAAGTGGACGTGACCAGCGTGGGATGTAGGTAAGTAATCTGTCTCTCATTTTTACAGGTACCCCTATTGGATTCTACTGGACAAGTGGACGTGACCGGCGTGGGATGTAGGTAAGTAATCTGTCTCTCATTTTTACAGATTCCCCTACTGGATTCTACTGGACAAGTGGACGTGACCGGCGTGGGATGTAGGTAAGTAATCTGTCTCTCATTTTTACAGATTCCCCTACTGGATTCTACTGGACAAGTGGACGTGACCGGCGTGGGATGTAGGTAAGTAATCTGTCTCTCATTTTTACAGCTACCCCTATTGGATTCTACTGGACAAGTGGACGTGACCGGCGTGGGATATAGGTAAGTATGTGTGAGTGTGTCAGTGTGTTTTAATAAATTTTTACTGTCACGGTGTGTGAGTTGTGTTTTTATTTGGGTATTTTTTCTGTTGTAGAACTACAGGTACCGGCGGGCCCGTTATTTCCCTGCATGTTGGTACTTGAGGTTCTCCAAGTACCAGCAAGCGGGGGAGGCTTTCTGGGCCTTGTAGTTCCACAACAAAAAACAATATTCTTTTTTTACTTACATGGCTATCAGCCTCCCATCCACAGCCCACGGATGGGGGGGACAGCCTCGGGCTTCACCCCTGGCCCTTGGGTGCCTGGAGGGGGGGTGACCCCTTGATTTAAGGGGTCCCCACTCCTCCAGGGAACCCCGGCCAGTGGTGACTAGTTGGGGGGGGGTAATGCCACGGCCGCAGGGACCTACATAAATGTGTCCCCCGGCTGTGGCATTATGTCCCTGGCTAGTGGAGCCTGGTGCTGGTTTTAAAAATACGGGGGGACCCCTACATCTTTTGTCCCCCGTATTTTTGGAACCAGGACCGGACTAAGAGCCCGATGCTGGTTGTCTAAATACGGGGAACCCCTGTCCAATTTTTTCCCAGTATTTAAACAACCAGGACCGGCTCAAAGAGCCCGAGGCTGGTTATACTTAGGAGGGGGGACCTCACGCAGTTTTTTTTTACATTTTTAACCCATTCTCCATTAAGTTAATGGAAGCCCTGGACAACAAAATTGCATTCATGTCCTCCTCCCACTCCCTTCCCAGTCCCAAACACAAATTATTATTTTTTTCTATAAAAATGTACAATATATCACAAGTATGATGAGCAGGCATGCAGCGGGCATTGGCGGCTTTGGACTGAGTTGCAAATTAGTGGCGGAGGGCTGGGTCAGTTGATGGTGGGCGAGTTTGTAAGCCATTGGTGGTGGCAGCGGGCATCGGCTCAGAGGCAGTGGCGGGCATTGGCTCGGTGGCGGTAGGGGTCATCGGCAGGATTCGGCAGACATTATGGCTGTAGTGCCTCACCGCACGTCACTGACCTCACCGCACGCCACTGGTGTGTGGGACAGTGTGCGTTTGTGTTAATTGTGTGTGTGGGACAGTGAGTGTGTGTGTGTGTGTGTGTGTAACAGTGTCAGTGTGTGTAAATTTTTGCAGTCCAGTGTGTGTGTGGGGGAGAGGAAAGTATGAGAATGTGTGTGTGTAGTCTGAGTGGGTGTGTGTAGGATTTGGGGGTGGCCAGTCTGTGTGTGTGTAATCAGTGTGTGTGGGATGTACTAATGGCCATTTACCGAAGAGAGATATGTATTAAACCACGGGCACTGAGATGCCCTTCTCACTCACCATCCAGCTGGGTGGGCGAGCCGGGTGGGTGGAAAGCCAGCAGCAGGGGCAGCATGCCGGATATCAGCAGCCCAGGGTGGGGGCTGTAAGGCACGTGCGGAGCCCAAAGCCGGAGATCAGCAGCATGTTGACCGGCAATAAGCAGCTTCTGCTTCCGCGTTCAACATGCTGCTGATCTCGGGCTTTGGGCTACGCAGGGTTCGGGGGATGGGTGTCCTCTGCCGGTGTACTGCAGCTCCGGGGGTGCGGGCTCCGGAGGCTTTCAGCACTGTTGAATATCCAGCTGCCTCAAGTATGTACAGCCCGCACCCTCTGCTGCTGATATCCGGCATGCTGCTGCTGGCTGTCCCCCCGCCCGGCTCGGCCACACAGCTGTATGGTGAGAAGGGCATCTCAGTTCCTGAGGTTTAACACATATGCCTCAGAAAATGGCCTCTGCGGTAAACGATACTAATGCTTACCGTGACAGTAACAGCGGGGAGGAAGGCGCAGATCGGGATCCTGCAGCATGAAACAAGAACCCCTTCGGAGCGCAGCAGACCACACTGAAAAAGGTGCATACCCGGTGCGGTGCTCTGCATCCCGGGTGGTGCCGAAGATGTGGAGTGTCGGAGGTGGCAGAAGCGCCGCAGCTTGGGGTGAGAAACCGCTGCAGCCCTTCCGCTGCTAAACTCTGCAATTAGTCTATTAAGGTGGTGGGCTCCCCTCATCATAGTGCCCCACAGGCCATGTTAATTCTGGGGGTAGGATCCCCTAACTCTATAATGGGAATTTTGGCTCATATCATGTGCTGTAACGTGAATTTTGGCTCATACCGTGTGCTATAATGTGAATTTCGGCTCATACTATGTGGGGTAATGTGAATTTTGGCTCATTCCGTGTGCTTTAATGTGAATTTCGGCTCATACTGTGTGCTGTAATGTGAATTTCGGCTCATACCATGTGGGGTAATGTGAATTTTGGCTCATACCATGTGGAGTAATGTGAATTTTGGCTCATACCGTGTGCTATAATGTGAATTTCGGCTCATACCGTGTGCTATAATGTGAATTTCGGCTCATACCGTGTGCTATAATGTGAATTTTGGCTCATACCATGTGGGGTAATGTGAATTTCGGCTCATACTGTGTGCTATAATGTGAATTTCGGCTCATGCCGTGTGGGGTAATGTGAATTTCGGCTCATACCGTGTGCTATAATGTGAAAGGGGCACCAGTACTAGATAGTATAAGGGGTCCTACTACACTGAAGGACACGCCCCTTTTGAGTGACCGCGCCCCTTTTCCGGAGCGCGCGCGCCTTCGGCGCGCGCATAATTGCTATCTGCACTCTTTCATTCCGCCTTCAAAAATTCAACTTCAACCACTGCACCTACATCTGTACATACACACCCTGACATCTTTATATGCAGTGACACCGGTGGCGTCTGCACATACTTTCCTTTTGTATTTTTTTTTTTATTATTATCATTTTATTTATTTATTTTTATTAAAAAAATTGTTTTTTTTTGTTTGCTTTTTTTTTGGGGGGGGGGGGGGGGGGCGCCATTATTGATCTTGCCCTGGGCTCCAAAAACCCTAGTTACGCCTCTGGTGGTCAGGTCATGCTGTGGGGTGAGGAGGGGAGTGGTGTCCTGCGTCTGTATAGAAAGTAATAGTGGTCAGGTCATGCTGTGGGGTGAGGAGGGGAGCGGTGTCCTGCATCTATATAGAAAGTAATAGTAGTCAGGTCATGTTGTGGGGTGAGGAAGGGGGCGGTGTCCTGCATCTGTATAGAAAGTAGTAATAGTGGTCAGGACATGCTGTGGGGTGAGGAGGGGAGCGGTGTCCTGCATCTATATAGAAAGTAATAGTAGTCAGGTCATGTTGTGGGGTGAGGAAGGGGGCGGTGTCCTGCATCTGTATAGAAAGTAGTAATAGTGGTCAGGACATGCTGTGGGGCGAGGAGGGGAGTGGTGTCCTGTGTCTGTATAGAAAGTAATAGTGGTCAGGTCATGCTGTGGGGTGAGGAGGGGAGCGGTGTCCTGCATCTATATAGAAAGTAATAGTGGTCAGTTCATGTTGTGGGGTGAGGAGGGGAGCAGTGTCATGCATCAGTATAGAAAGTAATAGTGGTCAGGTCATGCTGTGGGGTGAGGAGGGGAGCGGTGTCCTGCGTCTGTACAGAAAGTAGTAATAGCGGTCAGGTCATGCTGTGGGGTGAGGAGGGGAGCAGTGTCCTGCATCTGTATAGAAAGTAATAGTGGTCATGTCATGCTGTGGGGTGAGGAGGGGAGTGGTGTCCTGCGTCTGTACAGAAAGTAATAATAGCGGTCAGGTCATGCTGTGGGGTGAGGAGGGGAGCAGTGTCCTGCATCTGTATAGAAAGTAATAGTGGTCAGGTCATGCTGTAGGGCGAGGAGGGGAGTGGTGTCCTGCATCTGTATAGAAAGTAACAGTGGTCAGGTCATGTTGTGGGGTGAGGTGGGGTAGCAGTGTACTACGTCTGTATAGAAAGTAATAGTGGTCAGATCATGCTGTGGGGTGAGGAGGGGAGTGGTGTCCTACGTCTGTATAGAAAGTAATAGTCGTCAGGGCATGCTGTGGGGTGAGAAGGGGAGCGTTGTCCTGCATCTGCGTAGAAAGTAATAGTGGTCAGGTCATGCTGTGGGATGAGGAGGGGAGTGGTGTCCTGCATCTGTATAGAAATTAACAGTGGTCAGGTCATGTTGTGGGACGAGGAGGGGAGCGGTGTCCTACGTCTGTATAGAAAGTAATAGTGGTCAGGTCATGTTGTGAGGTGAGGAGGGGAGCAGTGCCCTACGTCTGTATAGAAAGTAATAGTGGTCAGGTCATGCTGTGGGGTGAGGAGGGGAGTGGTGTCCTAGTCTGTATAGAAAGTAATAGTGGTCAGGTCATGCTGTGGGGTGAGGAGGGGAGTGGTGTCCTACGTCTGTATAGAAAGTAATAGTCGTCAGGTCATATTGTGGGGTGAGGAGGGGAGCGTTGTCCTGCATCTGTATAGAAAGTAATAGTGGTCAGGTCATGTTGTGGGGTGAGGAGGGGAGCGGTGTCCTACGTCTGTATAGAAAGTAACAGTGGTCAGGTCATGTTGTGGGACGAGGAGGGGAGCGGTCCTACGTCTGTATAGAAAGTAATAGTGATCAGGTCATGTTGTGGGGTGAGGAGGGGAGCAGTGTCCTACGTCTGTATAGAAAGTAATAGTGGTCAGGTCATGCTGTGGGGTGAGGAGGGGAGTGGTGTCCTACGTCTGTATAGAAAGTAATAGTCATCAGGTCATATTGTGGGGTGAGGAGGGGAGCGTTGTCCTGCATCTGTATAGAAGTAATAGTGGTCAGGTCATGCTGTGGGGTGAGGTGGGGTAGCAGTGTACTACGTCTATATAGAAAGTAATAGTGGTCAGATCATGCTGTGGGGTGAGGAGGGGAGTGGTGTCCTACGTCTGTATAGAAAGTAATAGTCGTCAGATCATGCTGTGGGGTGAGGAGGGGAGTGGTGTCTTACGTCTGTATAGAAAGTAATAGTGGTCAGGTCATGCTGTGGGATGAGGAGGGGAGTGGTGTCCTGCGTCTGTATAGAAAGTAATAGTGGTCAGATCATGTTGTGGGACGAGGAGGGGAGCGGTGTCCTACGTCTGTATAGAAAGTAATAGTGGTCAGGTCATGTTGTGGGGTGAGGAGGGGAGCAGTGTCCTACGTCTGTATAGAAAGTAATAGTGGTCAGGTCATGCTGTGGGGTGAGGAGGGGAGTGGTGTCCTACGTCTGTATAGAAAGTAATAGTAGTCAGGTCATGTTGTGGGGTAAGGAGGGGAGCGGTGTCCTGCATCTGCATAGAAAGTAGTAATAGTGGTCAGGTCATGTTGTGGGACGAGGAGGGGAGCGGTGTCCTGCGTCTGTATAGAAAGTAATAGTGGTCAGGTCATGCTGTGGGGTGAGGAGGGGAGCAGTGTTCTACGTCTGTATAGAAAGTATAGAAAGTAATAGTGGTCAGGTCATGCTGTGGGGCGAGGAGGGGAGTGGTGTCCTAGTCTGTATAGAAATTAGTAACAGTGGTCATGCTGAGGGGTTGGCTTGAATGCGGTGTCCTGCATCTATATAGAATCTAATGCTGCATTCAGATGGCAAATGCCGGATCCTACCCGGTAAGAGAAACGTGTACATACCGGGTGGGATCCGGCATTTGCGCTCCGTTACTGGCTTTCCGACCCGGCAATATACCGGATAAGTTGCCATAGCAGCGGAGGGCGCAGCAGGGGCGGGGGTGGAGGCGGCGCTGGGAGATGAGCTCATCTCCTGCGCCGCCTCTCCCTATGCTGTGAATGGGAGCCGTGTCGCATCGGAACGGCTCCCATTCACACTGCGCCTGACCCGGTAATCAACCCGGTAATAACCCTTCTTTTTTACCGAGTTGAATTACCGGGTCAGGCGACCCGCTAATTCTGAAAAGGAGCTTTCACATCGCACACTGACCCGTTTCGACACGGCAATATGCCGTGTCGATACCGGGTTTTTAGTGCGATGTGAAAGGGGTATAATAGAGATCAGGTCACACTGTGGGCGTAGTGTCCTGTATCTGCTGAGAGTGACAGAATTGTATTATGCTTATGCCTAGTGGTGAGATCATGTTGGGTAGATGTAGGTTCTATAACTGCATGGAGTGTTCTGCACAAAATGCACACATGTGCCTGTCCACAGCAAAGTGTTCCTGGAAATAGATTTGAAATGTTGGCAAGAATGACTTGTTCTGCCCATGTTTTCATATCCACTCTGCTTCAGGAATGAAACACAAGTAAAGGAGTAGAGAGAC
Source organism: Pseudophryne corroboree (assembly GCF_028390025.1). Classification (NCBI taxonomy): domain Eukaryota; kingdom Metazoa; phylum Chordata; class Amphibia; order Anura; family Myobatrachidae; genus Pseudophryne; species Pseudophryne corroboree. Next base: position 271,355,407 of record NC_086447.1, on the reverse strand, counting down.
AGGCACTAGAACTGCTAGGAATGTGTTTGTTAACGCAAAAATGGAACATAATAAAATTCAGTTTCTTTGTTATGAAAGGAATGGACAGTGTTTAATAAGTTTGGGGAGTGTGTAACAGTAGCCAGAATCATTGTCAGTAATATAGAGACTCCATGCAAAGTATAGTGGACATATGTACACACCTGAGCTCAGAGGCGTAACTAGGGTAGGGCGAGTGGGGCACGTGCCCTGGGCGCCTTGGCAGGCCCAGGAGAGGGGGGCGCCGCCGGCGGCCAGGGCATCATGCCCCACTCGCCCCCGTCACGCCGAAATGTGAGGGAAGGAGAGCGCAGCGTTTTTCCCTCCCCTCACCGCCACTGCCAGCACTAGCAGCGCTGCCAGCAGCACTGCGTGTGTCCGGTCTCCGGCGGCGTTAGCCAATCAGAGCTTGCGGACCGGCTCCTGATTGGCTGCCGGTCCGCGAGCTCTGATTGGCTAGCGAACCGGCGCCACATAGCCGCCACCGGAGACCTGGAGCGCTGAGGGGCAGGAGAGGCGCTGCACTGCGCTCTCCTCCCCTCACATGGCAAAGGGAAGCGCCGCAGAGGTGAGTGACTGACGGGGGGGGGGGGAGAGTCTTGTATCTGGCACTGTCGGGCATGTATCTGGCACTGTGGGGCATGTATCTGGCACTGTGGGGCATGTATCTGGCACTGTGGGGCAATGTAACTGGCACTGTGGGGCAATGTAACTTGCACTGTGGGACATGTATCCGGCACTGTGGGGCATTGTAACTGGCACTGTGGGGCATTGTAACTGGCACTGTGGGGCATGTATCTGGCACTGTGGGGCAATGTAACTGGCACTGTGGGGCATGTATCTGGCACTGTGGGGCATGTAATGCACTGTGGGACAATGTAACTGGCACTGTGGGACAATGTAACTGGCACTGTGGGGCATGTATCTGGCACTGTGGGGCATGTATCTAGCACTGTGGGGCAATGTAACTGGCACTGTGGGGCATGTATCCGGCACTGTGGGGCATTGTAACTGCGGGGCATGTAACTACACTGTGGGGCATTGTATCTGGCACTGTGGGTCAATGTAACTGGCACTGTGGGGCATGTATCTGGCACTGTGGGGCAATGTAACTGGCACTGTGGGGCAATGTAACTGGCACTGTGGGGCATGTTTCCGGCACTGTGGGGCATTGTAACTGCCACTGTGGGGCATGTATCTGGCACTGTGGGGCATGTATCTGGCACTGTGGGGCATTGTATCTGGCACTGTGGGGCATGTAACTGGCTGTGTGGGGCAATGTAACTTGCACTGTGGGCCATTTTCAGTGGCCACACCCCTTCTGGAGTGTGGCCACGCCCATTTTTCCGCACATGCTTCTTTTGGTGTGTGTTTTTTTTGGGGGGGGAGGGGGGCGCCATTTTCCATCTTGCCCTGGGCTCCGAAAAACCCGAGTTACGCCTCTGCCTGAGCTTCCCTGCACCTCACTGACACATATTAAAATCTATGAAATCGGGGGGTGGCAGTGGCTAGAGAAATTTATTTGAACATTGCACAGAAATTAGGGAATGTGCAAAGCAATCATCAGTAAATTCCACAATACCTACACTTTCTCTTCCCATCAGTGCTGTTGCTTTATACATGCAGTATAAGTGTAATGGAAATAATTGCCAGTGCTCACACATATGTGACCACTCTGCCCCTATCCATAGGCTTGATAAAATAGCTGTCATCACCATCAGTGTGTTCTAACCCTACTCCTATACCTGTACAAGAGATCCATCTGAAATCAGATTGATGTCTGCATAAGCATAATTACATATATACAGTAACACACAATCTGTACAGTGGTGCTTCAGAAGGAGAGGGGGCATGCCAGCAGCTCACAGTGACAAAACCAGGTACGTTGCTCATGATCGCCGGCCCTCCCGTGAAGCTACGTCCCTTCCTCATTGGCCACTTTCCCTTTTCGGCCGGGCACGCGCAGATGTCCCTCCTTCCCTGGCCATCAAGTTGGGAGGTATGGATGAATGTTGGTGCCCCTACCCTACCCCCCCCCCCCCCCCCCCCCAATGCCTGATAGAGAAAATAAAACTCTGTCCCAGTGGGCCTGCTGTTGCCTGTTTATTTGCTCTGCAAGAGTGGGAGTGCCGTGGGTTGGGAGACATTGCTACATGATTTATTGCTGCCATTTCTGGACTATATATATATATATATATATATATATATATATATATACACAGTGCCTTGCTTGTTTGAAGGTTAGCATCATTCCATTCACAGAACATGCCTACAACTTTGAAGATGCTTTTTTTTTATTGTGAAGCAAACAACAAATAAGACAAAATAACAGAAAACTTCAGAATGCATAACTATTTACACCCCTAAAGTCAGTACTTTGTAGAGCCACTTTTTGTGGCAATTACAGCTGCAAGTCGCTTTGGATAAGTCTCTATGATGCTTGCCACATTTTGCCACTGGGATTTTTTCCCATTCCTTAAGGCAAAACTGCTCCAGCTCCTTCATGTTGGATGGTTTCTGCTTGTGAACAGCAATCTTCAAGTCTGACCACAGATTCTCAATTAGATTGAGATCTGGGCTTTGATTAGGCCATTCCAAAACATTTAGATGTTTCCCCTTAAACCACTTGAGTGTTGCTTTAGCAGCATGCTTTGGGTCATTGTCCTGCTGGAAGGTGAACCTCCTTCCCAGTCTCAACTCACAGGCAGACTGAAACAGGTTTTGCTCAAGAATATCCCTGTATTTAGCACCATACATCTTTCCCTCCTCTCGAAACAGTTTCCAGTCCCTGCTGCTGAAAAACATCCCCACAGCATGCTGCTGCCGCCACCATGTTTTCACTGGGGGATGGTGTTCCTGGGGTGATGGGATGTGTTGGGTTTGTGCCAGACATAGCGTTTTCCTTGGTGGCCAAAAAGTTAAATTTTAGTCTCATCTGACCAGAGCACCTTCCTCCATACATTTGGGGAGTCGTCCACATGCCTTTTGGCAAACTCAAAACATGCCTTCTTATTTTTAACACTAAGTAAAGGTTTTTTTCTGGCCACTCTTCCATAAATCCCAGCTGTATGGAGGTACGGCTTATTGTGGTCACATACGCAGATACACCAGTCTCTGCTGTGGAACTCTGCAGCTCCTTCAGGGTTACCTTTGGTCTCTGTGATGCCTCTCTGATTAATGCCCTCCTTGCCCGGTCTGTGAGTTTTGGTGGCCGGCCCTCTCTTGGCATGTTCTTGTCATTTGAAGATGATGGATTTGATGGTGCTCTGGGGGATCATCAAAGATTTGGATATTTTTTTATAACCCAAACCTGACTTGTACCTTTCAACAACTTTGTCCCTGGCTTGTTTGGAGAGCTCCTTGGTCTTCATGGTGTGATGCCTCTTGCTTAGTGGTGTTGCAGCCTCTGGGGCCATTCAGAAAAGGTGTGTTTATACTGACAGATCATGTGACAGATTGCACACAGGTGGACTTCATTTCACTAATTATGTGACTTCTGAAGGTAATTGGTTGCACCAGAACTTTTTAGGGGCTTCATAGCAAAGGGGGTGAATACATATGCACATGCCAATTTTCAGATTTTTATTTATAAAAAATCCCTTTTATATACATTTTTCTCATTTCACTTCACCAACTTAGACTATTTTGTGCAGATCCATCACAAACAAACAAAATAGGTAAAAATCCAAGGGGGGTGAATACTTTAGCAAGGCACTATTATATATATATATATATATATATATATATATATATATATATATATATCCAATTCAGTCGGCACTCAATCAGCTCACTGTCCAGCTTCCCCCGGTGCCTGAATTCTTGATCACACAAATGTCCAAAGGCGGAAATAAACGGCACTCACAGGGTATATCATATAAAAAAACTGGTATATTGATGTGACGTTTCGGAGCACCAGCCCCTTCTTCCAGACAACACCAGAATAAACACATAAGTGTAACTTACCCCATTAAATACCTCCGCTGCCCGTCCACGCCGTCCTCACCTCACAGACGCGCCCAGAGCCGCAGGTCCGCTTCTGGTGACACACTTCCGGGTGCGGGCTTCCGAGCATTGTCATAGTAACGACGCTGCTTGCGCTCCACAGCCCGGAGATCACCATGGCAACCCGGCCACAGGACGGCCTGCAAGGATAGGGGAGAATAGGGTGACTTAGCAACACACCCACAAATATACAATAATGAAAAAACATGTACATAAACCAAAGTATATATATACATGACTGGAGACACAATATGGATAACTACAAAATAACAAAATAGCAGCAGTGTCTAGTGCACAATCATAGAGATTTATATTAAACATCACATGATGCTATTCCAGCTAATTTTCTCGTTAAGCCCATAGGGCACCATAGTATTAAGCCTGAAGATCCATCGTGACTCAGCCAGAAGTAATGCCTTACCACGGTCACCGCCCCGAAGGTATTCTGTTATATGATCTATAATAAAATATCTAAGATCAGATAGTCAGTGACCTTTCATTTTAAAGTGGCGCGCCACTGGCTGGTCTATGGATCTCCCCGCTATAGATAGATCAATACTAGAGCGGTGGAGGGCCATCCGGTCCCTGAATTTGCGTATTGTTTGTCCCACGTAGTACAAACCACAGGGACAGTAAATGACATACACTACATGAGTAGTTTTACATGTAAGTACATGGCGGATATCAAATATTTTATTAGAGCTAGGGTGCTTAAAACTTTTGCAAGGCATTATGTATTGACACGTAACACAATCGTGGCAACTGTAGCAACCAGGCGGCTTGGTATATACATTGGGGGGTCTTGGGACTCCCCGACCAGAGATATCCGTTATGACGAGTCTGTCACGTAAATTACGGCCTCTTTTAAAGGCAGCCATGGGTCTACCTTCTTTAAAGCAAATCAGCTCTTTATCATATTTTATTATAGGCCAAAGTGCCTTAGTGGCCTGATTAATAATAGGGCTAGCCACCGTGTATGTACTTACCCATGGTATAACATGTTTGTTATCACGCCTAGATGATTCTAATAATTGGGGTCTCGAGATCTTAAGGACCTGCTCCTTCTGTGCTAGTAATGTATTGCGGTCATACCCCCTCATAATGAATTTATCGGGCTGTGGAGCGCAAGCAGCGTCGTTACTATGACAACGCCCGGAAGCCCGCACCCGGAAGTTTGTCACCAGAAGCGGACCTGCGGCTCTGGGCGCGTCTGGCAGGTGAGGACGGCGTGGACGGGCAGCGGAGGTATTTAATGGGGTAAGTTACACTTATGTGTTTATTCTGGTGTTGTCTGGAAGAAGGGGCTGGTGCTCCGAAACGTCACATCAATATACCAGTTTTTTGATATGATATACCCTGTGAGTGCCGTTTATTTCCGCCTTTGGACATTTATATATATATATATATATATATATATATATGATTGCAAGAGAATGCTGCGCCACTTGTGATACCAGAGACTCCCAATTATAAAAACACTCCCAATTGTTTGGGCGTCAGCTGCCCCCTAAGGAAACGGCAATGGTAAGTTGCAGCAAAACAAAGGATAGGAATACCAGATAGGGGTATAAGCGACCTGAGGTGTTTGTATGTGACCAAATGTAATAAATATATAAAAGATATAGAAAAATATATAATATCAATTTATTTCACAACATTAAGAATGAATTAAAGTACAATACAAATGAGAGAGACAATTTTTTGTAAAAGTTAAAAATTGAGAGTCCTTTACATAAAATATGGTTCTAAAAAAAAAACTTTTTTTTTATAAAAAAGGGAATGGACATATGTTAAATCCTCAATTAAAGTGCGAATTGTCTGTGCAAATAAGCTAATTTAAAATGTGGAATAATAGCATATATAGTCTTAACTGATATAGCAGGAGGTCTCTGGGTGAAGGCCCAATGCGTTTCGTCTCCAAGACTTCTTCATGGGGTAAGTGACAAGGTATAGTTGAGCTCCTATATATACCCCCTAATTGGGAGTTAAGTGATGACATCACATCCTGTCTAGGTTAATACATATTCATTAGAAAGTTTCTACTTGCTGCAGCATAATTGTATTCCTTATTGGTAGCTGCCATTATTAAATGCAGCATGACATAAACAGTGTAGATTAGTAAATAAAAGAATTTGGGCATTAGAACAGATGATCCCGGACAGGCGCGGTACTTCCGCCACACTTCCGGTGTATGAAAAGTCCATATGCGCATGCGCGCCGTCTTAGTACAGTTCCCCGCTTCCGGTTGCGCTTGTGTAGCGGCGTGACGACATCTTTGTGTGTTCGGCTGCATACATTTCCTTCTCCATCTTATTGGTTACTCCTGGCACATGATTTCTCAGTCCCGGAATTGACATGTAGTGGAACGCACGGGTGGACCGCATCACGTGACCCGGATACTCGGCTTTGCTTTGTTGTCATGGAGACGTTCTCCATGTTTTCTTATGGTTTTTCTTAGAAGCATACATTGCCCGGACATGGTCCCCAAAGAAATATAAATAAAGATATGTTTAGAGAATTTCTATTTACAGCGTTTTGCACTTGTAAAACGGATATCATACTCATGAAGATTTTATGTTTATGTTATTGGTCGACATTACGTACATACTTATGTATAATAGGCTATATACTATGTATTATATTTGCTATTCAGACAATAATTAAGGGAAGAATTGTATGTCTTTTAGGGGATAGACAGATAATGATTAAGAGAATATATATTAATATAGTCATATAAAAATGCATATATATATATATTTGTGTGCTAATACACACATACAAGGAACTGTATATAAGGGTATACATAAAAAGAAAAATATATAAAAGGAGGAAGAAAGGTAAGTGAAAGGGGGGGGGGAGTTTTATGAGAAAGACTCAATTTCGTTAAAAAGTGAACTAGTGGTGTGGAATTTTTTATTATATAAAAAATAATAATAAATAAAATAAAAATTATTATAATAATAAAAATTATTGCGTGATATTTGCTGAGTGCTGTGTCTGCCATTTAGTTGAAGGTGCCAATGAACTAGGAATTGGTGATCTAATAAAGTGCAGTTGCCTTAATTAAGTAGCCTGTTTGGTGAGGTACTATTGCCTTAGTGCATGCTTGGATATACCGTGATCCTAATGTACTACGAAAAGGATTATTACGTATTTATGAGGCTTATACCTACATTATGTGATCAAGTGTTCTATAAACATCCGTCGCGATTGGACATTAGGAGGTTGCCTTTTACTTTCAGTACAGTACCTAATATTCCCAATGGGTCGCCCCTTTTGGTACTAGTCAGGCCCAACACTGCTTCGCTTCCAAGTTCGGTTGAGATTGGGCCTTTCCAGTGTGGTTTGACTGTATTTCTTTCGTACGCAACAATAATGCCAACACGATATGTAATATAATTTTATTTTCCATTATCAGTGAGGTGCTACATACATAGATGTGAAATAGTGAGGAGTGCAGAGGAAAGTTCTAGATATTTTCAGAAAATCTTCAACGACACCTTTACAGAAAAGTTCTAGATATTTTCGCTCCGTTTCTGTAAAGGTGTCGTTGAAGATTTTCTGAAAATATCTAGAACTTTCCTCTGCACTCCTCACTATTTCACATCTATATATGTAGCACCTCACTGATAATGGAAAATAAAATTATATTACATATCGTGTTGGCATTATTGTTGCGTACGAAAGAAATACAGTCAAACCACACTGGAAAGGCCCAATCTCAACCGAACTTGGAAGCAAAGCAGTGTTGGGCCTGACTAGTACCAAAAGGGGCGACCTATTGGGAATATTAGGTACTGTACTGAAAGTAAAAGGCAACCTCCTAATGTCCAATCGCGACGGATGTTTATAGAACACTTGATCACATAATGTAGGTATAAGCCTCATAAATACGTAATAATCCTTTTCGTAGTACATTAGGATCACGGTATATCCAAGCATGCACTAAGGCAATAGTACCTCACCAAACAGGCCACTTAATTAAGGCAACTGCACTTTATTAGACACCAATTCCTAGTTCATTGGCACCTTCAACTAAATGGCAGACACAGCACTCAGCAAATATCACGCAATAATTTTTATTATTATAATAATTTTTATTTTATTTATTATTATTTTTTATATAATAAAAAATTCCACACCACTAGTTCACTTTTTAACGAAATTGAGTCTTTCTCATAAAACTCCCCCCCCCCCTTTCACTTACCTTTCTTCTTCCTTTTATATATTTTTCTTTTTATGTATACCCTTATATACAGTTCCTTGTATGTGTGTATTAGCACACAAATATATATATATATATGCATTTTTATATGACTATATTAATATATATTCTCTTAATCATTATCTGTCTATCCCCTAAAAGACATACAATTCTTCCCTTAATTATTGTCTGAATATCAAATATAATACATAGTATGTAGCCTATTATACATAAGTATGTACGTAATGTCGACCAATAACATAAACATAAAATCTTCATGAGTATGATATCCGTTTTACAAGTGCAAAACGCTGTAAATAGAAATTCTCTAAACATATCTTTATTTATATCTCTTTGGGGACCATGTCCGGTCAATGTATGCTTCTAAGAAAAACCATAAGAAAACATGGAGAACGTCTCCATGACAACAAAGCAAAGCCGAGTATCCGGGTCACGTGATGCGGTCCACCCGTGCGTTCCACTACATGTCAATTCCGGGACTGAGAAATCATGTGCCAGGAGTAACCAATAAGATGGAGAAGGAAATGTATGCAGCCGAACACACAAAGATGTCGTCACGCCGCTACACAAGCGCAACCGGAAGCGGGGAACTGTACTAAGACGGCGCGCATGCGCATACGGACTTTTCATACACCGGAAGTGTGGCGGAAGTACCGCGCCTGTCCGGGATCATCTGTTCTAATGCCCAAATTCTTTTATTTACTAATCTACACTGTTTATGTCATGCTGCATTTAATAATGGCGGCTACCAATAAGGAATACAATTATGCTGCAGCAAGTAGAAACTTTCTAATGAATATGTATTAACCTAGACAGGATGTGATGTCATCACTTAACTCCCAATTAGGGGGGTATATATAGGAGCTCAACTATACCTTGTCACTTACCCCATGAAGAAGTCTTGGAGACGAAACGCGTTGGGCCTTCACCCAGAGACCTCCTGCTATATCAGTTAAGACTATATATGCTATTATTCCACATTTTAAATTAGCTTATTTGCACAGACAATTCGCACTTTAATTGAGGATTTAACATATGTCCATTCCCTTTTTTATAAAAAAAAAAAAAAAAAAAAAGTTTTTTTTTAGAACCATATTTTATGTAAAGGACTCTCATTTTTTAACTTTTACAAAAAATTGTCTCTCTCATTTGTATTGTACTTTAATTCATTCTTAATGTTGTGAAATAAATTGATATTATATATTTTTATATATCTTTTATATATTTATTACATTTTGTCACATACAAACACCTCAGGTCGCTTATACCCCTATCCGGTATTCCTATATATATATATATATATATATATATATATATAAAGTTCAAAGGACCGGCACTCCTTTGTTACATCACGGTGCCATCTAATCCTATCCTGACGAAAGGGTCTAAATAAATGATCCTGAAACGTTGAAATAATCCAGAGTGATGGTGTTTTAATTCCTTGGAGAAGTCGTCGCTGAGTGTCGCTACTGCGAACTATATATATATATATATATATATATATATATATACACTGCTCAAAAAAATAAAGGGAACACTAAAATAACACATCCTAGATCTGAATGAATTAAATATTCTTATTAAATACTTTGTTCTTTACATAGTTGAATGTGCTGACAACAAAATCACACAAAAATGATCAATGGAAATCAAATTTATTAACCCATGGAGGTCTGGATTTGGAGTCACCCTCAAAATTAAAGTGGAAAAACACACTACAGGCTGATCCAACTTTGATGTAATGTCCTTAAAACAAGTCAAAATGAGGCTCAGTAGTGTCTGTGGCCTTCTCGTGCCTGTATGACCTCCCTACAATGCCTGGGCATGCTTTTGATGAGGTGGCGGTTGGTCTCCTGAGGGATCTCCTCCCAGACCTGGACTAAAGCATCCGCCAACTCCTGGACAGTCTGTGGTGCAACGTGGCATTGGTGGATGGAGCGAGACATGATGTCCCAGATGCAGTGCCAGATTAAGGTCCTCATGGGCTTGGAGCTGAAATTTTTGAAGGGCCTATTGTGTACTTCCGTAGGGGTTGTGGGGGTGTGATGGGGGCTACTGATATGGGTGCGTGACCAGTGCTGTATTTATAATATATATATATATTACCTTGTTTTAAGGATACCACACTTATGGCAGCATATAGACGTGGCCGCAACATAAAGGACATAGTTGTCCATAATGACATCTCTGATTTGGGTCAAGAAAGATTGACACATTTTTTGACCCGCAAACCGGGCAACTATAGGTGTATAGGGTGCACCACCTGTAGTTGTCTAGAACCTGGTAGCACCTTTAACCGTCCTAGATCGGGCAAGTTCTTCAACATTAAGTACACACTGACATGTAGCAGTAAATTTATTGTTTACTACATTAAATGCCCTTGTGGGCTGCTATATGTCGGCAAAAGTATCAGACAGTTTAAGGAGAGGATTGCCTTACACAGGTCTAGTATACGAGCAGCCTTAGAAGGCAGAGGTAGCGATCTTCCAGTAGCACGACATTTTAAAAATTGCAACCAAAGTTTGTCGTCCATTCGCTACAAAATGATCGATCACGTTCCATCAAGTAATAGAGGGGGTGACAGAGGCCAGGCGCTTTTGAGAAAAGAGGCGTGGTGGATCCATACCCTCCAAACGGTTCACCCGTTGGGCCTCAACGAGGCTCTAAGCTTTAATTGTTTTTTGTAATCTACTATTCACATCTTATTTAATTCACGGCTCATAATGTGTGTTTATGCATTTTGGAGCCACAATTGTGGCTTACAACGTTGCTTTGAAGCTACGCTATTCTAGTATAGAATGTATAGCTATTTACATACCAGCATATTAACTATATTGCCTGCCCGTAAAATAATGTATTCTATTGTATAATTATACAGACATGAAGGAGCATATAATTCTGTTTTCAGGATGGTTTTGCTGAAGTATAATTTATTTTGTGATGTATAGCTATTTACATACCAGCATATTAACTACATTGCCTGCCCTTACAATTATGTATTCTGCTGTATAAGATAGCGCTGCCCGGTATTGACATACACATTTTCAGGTGCTTTTAATTGTTTGTTATGTTCACTTTCTGTATTTGTTATTCGTAGGAACGATATCTCAGTATGTCTGCACTTCCTGTTTACGGTTGCCTAGCAATGCCCCGACGTGTGCGCGGAGCCGCGCCCCCTACCCGCCCGACGTAGAATCTCGGCGCAGGCTTGTGCTGATGACGTCATCGCCCGGCGGCAGGGAGAGGCGGACGGAGCCACGTGATTGGAGTCTGGTAAGGTACCGGTGTTGTATATATATGTCTTGTATCACAGGTTGCTGGTTGTGTCTTGATAAAAGGGAGCCATCCCTGAAACGTTGACCGCATCAGCGTTGCCTCTGCTGTCGTTTTTCTGAGTGCCACCATACGTTCTTCTACATGCTCATTCTGAGAGGTTAGGCACCGGACCCGTTGTTACTACTGCAAGCGTGAGTGCCGGACTTTTGTCTTTATCTATATATATATATATATATATAGGTTCCAAGAAAGAGGACGGCACTCACAGGATTTTGAATATAGCGTTTGTAATCCACAAAAGTATCAAAGCATTATCGACGTTTCGGTGACGCAGCACCGTCTTCAGGATATATAACCATAAATAAATGTGACCGAGACAAGTAAAGAGAGCCACTTACCACACTTATATGCAAACCAAATCACCAGAAAACACCCTCACCTGTGCAGGATCCCGGCCCGTCCGCCGGAGCAGCAGAGCGCGCCGCAGTGACGTCACCCACTGGTGCGCCAGAGTGACGCGACTTCGCTGCCACGGCAACAGGACGCTGTCAACACCCGTTGCCCGTCCGCCGGAGCAGAAGAGCGCACCGCAATGACGTCACCCACTGGTGCGCCAGAGTGACGCGACTTCGCTGCCACGGCAACAGGACGCTGTCAACACCCGTAGCCGAGACACACCACGTATAGCAGCCCGGGGAAGACAGACACTCCTGCCGAACACGGCAAGACAGGGACGGGGTCACAAAGAATGAAAACACGGGAAGTACATGTAATAGAAGTACATGTAGGGAGAGGTTAAAAACGTAATGTGCAACACACTGCGTGCAAAATAGGCTGATGGGTGATCAGTAGAGCTTGCAAGTATAGGACATAATTAATACATAAAAGAACAAAAACAAGCAAAAGGCTGGTCAGCCAAAGGTTAGCACAAACTGTTCCAACAGATCTTCTCATTCAGCCCACGGGGAGCCACAGTGTCCAAGTGGACTATCCATCGGGCTTCCATGACCAATAATTTCTGATTCCTATAACCCCCACGTTTTAATTCAGAGAGGTGATCAATGATCATGTATTTCAAACTGGCCAGACTGTGATTCCTGTCGGCAAAATGTTGAGCCACTGGTTGTTCACTTCTGCCCGAATTCAAAGCCGCCCGGATGGCTGATCGGTGTTGGTTGGCACGTTCCTTGAAGGGGCGGATGGTTTTGCCCACATAGTATAGGCCACATGGGCACCTGATGATATAGACCACATGTGTTGTAGTACATGTGACCGCATGTTTAATGGGTATGTATTTACCACTGTGGGGATGCCTAAATGATGCTCCTATGTCCATGTGATTGCACGTAGCACAATTTATACAGCGATAGCAACCCGCCTTGCCGGTGGTTATCCCCCTAGTGCCAAACCGTCTAAAGTTGGTAATGTCTGTGCGGACAACCCAGTCCCTGATGTTTCTCCCTCGGCGATAACAAGCCATAGGAGTTTTGGACTTTACTCCACGTAGCTCACTGTCAGTGCTGATAATTGGCCACAGCGCCTTTGTAGCCTGTCTGGTGATGTTGCTACTAGTGGTATAATTGGTTGTCCACATGATCTTATCGGCATGTTTGTTGTTAGTTCTGCGGGACTCCGGACTAAAGAGAGTTTCTCTGGGGATGGCTAAAACTTTATTTTTATGCTGTAATAACAATTATTCTGGGTAACCGCGCCTCAGAAATTTTAATATCATGGCATCCAATTAAAATTTCTGAGGCGCGGTTACCCAGAACAATTGTTATTACAGCATAAAAATAAAGTTTTAGCCATCCCCAGAGAAACTCTCTTTAGTCCGGAGTCCCGCAGAACTAACAACAAACATGCCGATAAGATCATGTGGACAACCAATTATACCACTAGTAGCAACATCACCAGACAGGCTACAAAGGCGCTGTGGCCAATTATCAGCACTGACAGTGAGCTACGTGGAGTAAAGTCCAAAACTCCTAGAGATGTGCACTTGAAATTTTTCGGGTTTTGTGTTTTGGTTTTGGGTTCGGTTCCGCGGCCGTGTTTTGGGTTCGACCGCGTTTTGGCAAAACCTCACCGAATTTTTTTTGTCGGATTCGGGTGTGTTTTGGATTCGGGTGTTTTTTTTAAAAAAACACTAAAAAACAGCTTAAATCATAGAATTTGGGGGTCATTTTGATCCCAAAGTATTATTAACCTCAAAAACCATAATTTCCACTCATTTTCAGTCTATTCTGAATACCTCACACCTCACAATATTATTTTTAGTCCTAAAATTTGCACCTAGGTCGCTGGATGACTAAGCTAAGCGACCCTAGTGGCCGACACAAACACCGTGCCCATCTAGGAGTGGCACTGCAGTGTCACGCAGGATGGCCCTTCCAAAAAACACTCCCCAAACAGCACATGACGCAAAGAAAAAAAGAGGCGCAATGAGGTAGCTGTGTGAGTAAGATAAGCGACCCTAGTGGCCGACATAAACACCGGGCCCATCTAGGAGTGGCACTGCAGTGTCACGCAGGATGGCCCTTCCAAAAAACCCTCCCCAAACAGCACATGACGCAAAGAAAAAAAGAGGCGCAATGAGGTAGCTGTGTGAGTAAGATAAGCGACCCTAGTGGCCGACACAAACACCGGGCCCATCTAGGAGTGGCACTGCAGTGTCACGCAGGATGGCCCTTCCAAAAAACACTCCCCAAACAGCACATGACGCAAAGAAAAAAAGAGGCGCAATGAGGTAGCTGTGTGAGTAAGATAAGCGACCCTAGTGGCCGACACAAACACCGGGCCCATCTAGGAGTGGCACTGCAGTGTCACGCAGGATGGCCCTTCCAAAAAACATTCCACAAACAGCACATGACGCAAAGAAAAATTAAAGAAAAAAGAGGTGCAAGATGGAATTGTCCTTGGGCCCTCCCACCCACCCTTATGTTGTATAAACAGGACATGCACACTTTAACCAACCCATCATTTCAGTGACAGGGTCTGCCACACGACTGTGACTGAAATGACGGGTTGGTTTGGACCCCCACCAAAAAAGAAGCAATTAATCTCTCCTTGCACAAACTGGCTCTACAGAGGCAAGATGTCCACCTCATCATCATCCTCCGATATATCACCGTGTACATCCCCCTCCTCACAGATTATCAATTCGTCCCCACTGGAATCCACCATCTCAGCTCCCTGTGTACTTTGTGGAGGCAATTGCTGCTGGTCAATGTCTCCACGGAGGAATTGATTATAATTCATTTTAATGAACATCATCTTCTCCACATTTTCTGGATGTAACCTCGTACGCCGATTGCTGACAAGGTGAGCGGCGGCACTAAACACTCTTTCGGAGTACACACTTGTGGGAGGGCAACTTAGGTAGAATAAAGCCAGTTTGTGCAAGGGCCTCCAAATTGCCTCTTTTTCCTGCCAGTATAAGTACGGACTGTGTGACGTGCCTACTTGAATGCGGTCACTCATATAATCCTCCACCATTCTTTCAATGGTGAGAGAATCATATGCAGTGACAGTAGACGACTTGTCCGTAATCGTTGTCAGGTCCTTCAGTCCGGACCAGATGTCAGCATCAGCAGTCGCTCCAGACTGCCCTGCATCACCGCCAGCGGGTGGGCTCGGAATTCTGAGCCTTTTCCTCGCACCCCCAGTTGCGGGAGAATGTGAAGGAGGAGATGTTGACAGGTCGCGTTCCGCTTGACTTGACAATTTTGTCACCAGCAGGTCTTTGAACCCCAGCAGACTTGTGTCTGCCGGAAAGAGAGATCCAAGGTAGGCTTTAAATCTAGGATCGAGCACGGTGGCCAAAATGTAGTGCTCTGATTTCAACAGATTGACCACCCGTGAATCCTTGTTAAGCGAATTAAGGGCTCCATCCACAAGTCCCACATGCCTAGCGGAATCCCTCCGTGTTAGCTCCTCCTTCAATGTCTCCAGCTTCTTCTGCAAAAGCCTGATGAGGGGAATGACCTGACTCAGGCTGGCAGTGTCTGAACTGACTTCACGTGTGGCAAGTTCAAAGGGCATCAGAACCTTGCACAACGTTGAAATCATTCTCCACTGCGCTTGAGACAGGTGCATTCCACCTCCTATATCGTGCTCAATTGTATAGGCTTGAATGGCCTTTTGCTGCTCCTCCAACCTCTGAAGCATATAGAGGGTTGAATTCCACCTCGTTACCACTTCTTGCTTCAGATGATGGCAGGGCAGGTTCAGTAGTTTTTGGTGGTGCTCCAGTCTTCTGTACGTGGTGCCTGTACGCCGAAAGTGTCCCGCAATTCTTCTGGCCACCGACAGCATCTCTTGCACGCCCCTGTCGTTTTTAAAAAAATTCTGCACCACCAAATTCAAGGTATGTGCAAAACATGGGACGTGCTGGAATTTGCCCATATTTAATGCACACACAATATTGCTGGCGTTGTCCGATGCCACAAATCCACAGGAGAGTCCAATTGGGGTAAGCCATTCCGCGATGATCTTCCTCAGTTGCCGTAAGAGGTTTTCAGCTGTGTGCGTATTCTGGAAAGCGGTGATACAAAGCGTAGCCTGCCTAGGAAAGAGTTGGCGTTTGCGAGATGCTGCTACTGGTGCCGCCGCTGCTGTTCTTGCGGCGGGAGTCCATACATCTACCCAGTGGGCTGTCACAGTCATATAGTCCTGACCCTGCCCTGCTCCACTTGTCCACATGTCCGTGGTTAAGTGGACATTGGGTACAACTGCATTTTTTAGGACACTGGTGAGTCTTTTTCTGACGTCCGTGTACATTCTCGGTATCGCCTGCCTAGAGAAGTGGAACCTAGATGGTATTTGGTAACGGGGGCACACTGCCTCAATAAATTGTCTAGTTCCCTGTGAACTAACGGCAGATACCGGACGCACGTCTAACACCAACATAGTTGTCAAGGCCTCAGTTATCCGCTTTGCAGCAGGATGACTGCTGTGATATTTCATCTTCCTCGCAAAGGACTGTTGGACAGTCAATTGCTTACTGGAAGTAGTACAAGTGGGCTTACGACTTCCCCTCTGGGATGACGATCGACTCCCAGCAGCAACAACAGCAGCGCCAGCAGCAGTAGGCATTACACTCAAGGATGCATCGGAGGAATCCCAGGCAGGAGAGGACTCGTCAGAATTGCTAGTGACATGGCCTGCAGGACTATTGGCATTCCTGGGTAAGGAGGAAATTGACACTGAGGGAGTTGGTGGGGTGGTTTGCGTGAGCTTGGTTACAAGAGGAAGGGATTTACTGGTCAGTGGACTGCTTCCGCTGTCACCCAAAGTTTTTGAACTTGTCACTGACTTATTATGAATGCGCTGCAGGTGACGTATAAGGGAGGATGTTCCGAGGTGGTTAACGTCCTTACCCCTACTTATTACAGCTTGACAAAGGCAACACACGGCTTGACAAATGTTGTCCGCATTTCTGGTGAAATACTTCCACACCGAAGAGCTGATTTTTTTTGTATTTTGACCAGGCATGTCAATGGCCCTATTCCTCCCACGGACAACAGGTGTCTCCCCGGGTGCCTGAGTTAAACAAACCACCTCACCATCAGAATCCTCCTGGTCAATTTCCTCCCCAGCGCCAGCAACACCCATATCCTCCTCATCCTGGTGTACTTCAACACTGACATCTTCAATCTGACTATCAGGAACTGGACTGCGGGTGCTCCTTCCAGCACTTGCAGGGGGCGTGCAAATGGTGGAAGGCGCATGCTCTTCACGTCCAGTGTTGGGAAGGTCAGGCATCGCAACCGACACAATTGGACTCTCCTTGTGGATTTGGGATTTCGAAGAACGCACAGTTCTTTGCGGTGCTTTTGCCAGCTTGAGTCTTTTCAGTTTTCTAGCGAGAGGCTGAGTGCTTCCATCCTCATGTGAAGCTGAACCACTAGCCATGAACATAGGCCAGGGCCTCAGCCGTTCCTTGCCACTCCGTGTGGTAAATGGCATATTGGCAAGTTTACGCTTCTCCTCCGACAATTTTATTTTAGGTTTTGGAGTCCTTTTTTTACTGATATTTGGTGTTTTGGATTTGACATGCTCTGTACTATGACATTGGGCATCGGCCTTGGCAGACGACGTTGCTGGCATTTCATCGTCTCGGCCATGACTAGTGGCAGCAGCTTCAGCACGAGGTGGAAGTGGATCTTGATCTTTCCCTAATTTTGGAACCTCAACATTTTTGTTCTCCATATTTTAATAGGCACAACTAAAAGGCACCTCAGGTAAACAATGGAGATGGATGGATACTAGTATACTTATGGATGGACTGCCGAGTGCCGACACAGAGGTAGCTACAGCCGTGGACTACCGTACTGTGTCTGCTGCTAATATAGACTGGATGATTGATAATGAGATGAAATCAATATATATATATGTATGTATATATAATATTACTAGTACTGCAGCCGGACAGGTAGATAATATATTTATTAGGTAATGATGACTGATGACGGACCTGCTGGACACTGTCAGCTCAGCAGCACCGCAGACTTCTACAGTAAGCTACTATACTATAGTAGTATGCACAAAGAAGAAAGAAAAAAAAAAACCACGGGTAGGTGGTATACAATTATGGATGGACTGCCGAGTGCCGACACAGAGGTAGCTACAGCCGTGGACTACCGTACTGTGTCTGCTGCTAATATAGACTGGATGATAATGAGATGAAATCAATATATATATATATATGTATGTATGTATATATAATATCACTAGTACTGCAGCCGGACAGGTAGATAATATATTTATTAGGTAATGATGACTGATGACGGACCTGCTGGACACTGTCAGCTCAGCAGCACCGCAGACTGCTACAGTAAGCTACTATACTATAGTAGTATGTACAAAGAAGAAAGAAAAAAAAAACCACGGGTAGGTGGTATACAATTATGGATGGACTGCCGAGTGCCGACACAGAGGTAGCTACAGCCGTGGACTAACGTACTGTGTCTGCTGCTAATATAGACTGGATGATTGATAATGAGATGAAATCAATATATATATGTATGTATATATAATATCACTAGTACTGCAGCCGGACAGGTAGATAATATATTTATTAGGTAATGATGACTGATGACGGACCTGCTGGACACTGTCAGCTCAGCAGCACCGCAGACTGCTACAGTAAGCTACTATACTCTATAGTAGTATGTACAAAGAAGAAAGAAAAAAAAAAACCACGGGTAGGTGGTATACAATTATGGATGGACTGCCGAGTGCCGACACAGAGGTAGCTACAGCCGTGGACTACCGTACTGTGTCTGCTGCTAATATAGACTGGATGATAATGAGATGAAATCAATATTTCTCTGACGTCCTAAGTGGATGCTGGGGACTCCGTCAGGACCATGGGGATTAGCGGCTCCGCAGGAGACAGGGCACAAAACTAAAGCTTTAGGATCAGGTGGTGTGTACTGGCTCCTCCCCCTATGACCCTCCTCCAAGCCTCAGTTAGGTTTTTGTGCCCGTCCGAGCAGGGTGCAATCTAGGTGGCTCTCTTAAGGAGCTGCTTAGAAAAAGTTTTTAGGTTTCTTATTTTCAGTGAGTCCTGCTGGCAACAGGCTCACTGCATCGAGGGACTTAGGGGAGAGAAGTTCAACTCACCTGCGTGCAGGATGGATTGGCTTCTTAGGCTACTGGACACCATTAGCTCCAGAGGGAGTCGGAACACAGGTCTCACCCTGGGGTTCGTCCCGGAGCCGCGCCGCCGACCCCCCTTGCATATGCTGAAGATTGAAGGTCCAGAAACCGGCGGCAGAAGGCTTTTCAGTCTTCATGAAGGTAGCGCACAGCACTGCAGCTGTGCGCCATTGTTGTCACACACTTCACACCAAAGGTCACGGAGGGTGCAGGGCGTTGCTGGGGGCGCCCTGGGCAGCAATGTATAATACCTTATTCTGGCTAAAAATACATCACATATAGCCCCTGGAGGCTATATGGATGTATTTAACCCCTGCCAGGTCTCAGAAAAACGGGAGAAGAAGCCCGCCGAAAAGGGGGCGGGGCCTATTCTCCTCAGCACACAGCGCCATTTTCCCTCACAGAAAGGCTGGTGGGAAGGCTCCCAGGCTCTCCCCTGCACTGCACTACAGAAACAGGGTTAAAACAGAGAGGGGGGGCACTTATTTGGCGATATGTATATATATATTAAAATGCTATAAGGGAAAAACACTTATATAAAGGTTGTCCCTGTATAATATAGCGTTTTTGGTGTGTGCTGGCAAACTCTCCCTCTGTCTCCCCAAAGGGCTAGTGGGGTCCTGTCCTCTATCAGAGCATT
Source organism: Pseudophryne corroboree (assembly GCF_028390025.1). Classification (NCBI taxonomy): domain Eukaryota; kingdom Metazoa; phylum Chordata; class Amphibia; order Anura; family Myobatrachidae; genus Pseudophryne; species Pseudophryne corroboree. Next base: position 271,335,581 of record NC_086447.1, on the reverse strand, counting down.
CCCTGTGTGTGTGCTGTGTGTCGGTACTTGTGTGTCGACATGTATGAGGACGATGTTGGTGAGGAGGCGGAGCAATTGCCGGTAATGGTGATGTCACTCTCTAGGGAGTCGACACCGGAATGGATGGCTTATTTAAGGAATTACGTGATAATGTCAACACGCTGCAAGGTCGGTTGACGACATGAGACGGCCGGCAAACCAATTAGTACCTGTCCAGGCGTCTAAAACACCGTCAGGGGCGTTAAAACGTCCTTTTACCTCAGTCGGTCGACACAGACACAGACACGGACACTGACTCCAGTGTCGACGGTGAAGAAACAAACGTATTTTCCTTTAGGGCCACACGTTACTTGTTAAGGGCAATGAAGGAGATGTTACATATTTCTGATACTACAAGTACCACAAAAAAGGGTATTATGTGGAGTGTGAAAAAACTACATGTGGTTTTTCCTGAATCAGATAAATTAAATGAAGTGTGTGATGATGCGTGGGTTTCCCCCGATAGAAAATTATTGGCGGTATACCCTTTCCCGCCAGAAGTTATGGCGCGTTGGGAAACACACCTTAGGGTGGATAAGGCGCTCACACGCTTATAAAAACAAGTGGCGTTACCGTCTCCAGATACGGACGCCCTCAAGGAGCCAACTGATAGGAGGTTGGAAAATATCCTAAAAAGTATATACACACATACTGGTGTTATACTGCGACCAGCGATCGCCTCAGCCTGGATGGGCAGCGCTGGGGTGGCTTGGTCGGATTCCCTGACTGGAAATATTGATACCCTTAACAGGGACAGTATTTTATTGAGTATAGAGCATTTAAAAGATGCATTTCTATATATGCGAAACTCTGGCATCAAGAGTAAGTGCGATGTCCATATCTGCCAGACGATGTTTATGGACACGACAGTGGTCAGGTGATGCAGATTCCAAACGGCACATGGAAGTATTGCCGTATAAAGGGGAGGAGTTATTTGGGGTCGGTCCATCGGACCTGGTGGCCACGGCAACAGCTAGAAAATCCACCTTTTTTACCCCAAGTCACATCTCAGCAGAAAAAGACATAGTCTTTTCAGCCTCAGTCCTTTCGTCCCCATAATATCTGCCCAGGGATAGAGGTAAGGGAAGAAGACTGCAGCAGGCAGCCCATTCCCAGGAACAGAAGCCTTCCACCGCTTCTGCCAAGTCCTCAGCATGACGCTGGGGCCGTACAAACAGGTGCGGTGGGGGGTCGTCTCAAGAGTTTCAGCACGCAGTGGGCTCACTCGCAAGTGGACCCCTGGATCCTACAAGTAGTATCCCAGGGGTACAGATTGGAAATTCGAGACGTCTCCCCCTCGCAGGTTCCTGAAGTTTGCTTTACCAACGTCTACCTCCGACAGGGAGGCAGTATTGGAAACAATTCACAAGCTGTATTTCCAGCAGGTGATAATCAAAGTACCCCTCCTACAACAAGTAAAGGGGTATTATTCCACACTATATTGTGGTACTGAAGCCAGACGGCTCGGTGAGACCTATTCTAAATGGAGTCACTCAGAGCAGTGATAGCGAACCAGGAAGAAGGGGACTATATGGTGTCCCTGGACATCAAGGATGCTTACCTCCATGTCCAAATTTGCCCTTCTCACAAAGGGTACCTCAGGTTCGTGGTACAAAACTGTCACTATCAGTTTCAGACGCTGCCGTTTGGATTGTCCACGGCACCCCGGGTCTTTACCAAGGTAATGGCCGAAATGATGATTCTTCTTCAAAGAAAAGGCGTCTTAATTATCCCTTACTTGGACGATCTCCTGATAAGGGCAAGGTCCAGAGAACAGTTGGATGTCTGAGTAGCACTATCTCAAGTAGTTCTACGACAGCACGGGTGGATTCTAAATATTCCAAAATCGCAGCTGTCTCCGACGACACGTCTGCTGTCCCTAGGGATGATTCTGGACACAGTCCAGAAAAAGGTGTTTCTCCCGGAGGAGAAAGCCAGGGAGTTATCCGAGCTAGTCAGGAACCTCCAAAAACCAGGAAAAGTGTCAGTGCATCATTGCACAAGGGTCCTGGGAAAAATGGTGGCTTCTTACGAAGCGATTCCATTCGGCAGATTTCACGCAAGAACTTTTCAGTGGGATCTGCTGGACAAATGGTCCGGATCGCATCTTCAGATGCATCAGCGGATAACCCTGTCTCCAAGGACAAGGGTGTCTCTTCTGTGGTGGCTGCAGAGTGCTCATCTACTAAAGTGCCACAGTTATGCATTCAGGACTGGGTCCTGGTGACCACGGATTCCAGCTTGAAAGGCTGGGGAGCAGTCACACAGGGAAAAAATTTCCAGGGAGTGTGATCAAGTCTGGGGACTTCTCTCCGCATAAATATACTGGAGCTAAGAGCAATTTACAATGCTCTAAGCTTAGCAAGACCTCTGCTTCAAGGTCAGCCGGTATTGATCCAGTGGGACAACATCACGGCAGTCGCCCACGTAAACAGACAGGGCGGCACAAGAAGCAGGAGGACAATGGCAGAAACTGCAAGGATTCTTCGCTGGGCGGAAAATCATGTGATAGCACTGTCAGCAGTTTTCATTCCGGGAATGGACAACTGGGAAGCAGACTTCCTCAGCACGACCTCCACCCGGGAGAGTGGGGACTTCATCGAGAAGTTTTTTCCACATGATTGTGCACCGTTGGGAAAGACCAAAGGTGGACATGATGGCGTCCCGCCTGAACAAAAAACTGGACAGGTATTGCGCCAGGTCAAGAGACCCTCAGGCAATAGCTGTGGACGTTCTGGTAACACCATGGGTGTACCAGTCGGTGTATGTGTTCCTTCCTCTGCTTCTCATACCAAAGGTACTGAGAATTATAAGACGTAGAGGAGTAAGAACTATACTCGTGGCTCCGGATGGGCCAAGAAGGACTTGGTACCCGGAACTTCATGAGATGCTCACAGAGGACTCAGGGCCTCTGCCGATAAGAAGGGACTTGCTTCAGCAAGTACCATGTCTGTTCCAAGACTTACCGTGGGTGCGTTTGACGGCATGGCGGTTGAACGCCGGATCCTAAGGGAAAAAAGGCATTCCGGAAGAGGTCATTCCTACACTGGTCAAAGCCAGGAAGGAGGTGACCGCACAACATTATCACCACATGTGGCGAAAATATGTTGCGTGGTGTGAGGCCAGGAAGGCCCCACGAAGAAATTTCAACTCGGTCGATTCCTGCATTTCCTGCAAACAGGAGTGTCTATGGGCCTCAAATTGGGGTCCATTAAGGTTCAAATTTCGGCCCTGTCGATTTTCTTCCAGAAAGAATTGGCTTCAGTTCCTGAAGTCCAGAAATTTGACAAGGGAGTACTGCATATACAACCCCCTTTTGTGCCTCCAGTGGCACTGTGGGATCTCAACGTAGTCCTGGGATTCCTCAAATCACGTTGGTTTAAACCGCTCAAATCTGTGGATTTGAAATATCTCACATGGAAAGTGACCATGATGTTGGCCCTGGCCTCGGCCAGGCGAGTGTCAGAATTGGCGGCTTTGTCTCACAAAAGCCCATATCTGATTGTCCATTCGGACAGGGCAGAGCTGCGGACTCGTCCCCAGTTTCTCCCTAAGGTGGTGTCAGCGTTTCATCTGAACCAGCTTATTGTGGTACCTGCGGCTACTAGAGACTTGGAGGACTCCAAGTTGCTAGATGTTGTCAGGGCCCTGAAAATATAGATTTCCAGGACGGCTGGAGTCAGGAAAACTGACTTGCTGTTATCCTGTATGCACCCAAAAAACTGGGTGCTCTTGCTTCTAAGCAGACGATTGCTAGTTGAATGTGTAGTACAATTCAGCTTGCACATTCTGTGGCAGGACTGCCACAGCCAAAATATATAAATGCCCATTCCACAAGGAAGGTGGGCTCATCTTGGGCGACTGCCCAAGGGGTCTCGGCTTTACAGCTTTGCCGAGCTGCTACTTGGTCAGGGGCACACCCTGGCTGAGGAGGACCTGGAGTTCTCTCACTAGGTGCTGCAGAGTCATCCGCACTCTCCCGCCCGTTTGGGAGCTTTGGTATAATCCCCATGGTCCTGACGGAGTCCCCAGCATCCACTTAGGACGTCAGAGAAAATAAGATTTTACTTACCGATAAATCTATTTCTCGTAGTCCGTAGTGGATGCTGGGCGCCCATCCCAAGTGCGGATTGTCTGCAATACTTGTACATAGTTATTGTTACAAAAAAATCGGGTTGTTATTGTTGTGAGCCGTCTGTTCAGAGGCTCCTACGTTTGTCATACTGTTAACTGGGTTTAGATCACAAGCTATACGGTGTGATTGGTGTGGCTGGTATGAGTCTTACCCGGGATTCAATATCCTTCCTTATTGTGTACGCTCGTCCGGGCACAGTATCCTAACTGAGGCTTGGAGGAGGGTCATAGGGGGAGGAGCCAGTACACACCACCTGATCCTAAAGCTTTAGTTTTGTGCCCTGTCTCCTGCGGAGCCGCTAATCCCCATGGTCCTGACGGAGTCCCCAGCATCCACTACGGACTACGAGAAATAGATTTAACGGTAAGTAAAATCTTATTATATATATGTATGTATATATAATATCACTAGTACTGCAGCCGGACAGGTAGATAATATATTTATTAGGTAATGATGACTGATGACGGACCTGCTGGACACTGTCAGCTCAGCAGCACCGCAGACTGCTACAGTAAGCTACTATACTATAGTAGTATGTACAAAGAAGAAAGAAAAAAAAAAAACACCACGGGTAGGTGGTATACAATTATGGATGGACTGCCGAGTGCCGACACAGAGGTAGCTACAGCCGTGGACTAACGTACTGTGTCTGCTGCTAATATAGACTGGATGATTGATAATGAGATGAAATCAATATATATATGTATGTATATATAATATCACTAGTACTGCAGCCGGACAGGTAGATAATATATTTATTAGGTAATGATGACTGATGACGGACCTGCTGGACACTGTCAGCTCAGCAGCACCGCAGACTGCTACAGTAAGCTACTATACTATAGTAGTATGTACAAAGAAGAAAAAAAAAAACCACGGGTAGGTGGTATACAATTATGGATGGACTGCCGAGTGCCGACACAGAGGTAGCTACAGCCGTGGACTAACGTACTGTGTCTGCTGCTAATATAGACTGGATGATTGATAATGAGATGAAATCAATATATATATGTATGTATATATAATATCACTAGTACTGCAGCCGGACAGGTAGATAATATATTTATTAGGTAATGATGACTGATGACGGACCTGCTGGACACTGTCAGGTCAGCACAGCACCGCAGACTGCTACAGTAAGCTACTATAGTAGTATGTATAAAGAAGAATGAAAAAAAAAAAACCACGGGTAGGTGGTATACAATATTATATATATATATATATATATATATATATATATTATATACAATTATATATATATATATATATATATATATATATTAAACTGGTGGTGATTGATTATTAAACTGGTGGTCACTTCAGGTCACGTTGCAACTTGCAACTAGTACTCCGAGGCCTAAGCAGACAATCACAAAATATATTATTATACTGGTGGTCAGTGTGGTCACAACAATGGCAGTGTGGCACTGACTCTGGCAGCAAAAGTGTGCACTGTACGTTATATGTACTCCTGAGTCCTGCTCTCAGACTCTAACTGCTCCCCACTGTCAGTGTCTCCCCCACAAGTCAGATAATACACTTACAGTCACACTATCTATTATCTAATCTAGTATAAATATCACTTCAGCAAGTAGTATAGTAGTATACAGTATAGTAGTACTCCTCCTAATAATGCTCCCCAAAATACTGTGTCTCTCTCTTCTCTAAACGGAGAGGACGCCAGCCACGTCCTCTCCCTATGACTCTCAATGCACGTGTGAAAATGGCGGCGACGCGCGGCTCCTTATATAGAATCCGAGTCTCGCGATAGAATCCGAGCCTCGCGAGAATCCGACAGCGTGATGATGACGTTCGGGCGCGCTCGGGTTAGCCGAGCAAGGCGGGAAGATCCGAGCCTGCTCGGACCCGTGTAAAAAACCTGAAGTTCGGGCGGGTTCGGATTCAGAGGAACCGAACCCGCTCATCTCTAAAAACTCCTATGGCTTGTTATCGCCGAGGGAGAAACATCAGGGACTGGGTTGTCCGCACAGACATTACCAACTTTAGACGGTTTGGCACTAGGGGGATAACCACCCGCAAGGCGGGTTGCTATCGCTGTATAAATTGTGCTACGTGCAATCACATGGACATAGGAGCATCATTTAGGCATCCCCACAGTGGTAAATACATACCCATTAAACACGCGGTCACATGTACTACAACACATGTGGTCTATATCATCAGGTGCCCATGTGGCCTATACTATGTGGGCAAAACCATCCGCCCCTTCAAGGAACGTGCCAACCAACACCGATCAGCCATCCGGGCGGCTTTGAATTCGGGCAGAAGTGAACAACCAGTGGCTCAACATTTTGCCGACAGGAATCACAGTCTGGCCAGTTTGAAATACATGATCATTGATCACCTCCCTGAATTAAAACGTGGGGGTGATAGGAATCAGAAATTATTGGTCATGGAAGCCCGATGGATAGTCCACTTGGACACTGTGGCTCCCCGTGGGCTGAATGAGAAGATCTGTTGGAACAGTTTGTGCTAACCTTTGGCTGACCAGCCTTTTGCTTGTTTTTGTTCTTTTATGTATTAATTATGTCCTATACTTGCAAGCTCTACTGATCACCCATCAGCCTATTTTGCACGCAGTGTGTTGCACATTGCGTTTTTAACCTCTCCCTACATGTACTTCTATTACATGTACTTCCCGTGTTTTCATTCTTTGTGACCCCGTCCCTGTCTTGCCGTGTTCGGCAGGAGTGTCTGTCTTCCCCGGGCTGCTATACGTGGTGTGTCTCGGCTACGGGTGTTGACAGCGTCCTGTTGCCGTGGCAGCGAAGTCGCGTCACTCTGGCGCACCAGTGGGTGACGTCATTGCGGTGCGCTCTTCTGCTCCGGCGGACGGGCAAAGGGTGTTGACAGCGTCCTGTTGCCGTGGCAGCGAAGTCGCGTCACTCTGGCGCACCAGTGGGTGACGTCACTGCGGCGCGCTCTGCTGCTCTGGCGGACGGGCCGGGATCCTGCACAGGTGAGGGTGTTTTCTGGTGATTTGGTTTGCATATAAGTGTGGTAAGTGGCTCTCTTTACTTGTCTCGGTCACATTTATTTATGGTTATATATCCTGAAGACGGTGCTGCGTCACCGAAACGTCGATAATGCTTTGATACTTTTGTGGATTACAAACGCTATATTCAAAATCCTGTGAGTGCCGTCCTCTTTCTTGGAAACTATTATCACGTGGAGTCGTGTTTGGACTTGGGGCACCGAGGTATTTATATTTTATTTTTTGAGTGCCGATCTGCTGGAGGTTATATATATATATACATATATATATATATATATAAATATATATTTATATACAGTGGTCAAAGTGAAAATTTTGAAGTGGAAGTATGGAAAAGCGAAGGTTGTAATTCGACGTGCGCTCCGGAAAAGGGGGCGTGGTCACTCAAAAGGGGGCGTGTAGTTTGCCACACCATGTACTCCTTATACACCACGATAGTAGGACCTCTTTTCCTATCTAGTACTGGTCCCCTTGCACATTACACCACACGGTTTGAGCTGAAAATTCACATTATAGCACACGGAATGAGCCGAAATTCACATATTAGAACATGATATGACCCAAAATTCACATCATAGCATATGGAATGAGCAGAAATTCACATTATAGCACACAGAATGATCCGAAATTCACATTATAGCACACAGAATAAGCCGAAATTCACATTATAGCACACAGAATAAGCCGAAATTCACATTATAGCACACAGAATGAGACGAAAATCATATTATAGCACACGTTATGAGCCGAAATTTACATTATGACACACAGAATGAGCTGAAATTCACACTATAGCACAAAGAATGAAACGAAATTCACATTATAGCACACAGAATGAGCCGAAATTCACATTATAGCACACAGAATGAGCCAAAATTCACATTATAGCACATGGAATGAGCCGAAATTCATAGTATAGCACACAGAATGAGCTGAAATTCACATTATAGCACACAGAATGAGACGAAATTCACATTATAGCACACAGAATGAGCCGAAATTCATAGTATAGCACAAAGAATGAGCCAAAATTCACATTATAGCACAACGAGTGAGCCAAAATTCACATTCTAGCACAAAGAATGAGCAGAAATTCACATTATAGCACACAGAATGAGCTGAAATTCATCTTATAGCACACGGAATGAGCCGAAATTCAGATTATAGCACATGGAATGAGCTGAAATTCATAGTATAGCACACAGAATGAGCCGAAATTCACATTATAGCACACAGAATGAGTCAAAATTCATAGTATAGCACACAGAATGAGCCAAAAATTCACATTATAGCACAACGAGTAAGCCAAAATTCACATTATAGCACACAGAATAAGCCGAAATTCACATTATAGCACACAGGATAAGCCGAAATTCACATTATGCCACATGGAATGAGACAAAATTCAGGGAGAGTGACAGCAGGGACAGGGAAAGTGACAGAGAGAGGGACAGCAAGGGCATATAGTAGGGACTAGGGAGAGAGAGAGGCAGCAGGGTAAGATTACCTATTTAGCAGCGGTGGTGCTAAGGTTGCTGTAGTCTGCGGTGCGGTGGATGAGGAGGCTGTGGTCGGCGTGGAGCGGAGGAGGCTGTGGTCCCCGGAGATGGTACGTGGATGAGGAGGCTGTGGGAGTTGGCGTAGGTGCAGAGAAGGACTGAGGGCAGCAGAGGAGGCTGAGGGCGGTGGTGCAATGGAGGAGGAGGTTGTGGTCGGCGGCCTTTGGTGTGGCACTGCAGGTCCTATGACCGCGGCAATACTATTTGAAATCTGCATCGGACCGGCAGCCAATCATGAGCAGCCACTCCTGATTAGCTGCCGGTCCGTGTCAGATTTGAAATAGTAGCGCTGCGGTCAGCTCGATGCGGTGGCGGGGGTCACACACAGCACATATAAAAAAATATATATTACATTTAAAAAATATGTATATCTAATACATACAACTCGTTCTTATCGTTAAGTGTGTAGGCACCAATGATGAACGATGCGCGGCCCCGTGCGCATTCATCGTTGGTGCCTGGTGGCTTATACAAGCAGGCCGCCAGGTGATGGGGGGAGTGAAGAAACTTCACTCCCCCCGCCGCCGGGTTGCTTGTCTGCCGTATCAGCCGTCGGGCACATCGCCGAATGTGTAGGGCCCTTTAGTCATTTTTTATTCATGCTGTGAGTGCCGCACTTCTGGCATCGTGTGTATGTATGTATGTATGTATATGTATATATGTATATGTATATGTATGTATATATATATATATATATATATATATTATGTATGAGCAGATTTGCCCGGCACTCCCAATATTGGCAAGTATCCCGGGTGCCCACGCAGCAGAATAAAGTAGAGATGAGGTAAATGAAGCAGCGGCACTCCGGTTTAAATCAATCAACGAACGTGTATTGTATCAAAAGCATACATGAAGTGGTCACATAGGGCCAACGTTCCGGGGTCCGCAACCCCTTTGTTAAGGCATGAACTGTTCACACCTTGACAAAGGGGTTTGCGGACCCCGGAACGTTGGCCCTATGTGACCACTTCATGTATGCTTTTGATACAATACACGTTCGTTGATTGATTTAAACCGGAGTGCCGCTGCTTCATTTACCTCATCTATATATAGATATATAGATATACAGATACTGTGTGTGTGTGTGTGTGTGTGTGTGTGTGTGTGTGTGTGTGTGTGTGTGTGTGTGTGTGTGTGTATATTATATATATATATATATAAAATGTGTGATGGGGGACGGCTTCTCGGCGCTTAACCGCGATACCAATCTATACTAGTGTATAGATCTGGATAGTGCAAATGAGCAATTATGTGGTCTCCTTCTTAAGGCCCATACACACTTGACGATGCACACGTCGTTAACGACCGTCGTTAACGACTTCCCTTGAACTTCCCTTGAACAGCTGAGCAAACGACATGAGCATACACACTACCAACGACCAAAGACCAAAGACCATTCATCGTTGAAGCATCCAAGCTGAACAGTTTATTAAAATAATGAGCTGGGAACAGGGCTGGTGAACAGTGGCTTGGTCGTTGGTCGTTGGTCGTTCACACCATACACATTCAACGACATCTCTGGTCGGTAACGACCATAGTGGAAATTGAGCAGGGCCGTCTTTCCGTATGGGCTCAATGGGCTCTTGCCCAAGGGCCCCAGGAGTATAAGGGCCCTAGGCTGATAGCTGAGGGTTCCCTCTTTCCAGGGGTACCAGATTTTTGAAAATCGGGCCAGGGGAACCAGAGATATCCGACTTCAAAGCAGTGGTCTCCATCCAAGCCTGTTACTTGCTCTTCCCAGCCAGATATCTCAGATTCTGTTTGACTTACAGTTTTTCTGATGGTATACTCCAAAAGCTGGGACTCTCCCCTTTTGGTGAACACTGGCAGCTTGTCTCTACTATGCCCAGAACCAGAGATATCAGCCTTCCAGCAGCTGGTCCCTGCTCCAGCTCCACACGCCTGGTATACAGTTTTATATTTTCGTTGGTGGATTGCTCTGGCTCCTGAACTCTGATCCCCAAGTCACCAGTACCTCCTGAAAGGTGCGACTGTCTAGTGTTTTTATCCCATTGAAAGCTAAGAAATCTATTTCCAGGTACTGGAGATATCTGCAGTCAAGCAAGCTGTCCTCCCACCGGAAAATGATGAATATTAAGCCAACTCCACTATCCACCCCTCCCCTGCACATTAAAAACCCCCTACCATCCTGGAAGTTATGTACCAGGGCTTCTTCATTCAGCCCAATGCCACCTTCTACAGTTTAGTGTACTCACTTCTGACCCATCTGTGCAGTAAAGGATTAATTAACAGAAATCACTGCTCCAGGTCCTACAGTACATGCTGAGCGACAGATAGAACACCCCCTGCCGCCCACGGGACATCAAAGCTGCCGCTGATAGCACCCCCAACCCCTACCGCTGGAGGATAGGTAGGGGCCCCAGTGCATTGTTGTGCCCAGGGGCCCACACTGCTGTTAAGACGGCCCTGAAATTGAGCATACATGCTCCACAGATAAGCAAGGGTCGTTAACGTCCCGCGGGGCCGCGCATCGGTGGTCGTCGGATGCATACACACTTGACGATATAATGAGCGACGTCGTTGATGAGGGCTGAAATGAACGACGTCGCTCATTTTATCGTCAAGTGTGTATGGGCCTTTAGACACTCCCTTTTATATATTTGGGCGTCAGCTACACCTTAAAGAGAGAAGCATTGGTAAAGTGCTTCGTGTATAGTGTAAAAGAAAAAGTGGATAAAGTGGTTTAAAGCGACCAATGGTGTCTTAAAACTTTAAGGAGACTATCTGGACTTCATCAAGGGGTCCCCTTGATGAAGTCCAGATAGGACGAAATGCGTTGGGTGCTATAATACTTACCTCCTCAAAAGCTAAGAATCTCATTTATACATTTTTTATGCTGATCTTATTTCCTATTTTTATTGTTAGGATTTTGATCCTTTTGTCCTATATCGGTTTGCACTACCAATTTTACATTAATTTGTATATTGGCATACAGGTCCAGTGATTTTTTATTTATATTATTGTATTGATTTTTGTATATGGTTTTTATGTCATTCACTTTTTGTATTTGTGCTAACTGTATGTTATTAAATTTTTACCATTTTTAAATTTAGTCTCCTTAAAGTTTTAAGACACCATTGGTCGCTTTAAACCACTTTATCCACTTTTTCTTTTATATATATATATAATTATATATATATATATATATATATATATATATATACGCACATACTCATACTGTATAGGATATATACATGTTATATAAAAAATATATAGGCAGCCCGCCCCTTGAAGTGTCGAACATCTCACAGTGATCCTCTCTACTGAGGAGCGACGGACCAGCCAGGGCTTCCTTCACGGGGCTTGTAGCAGAGGGAGCAGTGCCTGTGGTGTGCTGCGCTGTGAAGCTGGACACTGTGTGCGGTGGAGGGGTGGCGCCTATATGACGTCACACATCGTGACGTCTGCGGAGGAGGCGCCAGGTCTCGTCGCTGTAAGAACGCGGCGCAGGAAGGGCTAGGAAAGTCTTCACTGTGACGCCATTGTCTTTATGCCTGTGGGCTGTGGCAGCATCTGAATCATCTCTAAGGCGGCGGCGGAGGTTTGGAGGGGGAAGGCAGCGGGGATGTTAGAATGCTGCTGTAGAAGGAATTTTTTTCCCCTGTCTACAGCAGCATAGAGCAGTGGAGAGGCTGTGGGCCTATTTGATGTGTGGGCCTGGAGCTGCAGCTCCATCCGCCCCATTGTTACTCCGGCCCTGCCCAGATGTGCTCAATTGGATTCAGGTCTGGGGAATGGGCGGGCCAGTCTATAGCATCAATGCCTTCGTCTTGTAGGAACTGCTGACACACTCCAGCCACATGAGGTCTTGCATTGTCTTGCATTAGGAGGAACCCAGGGCCAACCGCACCAGCATATGATCTCTTAAGGGGTCTGAGGATCTCATCTTAGTACCTAATGGCAGTCAGGCTACCTCTGGCAAGCACATGGAGGGCTGTGCAGCCCCCCAAAGAAATGCCACCCCACACCATTACTGACCCAGTGCCAAACCGGTCATGCTGGAGGATGTTGCAGGCAGCAGAACATTCTCCTTGGCGTCACGTCTGTCACATGTGCTCAGTGAGAACCTGCTTTCATCTGTGAAGAGCACAGGGCGCCAGTGGCGAATTTGCCAATCTTGGTGTTCTCTGGCAAATGCCAAACATCCTGCACGGTGTTGGGCTGTAAGCACAACCCCCACCTGTGGGCGTCGGGCCCTCATACCACCCTCATGGAGTCTGTTTCTGATCATTTGAGTAGACACATGCACATTTGTGGCTTGCTGGAGGTCATTTTGCAGGGCTCTGGCAGTGCTCCTCCTGTTCCTCCTTGCACAAAGGCGGAGGTAGCGGTCCTGCTGCTGGGTTGTTGCCCTCCTACGGCCTCCTCCACGTCTCCTGATGTACTGGCCTGTCTCCTGGTAGCGCCTCCATGCTCTGGACACTACGCTGACAGACACAGCAAACCTTCTTGCCACAGCTCGCATTGATGTGCCATCCTGGATGAGCTGCACTACCTGAGCCACTTGTGTGGGTTGTAGGGAGGTCATACAGGCACGTGGAGGCCACACACACTACTGAGCCTCATTTTGACTTGTTTTAAGGACATTACATCAAAGTTGGATCAGCCTGTAGTGTGTTTTTCCACTTTAATTTTGAGGGTGACTCCAAATCCAGACCTCCATGGGTTAATAAATTTGATTTCCATTGATAATTTTTGTGTGATTTTGTTGTCAGCACATTCAACTATGTAAAGAACAAAGTATTTAATAAGAATATTTCATTCATTCAGATCTAGGATGTGTTATTTTAGTGTTCCCTTTATTTTTTTGAGCAGTGTGTATGTGTGTGTGTGTGTGTGTGTGTGTGTGTGTGTGTGTGTGTGTGTGTGTGTGTGTGTGTGTGTGTGTATATATATATATATATATATATATCAACATGAGTAAATTGCACACGCTTCATAACATGGGTGCCAGGTCTTGAAATATTATATTAGTAATGTCCAACCTCTGATTCACAAGGGCTCTAGTGGGTGGCAGGAGCAGCACTGGGTGACGGCAGGAATGCTTCACACTACATAATGTTGTTGCCTGTAATACAATAGAGATGTAACATATTCCTTAATTGCTGTTGAGATGGCATGTTTTCTGTTAACCATGTACTATTAAATCATTTTCTGGATTAAAATGCATGTGCCGCTCCTTCCACCCACTAGAGCACTTGTAGATCAGAGATTGGACATTGCTATTACAGAATAAATTAAAAAAATAAATATATATATATATATATATATATATATACATACAAGTTGTTGACTTCAGAGATCTGCTGTATGAGTAACTTCTCAATAAGATCTGCTATGATGCACACACACGCACACACACACACACACACACACACACACACACACACACACACACACACACACACACACACACACACACTCTCTCTCTCTCTCTCTCACACTCACTGTTATTCTGGGCACCAGGAGCAGCATAACCCTCCCCGGAGGTGCCTAAACCTAACCCCCCTCCCCGCAGAATAACACTAACCCTCCCTTCCAGGCAGCCTAGTCCATACCCCCTCCCCCCCTACACACACAGGCTTATCTGCCTGGCGGCCCAGTCCACGCTCGTTCGGGATCCCGGCCATCAGGATTCTGGTGCCAGGATGGTGCGCCTTGACAGGATACCGCCGCCGACATTTCAATCAGTGTCAGGATTCTGATGTCGGTATTTCAACTGCTGGAATCCCGACCACCGGGTTCCTGTCCAGATCCCGTACGTGATCTGTCATAAAGAAATTATATTACACTATCTTGCTTTTTAAATATATGACTCTGTCATGATATATTTAAAGAGAAAGTGTAATAATATATTTATGACATAAATACTGTAGATACCCCCCCAGTGCTACCAAATTAAATTTGTTTATATCTCTGGATTGCACATACCAGCCCACCTGCGCCCCCAGCACCTACCCCCAACACTACTGCAGCCACAGAGGACTTACACTAACTAGTACGTTGTTTGTCACTGTTGCTGCACTTACAGGCTCTGCTGACAGCTGCTCTCTGCACGCTCACTGTGCACTCTCTCGAGTCCCGGCCCCCCAGTCACTGCACTCTCTCTCGAATCCCAGCTCCCCGGTCATTGCACACTCTCTCGAGTCCCGTCTCCCAGCTTCCCAGTCACTGAACACTCGCCCGACTCCTGGCTCCCTGCTCAGTCACTCAGGTCGCGACGCGGGTAGCAATGCATGTCAGCTGACATCCGCGATCAGAGCAATGAGACCAGGTCACGGGGGAGGAGCGCCTTGATGATGCGGCTCCTCTCAAACTGCTGTACAATGGAGGAATGGGGGACAATGGAGTAAGTGCCCCCTTCAAGGCAGGAGCCCGGCGGCAGCTGACTCCATTGTCTCCGGCCGTTCCGCCCCTGATCTGTGTACATGCCCTCAACACACCCTAATACCCCTTTTCGACTGCCACAATAACCCAGGTTATTTCCATGGCTACTTGACTCATGGCTTTGGTGGAAAGGGTCTCTGAAATAAAACCCAGGTCCAGATACGCAGGAATCTGACCCTGGTAGCCTGCCGTGGGTGACCTGGGTCATGCTAAAAGCTTATGGAGAGCAGGCTCACTGTCCTTCGGAGATGATCATCTCCAATCGCTGACAGCGGGAATACATGCCACTAACCCGGGTCCAGCCTGCGGTGTGAACCGGGTTTCAAGCCGTAGTCACATGGCAGTAACACAGCTTGAAACTGGGTTCAGTTATCTGGTCCAGACCTGGGTTTCTGGTGGAAAAGGGGAATTACTTAGCTTCGTACGAATACCTTGTTCCCACCTAGTTACGACCACAAGTGGAAATGCAACTTAGATGCGTACACTCAGCTACAAGAAAAAAACAGTAGATCCCTCCACAAAATGGACTAGCACGGAACACTGCATCAGCCTCATAGTGTGTCTTTAACCTCTAATATATTACATAACAAATTATATATTTTGCTGCCGTTATTGTAAAATATGCAATATTTTAGATACTTTAAGCTTTATTGGCTTAATCGCTTTCTTCCGTCTTTGACATTGGCCCTCATTCTGAGTTGTTCGCTCGCAAGCTGCTTTTAGCAGCTTTGCACACGCTAAGCCGCCGCCTACTGGGAGTGAATCTTAGCTTAGCAAAATTGTGAACGAAAGATTCGCAATATTGCGAAAAGACTTCTCTGTGCAGTTTCTGAGTAGCTCGAGACTTACTCTGCCAGTGCGATCAGTTCAGTGCTTGTCGTTCCTGGTTTGACGTCACAAACACACCCAGCGTTCGCCCAGACACTCCTCCGTTTCTCCAGCCACTCCCACGTTTTTCCCAGAAACGGTAGCGTTTTTTCAAACACTCCCATAAAACGGCCTGTTTCCGCCCAGAAACACCCACTTCCTGTCAATCACATTACGATCACCAGAACGAAGAAAAAACCTCGTAATGCCGTGAGTAAAATACCTAACTGCATAGCAAATTTACTTGGTGCAGTCGCAGTGCGAACATTGTTGCGCATGCGCAGTTAGCGGAAAATCGCTGCGATGCGAAGAAAATTACCGAGCGAACCACTCGGAATGACCACCATTGTTTGATACTTTAAAGACAGCAGTGTCCCTTATATCTTTAATGTGGGGATGACCCATCAATCGATACTTTTAATATTGTGAATTTTTTATATATATGTATATATATATATATATATATATATATATATATATATATACACTGCTCAAAAAAATAAAGGGAACACTTAAACAACACAATGTAACTCCAAGTCAATCACACTTCTGTGAAATCAAACTGTCCACTTAGGAAGCAACACTGATTGACAATCAATTTTACATGCTGTTGTGCAAATGGAATAGACAACAGGTGGAAATTATAGGCAATTAGCAAGTCACCCCCAATAAAGGAGTTGTTCTGTAGGTGGTGACCACAGACCACTTCTCAGCTCCTATGCTTTCTGGCTGATGTTTTGGTCACTTTTGAAAGCTGGCGGTGCTTTCACTCTAGTGGTAGCATGAGACAGAGTCTACAACCCACACAAGTGGCACAGGTAGTGCAGCTCATCCAGGATGGCACATCAATGCGAGCTGTGGCAAGAAGGTTTGCTGTGTCTGTCAGCGTAGTGTCCAGAGCATGGAGGCGCTACCAGGAGACTGGCCAGTACATCAGGAGATGTGGAGGAGGCCGTAGGAGGGCAACAACCCAGCAGCAGGACCGCTACCTCCGCCTTTGTGCAAGGAGGAACAGGAGGAGCACTGCCAGAGCCCTGCAAAATGACCTCCAGCAAGCCACAAATGTGCATGTGTCTACTCAAACGATCAGAAACAGACTCCATGAGGGTTGTATGCGGGAACAACGTCCACAGGTGGGGGTTGTGCTTACAGCCCAACACCGTGCAGGACGTTTAGCATTTGCCAAAGAACACCAAGATTGGCAAATTCACCACTGGCGCCCTGTGCTCTTCACAGATGAAAGCAGGTTCTAACTGAGCACATGTGACAGACGTGACAGAGTCTGGAGACGCCAAGGAGAACATTCTGCTGCCTGCAACATACTCCAGCATGACCGGTTTGGCAGTGGGTCAGTAATGGTGTGGGGTGTAATTTCTTTGGGGGGCCGCACAGCCCTCCATGTGCTCGCCAGAGTTAGCCTGACTGCCATTAGGTACCGAGATGAGATCCTCAGACCCCTTGCGAGACCATATGCTGGTGCGGTTGGCCCTGAGTTCCTCCTAATGCAAGAAAATGCTAGTCCTCATGTGGCTGGAGTGTGTCAGCAATTCCTGCAAGACGAAGGCATTGATGCTATGGACTGGCTTGCCCATTCCCCAGACCTGAATCCAATTGAGCACATCTGGGACATCATGTCTCGCTCCATCCACCAACAGACTGTCCGGGAGTTGGCGGATGCTTTAGTCCAGGTCTGGGAGGAGATCCCTCTGGAGACCATCCGCCACCTCATCAGGAGCATGCCCAGGCATTGTAGGGAGGTCATATAGGCACGTGGAGGCCACACACACTACTGAGCCTCATTTCGACTTGTTTTAAGGATATTACATCAAAGTTGGATCAGCCTGTAGTGTGTTTTTCAACTTTAATTTTGAGGGTGACTCCAAATCCAGACCTCCATGGGTTAATAAATTTGATTTCCATTGATAAGTTTTGTGTGATTTTGTTGTCAGCACATTCAACTATGTAAAGAACAAAGTATTTAATAAGAATATTTCATTCATTCAGATCTAGGATGTGTTATTTTAGTGTTCCCTTTATTTTTTTGAGCAGGGTATATATGTGTGTGTAAAAAATAGAAGTAATCAGCGCCTAATAATGCCCAGAAAATGATGGTGGGTACATAGAATGAAATTTAGTGAAACAAATGGGACAAGCACTTATCTCAGATAGGAATCTTCGGTCCTCAGACCAATATCATCACAGTGATATGCAAAAGAGAAAAAGAAACAACCAATAGTGTGTACCGTTTAAACCTATATGTACTTATAGCATTTTTCTACTTAGTGAGTGTTAATTGGAAATGCACCCAGAATATCACACTCCACAATAGTGTAGTACAGAGGCGGAACTACCGGCAGTGCAGGCAGTGCACTGCACTGGGGCCCGCCTCTGTCCAGGGGCCCAAGCATGTAATGAGTCAAACTGACTCATTACATGCCGCTGTGCGCTGCAGGCAACCGCTGCCCGCAGCGCACAGCCGCCCGGAGATAGGAGCTGAGCAGCGGTACAGACGGGGGAAGGAGGAGGGAGCCGGAGGACGGAGCCGCAGCAGCGCTTTGTTACTGGTGGAGGCGCTGCTGCTGCTGCTCCTCTGCTTCCCTATAGGCTGTCTTCCGAGAACAGCCTATAGGGAAGCAGAGGGGCAGCAGCAGCAGCGCCTCCACCAGTAACAAAGCGCTGCTGCGGCTCCGTCCTCCGGCTCCCTCCTCCTCATTCTCTACTGCCCGGGAATCGTCGTCTGACGCAGCTGCACCGAGGAGCCTGAGGGTAAGTATAATTCTTCTTTCTTTCTGTCTTTCTTTCTTTCTTTCTTTCTTTTTCTTTCCTTCTTTCTTTCTTGTGCCTGCCTGCCGCACTGTGTAAAAAGGGGGGACTGCCTGCCGCAATGTGTAAAAAGGGGGGACTACCTGCCGCAATGTGTAAAAAGGGGGGACTGCCTGCCGCAATGTGTAAAAAGGGAGGACTGCCTGCCGCACTGTGTAAAAAGGGGGGACTGCCTGCCGCAATGTGTAAAAAGGGGGACTACCTGCCGCAATGTGTAAAAAGGGGGGACTGCCTGCCACTATGTGTAAAAAGGGGAATCTGCCTGCCGTAATGTGTAAAAATGGGGACGCTGTCTGCCGTAATGTGTAACAAGGGCACGCTGTCTGCCGTAATGTGTAAAAAGGGCACGCTGTCTGCCGTAATGTGTAACAAGGGCACGCGGTCTGCCGTTATGTGTAAAAAGGGGTAATCTGCCCGACGCTATGTGTAAAAATTAGAGATGAGCGGGTTCGGTTTCTCTGAATCCGAACCCGCCAGAACTTCATGTTTTTTTTCACGGGTCCGAGCGACTCGGATCTTCCCGCCTTGCTCGGTTAACCCGAGCGCGCCCGAACGTCATTATGACGCTGTCGGATTCTCGCGAGGCTCGGATTCTATCGCGAGACTCGGATTCTATATAAGGAGCCGCGCGTCGCCGCCATTTTCACACGTGCATTGAGATTGATAGGGAGAGGACGTGGCTGGCGTCCTCTCCGTTTAGAATAGATTAGAGAGACACTTGATTTACTAATTTTGGGGAGCATTAGGAGTACTCAGTACAGTGCAGAGTTTTGCTGATAGTGACCACCAGTTTTATTTATAATCCGTTCTCTGCCTGAAAAAAGCGATACACAGCACACAGTGACTCAGTCACATACCATATCTGTGTGCACTGCTCAGGCTCAGGCCAGTGTGCTGCATCATCTATATATATTATATATCTGTCTGACTGCTCAGCTCACACAGCTTATAATTGTGGGGGAGACTGGGGAGCACTACTGCAGTGCCAGTTATAGGTTATAGCAGGAGCCAGGAGTACATAATATTATATTAAAATTAGAGATGAGCGGGTTCGGTTTCTCTGAATCCGAACCCGCCAGAACTTCATGTTTTTTTTCACGGGTCCGAGCGACTCGGATCTTCCCGCCTTGCTCAGTTAACCCGAGCGCGCCCGAACGTCATCATGACGCTGTCGGATTCTCGCGAGGCTCGGATTCTATCGCGAGACTCGGATTCTATATAAGGAGCCCGCGTCGCCGCCATTTTCACACGTGCATTGAGATTGATAGGGAGAGGACGTGGCTGGCGTCCTCTCCGTTTAGAATTAGAATAGATTAGAGAGACACTTGATTTACTAATTTTGGGGAGCATTAGGAGTACTCAGTAGTGTACAGTGCAGAGTTTTGCTGATAGTGACCAGTGACCACCACTTTTATTTATAATCCGTTCTCTGCCTGAAAAAAGCGATACACAGCACACAGTGACTCAGTCACATACCATATCTGTGTGCACTGCTCAGGCTCAGGCCAGTGTGCTGCATCATCTATTATCTATATATAATATTATATATATCTGTCTGACTGCTCAGCTCACACAGCTTATAATTGTGGGGGAGACTGGGGAGCACTACTGCAGTGCCAGTTATAGGTTATAGCAGGAGCCAGGAGTACATAATATATTATATAGTGAGTGACCACCAGACACACAGTGCAGTTTATTTAATATATCCGTTCTCTGCCTGAAAAAAGCGATACACACAGTGACTCAGTCAGTCACATACCATATCTGTGTGCACTGCTCAGGCTCAGGCCAGTGTGCTGCATCATCTATATATATATATTATATATCTGTCTGACTGCTCAGCTCACACAGCTTATAATTGTGGGGGAGACTGGGGAGCACTACTGCAGTGCCAGTTATAGGTTATAGCAGGAGCCAGGAGTACATAATATTATATTAAAATTAAACAGTGCACACTTTTGCTGCAGGAGTGCCACTGCCAGTGTGACTAGTGACCAGTGACCTGACCACCAGTATATAATATTAGTAGTATACTATCTCTTTATCAACCAGTCTATATTAGCAGCAGACACAGTACAGTGCGGTAGTTCACGGCTGTGGCTACCTCTGTGTCGGCACTCGGCAGCCCGTCCATAATTGTATATACCACCTAACCGTGGTTTTTTTTTCTTTCTTTATACATACATACTAGTTACGAGTATACTATCTCTTTATCAACCAGTCTATATATTAGCAGCAGACACAGTACAGTGCGGTAGTTCACGGCTGTGGCTACCTCTGTGTCGGCACTCGGCAGCCCGTCCATAATTGTATATACCACCTAACCGTGGTTTTTTTTTCTTTCTTTATACATACATACTAGTTACGAGTATACTATCTCTTTATCAACCAGTCTATATATTAGCAGCAGACACAGTACAGTGCGGTAGTTCACGGCTGTGGCTACCTCTGTGTCGGCACTCGGCAGCCCGTCCATAATTGTATATACCACCTAACCGTGGTTTTTTTTTCTTTCTTTATACATACATACTAGTTACGAGTATACTATCTCTTTATCAACCAGTCTATATATTAGCAGCAGACACAGTACAGTGCGGTAGTTCACGGCTGTGGCTACCTCTGTGTCGGCACTCGGCAGCCCGTCCATAATTGTATACTAGTATCCAATCCATCCATCTCCATTGTTTACCTGAGGTGCCTTTTAGTTGTGCCTATTAAAATATGGAGAACAAAAATGTTGAGGTTCCAAAATTAGGGAAAGATCAAGATCCACTTCCACCTCGTGCTGAAGCTGCTGCCACTAGTCATGGCCGAGACGATGAAATGCCAGCAACGTCGTCTGCCAAGGCCGATGCCCAATGGCATAGTACAGAGCATGTCAAAACCAAAACACCAAATATCAGTAAAAAAAGGACTCCAAAACCTAAAATAAAATTGTCGGAGGAGAAGCGTAAACTTGCCAATATGCCATTTACCACACGGAGTGGCAAGGAACGGCTGAGGCCCTGGCCTATGTTCATGGCTAGTGGTTCAGCTTCACATGAGGATGGAAGCACTCAGCCTCTCGCTAGAAAACTGAAAAGACTCAAGCTGGCAAAAGCACCGCAAAGAACTGTGCGTTCTTTGAAATCCCAAATCCACAAGGAGAGTCCAATTGTGTCGGTTGCGATGCCTGACCTTCCCAACACTGGACGTGAAGAGCATGCGCCTTCCACCATTTGCACGCCCCCTGCAAGTGCTGGAAGGAGCACCCGCAGTCCAGTTCCTGATAGTCAGATTGAAGATGTCAGTGTTGAAGTACACCAGGATGAGGAGGATATGGGTGTTGCTGGCGCTGGGGAGGAAATTGACCAGGAGGATTCTGATGGTGAGGTGGTTTGTTTAAGTCAGGCACCCGGGGAGACACCTGTTGTCCGTGGGAGGAATATGGCCGTTGACATGCCAGGTGAAAATACCAAAAAAATCAGCTCTTCGGTGTGGAGGTATTTCACCAGAAATGCGGACAACAGGTGTCAAGCCGTGTGTTCCCTTTGTCAAGCTGTAATAAGTAGGGGTAAGGACGTTAACCACCTCGGAACATCCTCCCTTATACGTCACCTGCAGCGCATTCATAATAAGTCAGTGACAAGTTCAAAAACTTTGGGTGACAGCGGAAGCAGTCCACTGACCAGTAAATCCCTTCCTCTTGTAACCAAGCTCACGCAAACCACCCCACCAACTCCCTCAGTGTCAATTTCCTCCTTCCCCAGGAATGCCAATAGTCCTGCAGGCCATGTCACTGGCAATTCTGACGAGTCCTCTCCTGCCTGGGATTCCTCCGATGCATCCTTGCGTGTAACGCCTACTGCTGCTGGCGCTGCTGTTGTTGCCGCTGGGAGTCGATGGTCATCCCAGAGGGGAAGTCGTAAGCCCACTTGTACTACTTCCAGTAAGCAATTGACTGTTCAACAGTCCTTTGCGAGGAAGATGAAATATCACAGCAGTCATCCTACTGCAAAGCGGATAACTGAGTCCTTGACAACTATGTTGGTGTTAGACGTGCGTCCGGTATCCGCCGTTAGTTCACAGGGAACTAGACAATTTATTGAGGCAGTGTGCCCCCGTTACCAAATACCATCTAGGTTCCACTTCTCTAGGCAGGCGATACCGAGAATGTACACGGACGTCAGAAAAAGACTCACCAGTGTCCTAAAAAATGCAGTTGTACCCAATGTCCACTTAACCACGGACATGTGGACAAGTGGAGCAGGGCAGGGTCAGGACTATATGACTGTGACAGCCCACTGGGTAGATGTATGGACTCCCGCCGCAAGAACAGCAGCGGCGGCACCAGTAGCAGCATCTCGCAAACGCCAACTCTTTCCTAGGCAGGCTACGCTTTGTATCACCGCTTTCCAGAATACGCACACAGCTGAAAACCTCTTACGGCAACTGAGGAAGATCATCGCGGAATGGCTTACCCCAATTGGACTCTCCTGTGGATTTGTGGCATCGGACAACGCCAGCAATATTGTGTGTGCATTAAATATGGGCAAATTCCAGCACGTCCCATGTTTTGCACATACCTTGAATTTGGTGGTGCAGAATTTTTTAAAAAACGACAGGGGCGTGCAAGAGATGCTGTCGGTGGCCAGAAAAATTGCGGGACACTTTCGGCGTACAGGCACCACGTACAGAAGACTGGAGCACCACCAAAAACTACTGAACCTGCCCTGCCATCATCTGAAGCAAGAAGTGGTAACGAGGTGGAATTCAACCCTCTTTATGCTTCAGAGGTTGGAGGAGCAGCAAAAGGCCATTCAAGCCTATACAATTGAGCACGATATAGTAGGTGGAATGCACCTGTCTCAAGTGCAGTGGAGAATGATTTCAACGTTGTGCAAGGTTCTGATGCCCTTTGAACTTGCCACACGTGAAGTCAGTTCAGACACTGCCAGCCTGAGTCAGGTCATTCCCCTCATCAGGCTTTTGCAGAAGAAGCTGGAGGCATTGAAGAAGGAGCTAAAAGGGAGCGATTCCGCTAGGCATGTGGGACTTGTGGATGCAGCCCTTAATTCGCTTAACAAGGATTCACGGGTGGTCAATCTGTTGAAATCAGAGCACTACATTTTGGCCACCGTGCTCGATCCTAGATTTAAAGCCTACCTTGGATCTCTCTTTCCGGCAGACACAGGTCTGCTGGGGTTGAAAGACCTGCTGGTGACAAAATTGTCAAGTCAAGCGGAACGCGACCTGTCAACATCTCCTCCTTCACATTCTCCCGCAACTGGGGGTGCGAGGAAAAGGCTCAGAATTCCGAGCCCACCCGCTGGCGGTGATGCAGGGCAGTCTGGAGCGACTGCTGATGCTGACATCTGGTCCGGACTGAAGGACCTGACAACGATTACGGACATGTCGTCTACTGTCACTGCATATGATTCTCTCAACATTGATAGAATGGTGGAGGATTATATGAGTGACCGCATCCAAGTAGGCACGTCACACAGTCCGTACTTATACTGGCAGGAAAAAGAGGCAATTTGGAGGCCCTTGCACAAACTGGCTTTATTCTACCTAAGTTGCCCTCCCACAAGTGTGTACTCCGAAAGAGTGTTTAGTGCCGCCGCTCACCTTGTCAGCAATCGGCGTACGAGGTTACATCCAGAAAATGTGGAGAAGATGATGTTCATTAAAATGAATTATAATCAATTCCTCCGCGGAGACATTGACCAGCAGCAATTGCCTCCACAAAGTACACAGGGAGCTGAGATGGTGGATTCCAGTGGGGACGAATTGATAATCTGTGAGGAGGGGGATGTACACGGTGATATATCGGAGGGTGAAGATGAGGTGGACATCTTGCCTCTGTAGAGCCAGTTTGTGCAAGGAGAGATTAATTGCTTCTTTTTTGGGGGGGGTCCAAACCAACCCGTCATATCAGTCACAGTCGTGTGGCAGACCCTGTCACTGAAATGATGGGTTGGTTAAAGTGTGCATGTCCTGTTTTGTTTATACAACATAAGGGTGGGTGGGAGGGCCCAAGGACAATTCCATCTTGCACCTCTTTTTTCTTTTCTTTTTCTTTGCATCATGTGCTGATTGGGGAGGGTTTTTTGGAAGGGACATCCTGCGTGACACTGCAGTGCCACTCCTAGATGGGCCCGGTGTTTGTGTCGGCCACTAGGGTCGCTAATCTTACTCACACAGTCAGCTACCTCATTGCGCCTCTTTTTTTCTTTGCGTCATGTGCTGTTTGGGGAGTGTTTTTTGGAAGGGCCATCCTGCGTGACACTGCAGTGCCACTCCTAGATGGGCCCGGTGTTTGTGTCGGCCACTAGGGTCGCTAATCTTACTCACACAGCTACCTCATTGCGCCTCTTTTTTTCTTTGCGTCATGTGCTGTTTGGGGAGGGTTTTTTGGAAGGGACATCCTGCGTGACACTGCAGTGCCACTCCTAGATGGGCCCGGTGTTTGTGTCGGCCACTAGGGTCGCTTATCTTACTCACACAGCGACCTCGGTGCAAATTTTAGGACTAAAAATAATATTGTGAGGTGTGAGGTATTCAGAATAGACTGAAAATGAGTGTAAATTATGGTTTTTGAGGTTAATAATACTTTGGGATCAAAATGACCCCCAAATTCTATGATTTAAGCTGTTTTTTAGTGTTTTTTGAAAAAAACACCCGAATCCAAAACACACCCGAATCCGACAAAAAAAATTCGGTGAGGTTTTGCCAAAACGCGTTCGAACCCAAAACACGGCCGCGGAACCGAACCCAAAACCAAAACACAAAACCCGAAAAATTTCAGGCGCTCATCTCTAGTAAAAATGGGGAATCTGCCTGCCGTAATGTGTAAAAAAGGGGGGCTGCCTGACGCTATGTGTAAAAATGGGGAATCTGCCTGCTGCTATGTGTAAAAAGGAGGAATCTGCCTGCCGTAATGTGTAAAAATGGAGACGCTGTCTGCCGTAATGTGTAACAAGGGCACGCTGTCTGCCGTAATGTGTAACAAGGGCACGCTGTCTACCGTAATGTGTAAAAAGGGCACGCTGTCTGCCGTAATGTGTAACAAGGGCACGCGGTCTGCCATTATGTGTAAAAAGGGCACGCTGTCTGCCGTTATGTGTAAAAAGGGCACGCTGTCTGCTGTAATGTGTAAAAAGAGGAATCTGTTCGCTGTAAGGTGTAAAAGGGTCTCTACCTGGTGTAGTGGTGCTACTGTGCGGCGTAATTTGAATAATGGAGACTACTGTGTTGGTATTATTTTGTGGCCACACCCCTTCCCCACGAAGCCACGCCACTATGTATTTTTGCGCGCGCCTACGGCGCGCACTGCCCCCGGGGTGGACTTGGATGGGGGGGGGGCCCAAAGCATTTTGTCGCACCTGGGCCCACCGCTTGCTTGTTCCGCCACTGGTGTAGTAGAAAGATAATTTTTCACATTTAATTAAGTACATAAAATATATCCACGGTTTAAAACGAGCAGGTATCGTACTATTGTGGAGTGTGATATTCTGGGTGCGTTTCCAATTAACACTCACTAAGTAGAAAAATGCTATAAGTACATATAGGTTTAAACGGTACACACTATTGGTTGTTTCTTTTTCTCTTTTGCATATCACTGTGATGATATTGGTCTGAGGACCGAAGATTCCTATCTGAGATAAGTGCTTGTTCCATTTGTTTCACTAAATTTAATTCTACTGTATGTACCCACCGTCATTTTCTGGGCATTATTAGGCGCTGATTACTTCTATTTTTTACACATTCTAATCGCCATAATTTGTTATCAGCTGCCACCCACGTTTGTGAGGAATGCATGTGAAAATATTTTAAACTATAAGAAAATATTTTAATATTTTACTACAGATTATATTTGATCCACATAAGTGCACACTTATACATTTTGACGATATATATATATATATATATATATATATATATATTTATATATACACAAACAGAAAGTTCAGCACTCACCAAAGCAAGCTCACTTATTTTCACAACATCAATAAATAAATGATGGGGGTTTAGTTAGTGAATTGGCCAATGCACGGAAGCCTGCAAACTGCTCGCCAAGGTACCCCATCTTCATGCAGGTCCTACACTATCACATAGTCTCAAAAATTACATGCACCCCACCCTATGAGTGGTGAGTGCAGACACTGTGCCCCGCTTCTGGGGTGGTGAGTGCTGTGGTTTTATATTTGCTGGTGTATATATATATATATATATATATATATATATACACACACAGTATATATCCTATATAATAAAAGGCGAGCTGCTCCTCTCCTCTATCATGTGCGTTGGTGGCCACTAGAGGGCGCCACACAGACTAAATGATTCACAGGTGAAAGTTATACTGCAGAGAGATGTTACCTGCTGCTGCTAATGCTACTGATCTGACTGTTTCAAACTTGCTGCATACGGAGAGAGGGGGCTGGGGAGATAGAGAGTAGGGGTAGGGGCAGATAGGGATTTGGGGGGTGGAGAGTGGGGTAAGGGCAAATAGGAACTGGGGGAGAAAGGGAGTGGGGGTAGGGGCACATAGTGACTGGAGGGAAGAGAGGGGGTAGTGGTTGGGGTAGATAGGTACTGGGTAGAGAGTGGAGTAGTGGGACAGATAGGGCAGTAGAGAGAGAGATGCATGTTTTTTCAATATAGTCACCACTGTGGTGCCACCACCGGCCACTAGTGGGTGCCCGACGGGGCTCCGTTCGGGACACGGACATACACACACACCCTATGTACACCGTTTGCCCCACCACATAGTGTCCTATATACACATTGCACCTCCATACTCCTGCATATAGTGCCCCCTATATACAGGGCACCCCCTCCTCCATATACTGCTCCCACCATATACTACATACTCTGCACCCCCTCCTCTATATTTACTTTGTTACAACCCCAGGTTACTTGCCATCCCGGGACTCAGCAACAAGTAACAGCAGTAACCAGGTAACGGATGCAGAAACCATCACACAGTCCCACAGCGCTCCGAGCGGAGGCATCGGGAACACATGTGGCCACTTACTGGCAGGAGGAGAAGGTGAATCAGTCCGAAGGAAAGGGTGAGACCCTATGTGGGGTGAGCAGTGCGGTGACCAGAAGAGGGTAAGGTCATACTGCAACTGCAGGTGATATGGGTGAATCGGAGGCAGCTGCTTTATATACTGAGTGCCGGCGGAGGGTTGGGGTCCAGTGCTCGCCCCTCCCACACCCTGCACAGGCCATGCACAGACCCTCCGGCCAGCTGCTGGTGTCTACTGGTATCCTCTAATGCAGACTGGGAGGGAGCTGTGCGGGTACTTGTGAGCTTACATGTGCCAGTACTGGTGTACATAGTGCACCATCACTGTAACCTGCCCATTAAAGATATAAAGCATTTATATATATATATATTCACAAACACACACTCAGCATGACAGAGTCCTGGCTCTCAGCAGCAGCAGGACTTCCAGAAACCCGGCAGCTCCTATGTACACTTTTTTTCTTTTCTTTTTTGCTTGCTTCATTTAATCATTCCTTGCAGAACTTCTTGTCTTTGTATCTATTTCATGAAATATCCAGAATGAGATACTGTAAATGTTTCATAGAAGTGAATGGCTGTAGATGAGGGACATTAGATAGATCTCATCTCTTGTTGGAAACGGCACAAAGGAGACTGCTTCAGCAATGAAAAATTTGTTTTCATTTTGAAACCAGGTTCTAGCTATCTATAAACTAGAATGACATTTTCCACCATAACTCTCCTGCTTCTTACATTAATAAGGATTAGAACGTATAAATATGTTGTGTGAGATAGTATCAATTAGTAATAGAACTAATTCTTCTTAGAGGTTTGGCACCAGACAATAGCACATTTCCCAAGACACCATTAGGGAAAAGATGACTTCCGTGCGAGCAGCTGACGTGTGTGACACCCAATATTGTCCTGCTCTTGTTTATATTGCACGTCAGTCCTGTCTTTCACTGTAACTCATTCACTGTCAGCTGGGCCTGTCCCAGCAGTCCCTTACACAAAGGCACTTTTTTACAGCTTTGATTAAGTGAAACAATCAGTAAATGCTGTTCTGAAAAAATCATACAAAATCATACAAAATCTCAATGCAGTCAATGTAGGACACATTTTAACTAATATCCTATAAATGAGTGATACTGTACTGACAGTACTTTATGGTTTTGTGTTTTTATTGCAAACCTTATAACCATGTGGATTAGGGCGGTGCTATAGATATATGCTGGTTTCAAATGAGCAGAGTTCTTACTATTGAATGATGAAGACATAGAATTGTATAACACAAGCATATTCTATGCAGCAAGAACTGTACATCCATGCACTTCTCTATCACTGCAGCATTCACTCTATGCTGTTCAGAATACTGCAGCACAAAGGGGGTTATTCAGAGTTGTTGGCAAACCAAAAAAGTAAGCAACTGGGCAAAACCATGTTGCACTGCAGGTGGGGCAGATGTAACACATGCAGAGAGATTTAGATTTGGGTGGATTATATTGTTTCTGTGCATGATAAATACTGGCTGCTTTATTTTTACACTGCAACTTAAGTTCAGTTTGAACACACCCCACTCAAATCTAAAGGGCCATATTCACGGCAAGATTTGGGGAGAGATGTGTGCTGAGCGTGCGGGGGGAAAACGGGGGGGGGGGGGGGGCGCTCATTTCACCCAGCGGGTGAAGTGAGCGACCTGCTAGATTGGCCTGCATGCAGGCCAATCTAGCACCAGCGATAGCGATGCGCGGGGCTGCGCATCGCTATCGCTGTGAGGGGTAGTAGTCAGTGACAATGCTAAATTCCTTGTCGTATAAACAACCCTTATGAAGCTAAGAACACTGTACGCTGTTTATTTAAGAAATACCGTAATGATACGCTATTTGCGTAACGATCGCTCAGCCGTAGGCGAGACGCTCAAGCGTCACGTTCGCTCACGGCCCAGTGACCACAGGACACGTTATTGGTTATGTCTAGGGGAAAGATTCGCTGTAACGTAGCGTACGCTAGAGACCACGAGGAGGTCACCAGCGATGCAGACGCTCACAACACTATACCTTTATGTTAAACCTTATACCGATGAAATACACTGAATACCTTAATGTGAGTACAGGGTGTAAGTGCAACCTTGTGGAACCTGACTATCTACAAAGCTGCATGAGCGTCACCGACGCTCAAATGAACACTTATCACTATAGGAAATACACAGATACTGGTTTAGGTTTCCAAGGCCTATTAACTGTATTATATCTAGAATACTTGTAAAAGGGGATAACAGTACATATGATACACTACAATATAACAGAGACTTCCTAACCACAGAACTAAACAATAAATACAAAAAGACAATACTACACTGACCTAAATGCAATACGATACAATACTATAATACTATAAGGTATTTAAGAGAAAAAGAGGAGAGAGGGAGATAGAGAGAGAGAGAGAGAGAGAGAGAGAGAGAGAGATTGGCTCGCAGAAAGACAATGATTATGGAGAGAACTTACGCACAAAGGGTATGATCGCCAGCGCCTCGATATCCAGCTCCCGATTATCAGCAGATAACCGTTGATGAGAGAGTGAGAGCTGGATGTGGTCAGCCTGCCTATTTATGCTCCACACACAATGCAATCTCCTGGTCCTACAATCCCATTGTCCATTGGCCGAAGGAATTCGGCCCTGCATCATAACAAAAGGTCATAGGGTGATTCATACAGGTGGGCTGTGACGATTTCCAACAGCTCAGGTGGGTGGGAAACTGGGTTTCCCGCCGCATACCTGAGTATGTGCAAATCATAGAAATGGACATAAACTTCTTATGTCCATAACTATTCGCACGAGCGATTAATACGCTCCAAACCAACACCGGAATATTGCTAATCAAATACTCTTCCGATGGGTACCAAACACTGCTGTATGATTCCTGTTAAACCCTTCGTACGATGCAAAGAGGGATTCCTCAGCTCTGGGACATTATACTTTAACCAAACTTACAGAAACTATCAAAGGGATCATGATCTATAAACTACATTAATTGTGAACATTTGTAACTAATGAGTCGCACGCTACGATCACATAAACTCTACCGTAAATGCGCATACTGCGCGTGCGAGTGCACGCTATTGCGGGTATGCGCTTCCACGGGAGAGCGTACGCATGCGCAGCACGGACCAGTGTGCGGTGCAAATATGGCAACGTGCATTGAGACATTTTTCTGACTTTGACAGTCCACCCTTTGGCAGTCAATAATAACTGCCACAAAATATTTAAGGAGAAAAATGTAAGTCAGGGGTTAATTGATTTCCATGGTTGGGTAGGGGAGGAGAGAGGAGAAGGTGTGAAGAGGGTATGACCTAGTGAGAAAGCAGGAGCATGTGTGTATGAGTCCATGTTTGGAGGGTCATGTATCATCGTGCCGTACGTGTGGTAAATCAAGCTTCGAGGTATTGCGAAGTATACATTTGAATTCCTTCTTATCCTGTGGTACAGGTCTGTGGATGGGCTGTCAAACTTTACCGAGCTCATTTCGGCTTTCAGTTGTAACAAAATGGGGATGCACATTTTAGTTGATGATACATGAATGGGGGAGGTATGTGGTTGCTGATATCTGTGCCTGTATTCCCTATCGTCTATGTGTGTCGTTACCTGAGGGTTGTAGAGATGAAGATAAAGAACACTTACGAAAAATGCAATATTATTCTATGTCAGGGAAATGTACATTCGTCGATTGAGGTCTTGATTGGTGTCAGTTGATTGGAGTCTTCTTCTTTGTGCTTTTGCTCATAAATCGTGAGTAAAGCATACAACGTCCATGGATTTACAAAAAATGTTGGGCTATCGTGATTTTAAGGTTCCTAGGGAAACTGGGGTACCCATGGCATTGTCCATCAAAATCTTGTTTATCAGGTCGTCTGCTCTTCTTCTTTCCATCTTTCCGTTGTCGGCCCCTTGGCTCATCAAATCCTTCGTCTACGTGGGTCTTTGTACCTCGGAGGAAAACATAGAAATGGGTGAAAGGCGGACCGTATACTCATTACATCATTACGTCATGGTTTCTAGCATTGGGTCATAAATCAAATCCAGGTTAATTACAGTTTCCTCACTCCTTAAGCTCATCACTTTCGTACTTTGTTTGCACCTTATTAAAGCCTACCCGCATCTAAATATCAATCCAAACGATATAACGACACCCAAAATACATAGGAGAAACTTTCCAACATCCATTATGACTCCTTGAGCCCACTCTCCCAAACCGGAGAACCAATTTCGCGGGTTCAACCATGACACCCAACCAGTCAGCTCATTACCTACAGCAGCAAGGGTGAGATTGTGTTTTCGACGAAATTCCCACTTTAATTGCAGAATATCGTCCATCTTTTGGTCTATGACCTCTACCGGATCCTCGGTGCTATTTGTGATATACGTGCAACACTTTATGCCGTACTGTGTTGCCAATGTAACACAATATCCGCCTGTTACTGCTGTAAGATAATTAAGAACCATCCTATGCTGAACTAGTTCTGTTTTGTAAGCTTGAAGTTCCCTTCCAGTGTATCTAAACGTGTCATCATACATTTCAGTGATATTATCTAACAAATTGGCGAGTGCGGAAATGTATCTATAATTCATCACACCTCGAGCGGTGCGAGTGAAATCTAACGCTACCAGAACCTGAATCCCGGTGGATTCATGGATAAGATCAGAGGCCGGATGCTCTAACCTTTCTGACAGTTGTCTTTTAACAAGGTGCTCGTAGTGAGTGTGAGTATAAGGAGTTTGGGCACCACGGTGTATGTCCTTCATTTTGTCATGTGTAACAGTCATCACCTCAGGCAATACTTTTCCAATATAACACAATCCTTCAGAGTTTGGGGCAAGCCACTTGTACGCCTTTCTCCCGCATATGAAATATGCATCATCGGGGAGAACATAAGGGACGGAGAAGGACATGACCATGTTACAAACCTTCCAGGTGAAATCTCCTGACCCTAATTCTTCCATCTGTCTAATGCACGTATCGGTTTGTACGATATGTGCACAGTATCCTGGTGATACCTCTCCAACTTTAGTAATCCTATTTCCTAAGGTATATCGATACCGGAATGATTTTCCTCTACTGGCTATGTGGCGTACGAGCTCTGTATCTGTAGGCATTCTATCTGCTCTGTGTGAAAAGGTCATGGTAAGGTTGCTCCATGACACTTCCCAATTTCCCGGTTTTCTGGGATTGGAGATGTTAAAACATATGAGGGACCTATCCACATGGTATTGGTGGAGCTTCAAACTAGGAGGGCTGGAGATGTTAAACCTCCGGTCCACCGGTCTCCCACCACTTAGCTCAAGTACCTCCCCTAACGTTAAAGGAAATGGTACTAGCCCTGATTTACTGTGACCCTGAGGTACTTGAGAGCATACCCAACAATCTGTTTGGTTTAACACGTTACCCACTAAGGAGTGATAGTCACTCAATGGATGCCGGTCTATATGGATATTAAAACTAGATTGACATTTCTTTATGCATCCATCTTCAACCAGATTATCACAGAGCCTACAGATACAATTTTCCTCAGCTAACAATCCATCACAATTTCTTCTATCGGATCGTTTTCTGATACTCGCCTTTGCTTGTTGGCTTGGTTGATCTTGGAAAACTACACCTCCATCATCATAATCGGAACCCATTCCAGAACCTCTCTCGACCTCTATGGTACTCTCGCCGGAACAGACTGCTCTGGTCAACATCATGGTTAACATCAAAATCCGGATCACAGTCTCTTGGGGCAAGTCCATCTTTGAGGAGGAAATAGAGAAGAATGAGAAGGGGGAAAAAGAAATTTTAAAGGAGAGGGGATGGGAAGTGGAGAAAACAATAAAAGGGAGAGGGGAGTCGACAGCTGCTTTCGGTCTTCAAGGCTCAGGTGCCGCCTCAGTCCTCCTGGAACAGACACTCTAGTGATACAACCTCTACCGTCTGTTCCTTATCACGGGACTTCTCTGGATCAGCAACCTTCTTGCAGTGGGATGAATGGACCCAAGTCTCTCTCTCAGCAACCTTCAATGCTGTGGTGCTAGTCAATAAGACCTGGTATGGTCCTTCCCATCTATCAATAAGACAACCTGAGCGTAGAAAATTTCGTATCATTACATAATCCCCAGGTTCAATGTCATGACAATTACTATCTGGTAAATCAGGAATCACCAACTTCAGATTATCATTTTGATTCCTCAACTGCTTACTCATATTAATTAAGTACTTTACAGTTACTTCATTGTTACATTTCAAATCATCCTGAGGGTTAATTATGACATGCGGTTGTCGACCAAACAGAATTTCAAAAGGAGACAGATTAAGAGGGGACCTGGGAGTGGTTCTGATACTATACAAAACAATGGGTAAAGCTTCTGGCCACGTCAATCCTGTCTCTGCCATTACTTTACTCAATTTATTTTTAATAGTGCTGTTCACTCTTTCGACCTTCGCGCTCGCCTGTGGACGGTACGGAGTGTGCAGCTTACTATCAATTCCCATCAACTTACACATTCCTTGAAAGACATCACCTGTAAAATGGGTACCCCTATCACTTTCAATGATTCTAGGGATACCATATCTACATACAAATTCCTGCACAATTTTCTTAGCTGTAAACATAGCGGTATTTGTAGCTGCTGGAAAAGCCTCGACCCAATTCGAGAAAACATCTATGCAAACAAGTACATATTTCAAATTTCTACATGGGGGTAATTGAATGAAGTCAATTTGTATTACTTGGAAAGGGCCGCCGGCAGGTGGGATATGGGAGGGTTCTGTAGGTATTGCCTTTCCAATATTCTTTCTCAGACAGGTAAGGCATGACATTGCTCTTTTACTAGCATGAGAGGAGAATCCTGGGGCGCACCAGTATGCTCTTACCAATTTGCACATCCCCTCCTTGCCTAGATGAGTCAGCCCGTGAGCTGCTTCAGCCAGACACGGAAGGTATGCCCTGGGGGCCACTGGTTTACCATGTCCATCCGTCCAGAGCCCTGAGGACTCCTGGCCATATCCCTTTGCCTTCCAGACTGCCTTCTCCTGAGTGGAACACAAATTCTGCATTTCACACAACTTTTGTGTGTTGATGGTATTAAATACCATCAGTTGTGTGGTGTCTGTCCGTATGGGGGTAGCAGCTGCAAGCTTTGCAGCTTCGTCTGCTCGGCTGTTACCAAGGGATACTGGGTCTTGACTATATGTATGTGCTTTACATTTGATAACAGCCACTCTGTCGGGTTCCTGTATCGCTGTTAGAAGCCTTTTTATGTGAGCTGCATGCGCTATCGGTGTACCAGCTGCCGTCATGAAATTTCTGAGACGCCATAGCGCTCCGAAATCATGGACTACCCCGAACGCGTATCTAGAATCGGTGTAGATATTGGCAGACTTACCCTTAGCCAATTCACATGCTCTGGTTAGGGCGACCAGTTCAGCAACCTGGGCTGAGTGAGGTGGGCCTAGCGGTTCCGCTTCTATGGTGTCTTGGTCATCTACGACTGCGTATCCAGTACACAAGTCTCCCGAGTCTGACTGTCTGTGACAACTACCGTCCGTGTAGAACGTGAGTTCTGCATCTTCTAGTGGATTGTCACTGATGTCAGGCCTTGCGGTAAAATTTTGGGTCAAATATTCCATACAATCATGTGTATCTTCCTTTGCATTAAATCCTCCTTCCCCATCACTCTCACCTCCCACCCTTTGTGCCTGTCCAGGCACACCTGGGAGAAATGTTGCAGGGTTTAATGCGCTGCATCTCCTTATGGTGATGTTTACTGGGGCCATTAATGCCAATTCCCATCTCGTAAACCTTGCTGATGAGACATGTCTGGTTTGGGCAGAATTCAATAAGGCCGATACCGCATGTGGTGTATGGATTGTGAGGTTGTGGCCTAGCACGACATCTTCGCTTTTCGTCACTAGCAATGCTATCGCCGCAACGCTACGCAAGCATGTGGGGAGGGATCGCGCTACCGTGTCTAGCTGAGCGCTGTAGTATGCAATTGGCCTGCTGGCATCACCGTGTTTTTGTGTTAGTACACCTGCTGCGCACCCAGCACTTTCTGTTCCGTATAGTTCAAAGGGTTTCCCATAGTCTGGCATACCTAGTGCTGGTGCCTGCGTTAGGCACTGTTTGAGTCTCTCAAATGCTGTTTCAGATTCGTCTGTATGCGAAATCCGATCAGGTTTGTTTGAAGAGACCATTTCCTGCAAAGGTAGCGCCAATATGGAAAACCCTGGGATCCAATTACGGCAATACCCACACATTCCTAAAAACGTCCTGATCTGTTGCTGGGTTTGTGGCAGTGTCATGTCTCTAATGGCTTGGATTCTATCAGCGGTCAGGTGTCTCAGTCCTTGTGTTAGACAGTGTCCCAAGTATTTTACCTTAGCTTGGCATAATTGCAACTTGTCTTTGGAGACCTTGTGACCTGTGTCTGAAAGATGAAACAGGAGCTGTTTCGTATCCTTCAGGGATGCCTCCAATGAATCAGAACACAGTAGTAGATCATCCACGTACTGTATCAACACTGATCCACTTTCCGGTTGGAAAGACTGTAAACAATCATGCAAAGCCTGAGAAAATATACTTGGACTATCTATGAAGCCTTGGGGTAACCGAGTCCACGTATATTGGACTCCTCTGTATGTGAATGCAAACAAATATTGGCTGTCAGGGTGCAGAGGTACCGAAAAGAAAGCGGAGCAGAGGTCAATAACAGTGAAAAATTTGGCAGTGGGAGGAATTTGCATTAGGATGACAGCTGGATTAGGCACTACGGGGAACTGACTCTCTACTATTTTGTTAATCCCCCTTAGATCCTGCACTAGCCTGTAACCCCTCCCCCCAC
Organism: Pseudophryne corroboree; assembly: GCF_028390025.1. Taxonomy (NCBI): domain Eukaryota; kingdom Metazoa; phylum Chordata; class Amphibia; order Anura; family Myobatrachidae; genus Pseudophryne; species Pseudophryne corroboree. The sequence continues at coordinate 271,298,856 of NC_086447.1, read as the reverse complement.
TCTTTTTAACAGGGAAGATGGGACTATTTGCTGTGCTGGACGTTCTTACTAGAATGCCCTGTTGTAGCAAGCGCTCTATTACCGGGAAAACTCCTAACTCCACCTCTGGCTTCAGAGGATACTGTGGGATTTTTGGAGCTATCCTACCATCTTTTACTTGTACAACTACTGGAGCTACATTTGCCATTAATCCAGTGTCCTGTCCATCTTTTGTCCAAAGCGACTCTGGTATCTGAGATGTCATCTCTTCTACTTGGGATGGATTCCTATTTGTCATAATGGAATGTGACATTAATTTTGATGGGGAGTCTAACATGTCTCGTACTTCCTGAGCGTGATTCTCAGGGATGTCCAAGAATACACCTTCAGGAGTACAATAAATGACGCAACCCATTTTACATAGTAAGTCTCTTCCCAGGAGATTGGTCGGTGCCGATGCAGCCAGCAAAAAGGAATGCTTGGTATGCAAAGGCCCTATTGTAATCTCGGCTGGTTTGCTAACAGGGTAGTGCTGGACTACTCCTGTTACTCCTATGGCTGGAACTGTCCTACCAGTGGTTCTCATGCCCACTGTCGAATTGATCACTGACTTGGCCGCCCCTGTGTCTACAAGAAAGTTTAAAGTTTTACCGGCTACATTGATTGCAATCTCTGGTTCGCTTCCAAGACTGGCAATCAATTTAACTGGTTGCAGATTACAGGTATGGCCACACCCCTATTGGGTATGCTGACCTCCCTGAATCCCGCTGGCAGCAACTACTTGTGAGGGAGTTAGCTGGGAACTACCAGAGGCATGCCAATCTCTGTTTGGGGGATATCTTTTTGTTTCCCCTGTATGTGGCTCAAAACTCCGCCTCTGTGGACCCTGCTCCCAATGTCGTGTGTGGTGTTGTTGTCTAGGGGGTTGAAAAGATCTTTGTACATTTCTTACTCTACAGTCTCGTGCAAAATGTCCTGGTTTGTTACAAGAAAAACATGTTATTACACTTGCCTTACCCACAGGATTCGGTGGTACATACGCAGGCTGCCTTGTGGTCAGCGCCTGTATACTTACGGACATCAACTTATCACTTTGCGACTCCCTGTGCCTAGTGATATTTCTGTCGTGATCAATAGCAGCCTCTCTCAAGGTGGACACTGACAGACCTCGCCAACATGGCTGCGTGGTCTGTACCCTAGCTTTTAATGTTTCTTTCAAACCATCCATCAGTACAGATACTGCTACTTCTCGATGGTTTGGGTTGGTCTTTATGTCTTCTATACCAGTGTACTTTGCCATTTCTAATAGTGCCCGGTGAAAATATTCTATTGCCGTTTCGGACTCCTTTTGCTTAATGGAAAATATTTTATTCCATTTAACAACGGCAGGGAAATACTCCTTTAGCTGTAAATTTATCCTTTTTACATTATCCTTATTGTACACGTCTGTAAGCGGTACATCTTTATCCAATGCACAATCAGCTAAAAACTGAGTTGCATCAACATTGGAAGGTAAACAAGCTCTTAGCAGTATCTGCCAATCCTTGTTGTTGGGTTCTACCGTGTTACCTAAATCCCTGATGTATTTTTGGCTAGCAACTAAATCCTTCCTGGGGTCAGGAAATTCGGACACTATTGTTCTTAATTCCATTCTGGAAAATGGAGTGTACATGGCAATGTTCCTTATGGGAGTGGCTCCAGACACATCTGTTTTTCCATTGGGAACTGCTATTACCCTTACAGGAGCAATTCTAACAGCCTCTTCCTGTGTAGATTCTACAGCTTGTTGTGGTACCATTGTTTCAGTGTAGTGCATGGTGCCGTACTTACCCGTTGACACGACCTCACCTATCCCTCCGCTAGGGGCTTTCACTAATCTCGTGGGTGTCGCTGTGCCTACTGTGGTCTCTGCTATGGTGGCTGCAAGAGAGAGAGCTGAAATTGTTGCTGAATCGTCTTCTTGATCACACTCCTGAGGAAGGTTCAAAACAGGGTACATCTTGCACGGGTTAATACTTGCATGAGTTATTTGGTTAACATCATTAACATTTACAGTGTTACTAAGAGTTTGTGTTTTACAACCCAGTGCGTTTCTCTCCGCAATCAACTTCTCTCCTGCAATGTATGGTGGGGGAGGAGCTGTGGCAATCAACTTCCTGACTGCCCCAGATCCCGCCGCCAGAGCCAAACCTCTCTGTATCTCACCTTCCTGGTGCCATAACTGTAAATAATCATGATGCTGAATTCGTCTCTTTGCTGATTTTACGAGACATATCCTCCTCCTTAAATTTTGTAACACCTCTGGACTGAAGCTACCTATTCTTGGGAACTTGTCCCTGTCTTGTACAGTCATTCTCTCCCATTCATCACATAAAGATTCGGTGTGAATTCCATATTTTTCACACATTACATATCGTGCCGACCCAACTGGTCGGTTCACAGAATCAACCTGAACCAGGGTTGATCGCCCCCTACCTGAGCAACTGGCCCCCATAGTCTGTAGGTGTTGCTTAGTCCTCCTTGGATTTTCTGTATCAAGGTTTTCAGCAAGCCTTTACAGACAACCAAATTACTCCACAGTAGGCCGGCGGTGGCGGTTTACCGAGTACCCCACTCACTCGCCCACCTCGACCAATACGACCTGTAAACACCGTTATGATGCCAGCGTACTCGATACAGGGCCCCTATGGAACCTTCAGTTTACTGGAACATATGAGGGTTACCCGCAGGACACTTACTCTTTCCAGTAAAGTTGGGGTTGTTAGATAGTTCCTGAGTGACCAGCGAACTTCCCTTCCAAAAATAAAAAATTACACAAATCACGTCAGAATGTACAAATAGCGTTTGTGACCACTTTACTCTAATGGTATTTAGGTCAGATTACTAACTACTGCACACAATTACGTGTGGTCCAATCGTTCAGTACACGAGCACTATTTGTCATGTACTGAAAGACCAATGGAATCGATGTTTCCGGCCGCGATTCCTTCAGCAAGAGCTTATGGCCTATATGGGTTCTGCACCAACACCCCAGGCGTTGTGCCACTGGACTTTTATAGCGGACCTTTTACCTTACGACCTCCTGGTCTTGTTCCTTATGACCTCCTGGTCTTGTTACCTTATGGTCCGCTATACTCTAATGCTCAAATATTATTTAACCAGGGATGCCTCCCTGGCCACCGTATATGTCACTTACACGTATGTTCCTTGACGAGTACCCGACTTTCCTTTTGGTTCCACCTTTAAAATTGTATAAACTTTTGCATACAAAACACACTCACTCAACACATGTACACTTTGTTTCTATATCTATTTCTGCGCAGAAATTGTCTTCAGGCCAAAAGTGTTACCAATTAGGAGCAGGATCTGTTAAACTAAATTTCAGATTTTCCAAAAAATAGATTTGCGTTATTTACCGCTGTGCGTTACTTATCGCTTTTGCGCTAATTATCGCTTTGCGCTAATTATCGCTTTGCGCTAATTCAACTTTTCGTGACTTGGGCTACGTGGGCGTAACCAGACGCTACGTTGCGTAGTGAACGCTGCGTGCGTCTGCCTTTTGGATTGCGTACGCTAGTCTTTGTTAGCGACACGTGTACGCAATGCAAAGGATCCACCGTAACACAATATATTTATTTATCAATGTAGGTGATCCCTGATCATCTACCGCAATCCACACTGCCTGCCTTGTATCTCAGACAAACCGTGTGTTTGTTCTATACTTTAACTATTACCTCTAAAATAACAGCAAATCTCTTTTTTAGCACTTTCTATCAACTATAAAAAAATTGGCAAACAGGAATAGTGATATACGAAATTTGAAAAAGAAATGCAGATAAATGTATGCGTACGCAAGACAAAAGAAAAATAAACAGTTTTAAAAGACACAAGCGTTTTGTTCTTACTTCCGGTTACCGGATTCCTTCAGCACTCTTTACCTAAGCGAAGCAGACGCTTATCCCGTCAGCAACTGCGAGACAACCTCCCACCCTTTTGCTGGGGGATAACGTCTGCTGATCTACCTAGTGCAGATGTGAAAAGGACCGGACGAGCCCGCAATTGACAATGCTAAATTCCTTGTCGTATAAACAACCCTTATGAAGCTAAGAACACTGTACGCTGTTTATTTAAGAAATACCGTAATGATACGCTATTTGCGTAACGATCGCTCAGCCGTAGGCGAGACGCTCAAGCGTCACGTTCGCTCACGGCCCAGTGACCACAGGACACGTTATTGGTTATGTCTAGGGGAAAGATTCGCTGTAACGTAGCGTACGCTAGAGACCACGAGGAGGTCACCAGCGATGCAGACGCTCACAACACTATACCTTTATGTTAAACCTTATACCGATGAAATACACTGAATACCTTAATGTGAGTACAGGGTGTAAGTGCAACCTTGTGGAACCTGACTATCTACAAAGCTGCATGAGCGTCACCGACGCTCAAATGAACACTTATCACTATAGGAAATACACAGATACTGGTTTAGGTTTCCAAGGCCTATTAACTGTATTATATCTAGAATACTTGTAAAAGGGGATAACAGTACATATGATACACTACAATATAACAGAGACTTCCTAACCACAGAACTAAACAATAAATACAAAAAGACAATACTACACTGACCTAAATGCAATACGATACAATACTATAATACTATAAGGTATTTAAGAGAAAAAGAGGAGAGAGGGAGATAGAGAGAGAGAGAGAGAGAGAGAGAGAGAGAGAGAGATTGGCTCGCAGAAAGACAATGATTATGGAGAGAACTTACGCACAAAGGGTATGATCGCCAGCGCCTCGATATCCAGCTCCCGATTATCAGCAGATAACCGTTGATGAGAGAGTGAGAGCTGGATGTGGTCGGCCTGCCTATTTATGCTCCACACACAATGCAATCTCCTGGTCCTACAATCCCATTGTCCATTGGCCGAAGGAATTCGGCCCTGCATCATAACAAAAGGTCATAGGGTGATTCATACAGGTGGGCTGTGACGATTTCCAACAGCTCAGGTGGGTGGGAAACTGGGTTTCCCGCCGCATACCTGAGTATGTGCAAATCATAGAAATGGACATAAACTTCTTATGTCCATAACTATTCGCACGAGCGATTAATACGCTCCAAACCAACACCGGAATATTGCTAATCAAATACTCTTCCGATGGGTACCAAACACTGCTGTATGATTCCTGTTAAACCCTTCGTACGATGCAAAGAGGGATTCCTCAGCTCTGGGACATTATACTTTAACCAAACTTACAGAAACTATCAAAGGGATCATGATCTATAAACTACATTAATTGTGAACATTTGTAACTAATGAGTCGCACGCTACGATCACATAAACTCTACCGTAAATGCGCATACTGCGCGTGCGAGTGCACGCTATTGCGGGTATGCGCTTCCACGGGAGAGCGTACGCATGCGCAGCACGGACCAGTGTGCGGTGCAAATATGGCAACGTGCATTGAGACATTTTTCTGACTTTGACATCAGATTGCTTAGATTTTAAGCAGCGATCGCTCCGTGAGTACCCCCCTTTACTCTCTCTGCACATGTTAGATCTGCCCCACCTGCAGTGCAACGTGGTTTTGCCCAATTGCTAACTTTTTTGGTTTGCTAACAATCGTGAATAACCCACAAAGTACTTTAGCTCAACCCCTGATGTCTCCAGCTTCTATGCAAGGTGGAGACAGCACATTGGCACTGTGGTTAGCACTGTTGTCTCCGAAAGCTGGAGTCTTGGGATTTATTTTCACCAAGGCGCAAGTTTGTATTTTCTCCCCATATTTGTGCTATCTTCCATTAGTTAGTGTGCTTTGTGTGCGGTAAGGAATTTAGACTGCAAACATTAATATGAAAGGGTACACATTAGAAGGATAGAGTGGTTGACCCATCCTGAGCAGCACAGGAGAAATCTTGAAGTGGGAGGAAGTAATCAGTTGGGGGGAGAGATAACATTCACTGGCTGAGTGAACTGGGCAGAAGTGAAGAGGAGATGTCAGAGGAGAGGATTGGGTGAAGGCATTTGTAGTTGAACATGAGGTGTTTGAAGTGTATTCTGAACTTTTGGGAGAGAGGGGTTTAAATAGTGCACCCAATTAGGAGAGAGAACGCTCATTTGAGCCAGGGTGACTTGGTAAGCACGCCCCCAGAACAGACTTGCCTACCCTCCCGGACGGCCGAGAGGCTCCCAAAAATTGGGTGACCCTCCCGGCGACCCGGAAAGGCAGGCAAGTGTCCCAGATTTAGATGCACCCTCGGCATTCCCCTTCTGTCAGTGCAGAGGGCCGATGATATAAAAAATTGCATCATCATAGCCCCACCCCAACTCTACAGTGCCCCACCCCTGCTCTATGGAGCCACGATGATGCATCCTCAAGGCTCCGTCCCCTTCAGCCCACCGCCCTGTCTGCCCTGGCCACACCCCCTATATGCCTACCGGGCTGCCTCCTCTTGGAAGAGGTTTCAGGTTAGTTGGGACACAGCTAAGTGGATGGAGTCAGTGGGCACAAGGTGACACTGCACAGGAGTCCAAAGACAGAATGTTAGTTCAGGATTACACAACAGGTGTCTCAGCAGCGCTGTGGACAACAACAAAGCACTGACAACCAGGAAGTGCTTTTGCAGGATCTTTATACCGAGTGTGGATCATAGGGTCAACAGTCATTAGGTCGACCACTATTGGTCGACAGTGACTAGGTCGACATGGAAAAAGTTCGACATTATTTTTTTTTTGGGGGGGGGGGTGGTGTCGTTTTCTGCGTAAAGTGACCAGGAACCCCAATTAGTGCACCGGATCCCCTCGCATGGCTCGCTTCCCTTGCCATGCTTCAGGCAAGGTGCTCGGCACAGGTTACTATTCTCAATCGTAGTCCACATGGATCGTAAAGTATGAAAAAGGTTTTTTTTAAATGTCAACATTTGAAAAACTCATGTCTACCTTTTTCCATGTCGACCTTGCTGACCTAGGGACCATGCCAACCTATAGACCATGTCGACTGAATGCATGTTGACCAATAATGGTTGACCTAATGAGTGTCGACCTAAGTGCTGTTGACCTACAGACCAGATCCCCTTTATACCCCTGAGTGCTCTGGGATTGGACAGAGAAGTCACATGACCGTTAACTGACTCCCGATTGGATCCTGACCAGTCAGCTGATCTGTACTGTAATGACTGCACCCAGGTCTGGTTTTGGAGGGCACTCTAGCATACTGCACACTGAGAACTTGCAAAGGTTATTGCAGTTTCAGCAAAAGGGAATGGCAACTACTAAAGAACTGGAAACAATATATTCACATGATCTCTGCATTCAGATCTAGCACCTCCAGCTGGTTACAACTCTGCTGTCATCAGGAGTCTGCAAGCTTCACAGACAGGGAACTTGCAGGTGCACAATCAGTTAGTATCCAGCAGTACAAACACATGCTGCAGCTTGCATACAGATGAGTTCATGAAAACACTCTTAAAAGTCTTCCCAGCTTTCAACTCCAGAAAAAAAGATCATTGTCTTCTGAACAAGTGGACCATTCGTCACCACTGTAAGCAGAATCTAGAAAGTCCTTTGAGTCAACAGCATTAGAATGTTCTCTTGGAACTGAGGCACAAAGAGGTTTGGTCCCCGAAACTGTAGATTCATGAAGGTTTAGTTAATATCTTGTATGGTAGCGTGGACCTTTCTTATGGAAATTTGTATATCTCATTGGTAGTTCATGGGAGACAACTTTTTCAGAGAACATAGGACCTCCTAGGAAGGGAGTAAACAGAATCGCAATCAGAGTCTGAGTTCAAGTCTAAAGGATGATACCAGTCTTCTTTAGGAGTAACAGCATCTACGTTAAACTGCATTTTCATGAGTTTGGAGTCACGTGAGGAATCGGAAGACGAGTCACAGGAAACATAATCAACTATGAAAACAGTCTGTTGTCTTTGAATTGACTTTAAAGTTCTCCACTTTCTGCATTCTCTGATGCGTTGTCTCATCAAGGCTTGATCTTGCTCAGAAGGTGATGGATCGAAGAACTGAACATCAAATGAACCTTCAGAAGATTGAGTGAACGATGAGCCAAGAGTATTAGTACCTACAGAGGAGCTGCTGTTAGATGGAGACAAGGTAGTATATGCAACTCTCACATCCAGGGTCTGAGAGTCTTGTATAAAGTTTGTGAAATTTCATCCCAAGTTAACAGGTAAAGTGTTTTTAGAAGAATTCGATTTCAAAGTCTTTGGACTAAATTTTGTAATTACAGCATTACTGAAGTCAGTCAAGTTCTGGATTATAGGGTCGTTAGACTCGATGAGTGGATTAGCCCATTCTAAAGCTCTACCTCTGAAGGACATGAAAAGGAATCTAAAAATATTGGCTGGAGTAATACCAGATGATAAATCAGTGAGGTATTGATTCACCTCTGCATGGATGTCCATCAAAGTAAATAAATGATGATGCATCAGGTGAATTCTGTGAGGTTGAAACTTGTGAATCACACACAGGAATAGAAACGGAATTGACCTGAGAAATTTCAGACTGGTGAGAAGATGCCTTGTCCGGAATAGACGAGTTGAAGTCCCTGATAGGAACTGTCAGGATACTTGAAACCCCATCCTGAGGTTGTATAATCAAATGCTTCCCTAGAGGTTAGCATAATAAAAGTTTCACTTGAAACTGGAGACTCATATGCTCCTTCCAGGACTAGAACACTGAATGCCCCTCCTGGGGCTGGCAGATCAGATGCCTCTTTTGAGGCTGCAAAGTCAGATGCCCCTCCTTGGGCTGCCTGATCAGACACCTCTTCAGAGGTTACAGGATCAGACTCCCCAACTGGGGTTACAGAGTCAGGTGCCCCTCTGGGGCTGTAACTTCGAATACATCTTCTAGAATTGTCAGAACAGATGAGAGCCTTGAGGTTGTGGACATCTATTGCCCTTAATCTGGCCCTAGGGATGGTACAAATGCTTGCTGATAATGGGGACAGCAGCTCCCATAGGCTGATGCATGGGGAAGATGAAGCAGCAGAGATGCAGATGCCAGGCGAAGAACTGCATCCATTTTCAATCTGACCGAAGATGCATACCACTCAGAACCAGGCTCTTTAGTGTCTAATACCAGCATTCAACTCTTACACACTTGAAAAGACACTATAAAATTTTATCTAAGCAGTCAATGTCACAAAGTTACCAGTGTAATAATATTTTATTATAGAAATCTTAATTGTCATAAAAAAAGATTAGTACATACAATATTTCTAAAAGCTGAAATCACAATGGCATTACTACCTTGTTAGTCTTATTCAACAACATATTTAATACTCATCCTCAGCAAAAGATATTTGGTTTTGAAAAAGTCTCTCCTGGAAACTGGTAATAGTATTCTAAGAAATTCAACTGATCATAAAGGATTGCAACACTCATTTCTTGCAGAACAGAGCAGGCACGTAGTAGTGATGATACAGTCTTACTGCTTGCAGCTGGCTCCCCCCGGAGATTTACAGTAACTTCCAATGAAGCAATGAAGTCCGGTTTGCTGTTCTGTTATATGAACCAGGAGCAGTGTGATAGCAGATCTGTATATTTACTCCAGGAGATTTGGGATGGGAAGCAATGATAATAAGTAGACCACACACACTTTTAAACAGAACCCAGTGGTGGTGGTCTTTCTTTTGTGTATGTAGGACCATGCCAGGACCGGAACAGACAAAAGGACTTTTGTTGTAACCAGTAAAAAGTGAGATGAGTCTATCTGTGAAGTTAATGTCCCTCTCCTCTCCGGATGCGTAGAGGGAACCAAGACTTATTTTTATATACAATGTTGCACTCATGTCTTTAAGTTTTATTTATGACCTAACCTATTAAACCTATTATTAACCTATTATTATTGACCTAACCTATGTTTTTTTACCAATATTGAATATTCTCAATACATTGTGAGCTATATGCATTTTATAGATGACTTATTTTTCCTTTGGACCGGGGATGAAGAACAATTCCTAAGAATGATTAAAGAGATCAACGGGAGGGATTCTCCAATTAAAGTAACATTCCAATATAGCAAGACTTCTATACTCTATCTGGATGTTAGGGTGACCATCGATTCGAATCAATTACATACTGAAGTATTTTTAAAACCCATGGGCAGGACCACACTATTACTGTCCTCTAGCCACCACCCCAAAATGTTAACAAGGGGATTATTGAAATCGCAGATGATGCGAGTAGCGAGAATTGCTAATAGCCCAATAACAGCATCAGAAGGAATTGAAAGGATCATTGAGAGATTTGTGGGACGCGGTTACAGTTTAAAATTATTACGACGACAAAAACAGGAGGTCTTATCCATTAAGAGAGACCAACTACTTCTACCTAAAAAGAAACAACAAGAAGCAATTATACCATTGAAGATGGAGTTAACAACATCCAGCCAAGTGGTCCAGTGAGCAAGTAAAACATTATGGCCCATAGTAACATCCGACAGTAAACTACATTCGTTCAAACAGAAAAGACCAATGGCCTGTTATATGCGAGGGCGCAATATTAAAGACACAGTTGTTCATAAGGACATTACGGGATTCGACAAGCAACAAAAGGAACCACATTTTCTTTCCAAACCTCCAGGATGCTATCGCTGCCCCAAATGCACCACCTGCTCACACATGATCACAGGTACCACATTTCAACATCCGCAGTCAACTCGTACTTTTCAGATTAGACATACACTCTCGTGCCTGTCAACATATGTAATTTACATTATAATCTGCCCATGCAATCTATATTATGTAGGTAAGACCATTAGAACTGTTCGTGAGCGTATGGCCCTACATCGATCATCCATCAGCAAAGCATTGAAAACTGGATCGGCAGATCAACCAGTGGCGAGACATTTCTTGCAAGCGTCAGCTTTAAAACTTGTCCTAATTGACCACGTCCCTCAGAGATTACGGGTGGAGATCGTAATGGCACCCTTCTTAAGTGTGAAATGAAGTGGATTCACACTTTAAACACTGTATACCCCAACGGTTTAAATGAACGCTATAATTGGAATGTATTTTTCTAACATACTTTGGGGGTACCAGCATTGATGTAATATTGTCTGAGCTACCAAAGTTGTAGTTTGATTTTTTCTTATGCTGTGCATGCTAGTGTTAGACACCACATCTTCTCATATATGCTTTAATATACATTGATACTTTTTAACAATGAGAGTCACTGTAAGCATAATTGATTTGGTGTCTTTACTGTTTCCACAGTGCCACGTGTGGGGGCCGGGGAGATGGATCAGCGACTACCGACAGGGAGCTTGACAGCGCAGAACGCGTTGCCATAGTAATACCGGCGGGGCCTGACTGACATCACCGGAAGTGACGCCCGCAGCTCAGAGGCAGCGGACGTGCGACCCGGACCTGGCTCCTTCACGTGGCAGTGGACTCAACCTATTTAGGTAAGTTCAGTTTATGTAACTGTTTTTCTTGTTTTATTTTCTTGTCATGTAGGCCCTCATTCCGAGTTGATCGCTAGCTGCTTTCGTTCGCAGCGCTGCGATTAGTTGAAAATGCGGCACTTCTGCGCATGCGTATGGTGCGCACTGCGCACGCACGTCGTACTTTCACAAAAGCCGATGTCGTTTCACACAAGGTCTAGCAACGCTTTTCAGTCGCACTGTTGGCCGCTGAGTGATTGACAGGAATGGGGCGTTTCTGGGAGCTAACTGACCGTTTTCCAGGAGTGTGCTGAAAAACGCAGGCGTGTCAGATACAAACGCAGGCGTGCCTGGGGAAACGGGGGAGTGGCTGGCCGAACGCAGGGCGTGTTTGTGACGTCAAAACAGGAACTAAATAGTCTGAAGTGATCGCAAGGTAGGAGAAGGTCTGCAGCTACTCAGAAACTGCTTGATAAAATTTAGACGCCGTTCTGCGATCCTTTCGGTCGCACTACTGCTAAGCTGAGATACACTCCCAGAGGGCGGCGGCTTAGCGTTTGCACTGCTGCTAAAAGCAGCTAGTGAGCGATCAACTCGGAATGAGGGCCGTAAGCCTTGAAAAAGGTGCGGTAAGTGCACCGAAACGTCGGCTGATTGCATGATGTAAAGGCTTACTAAAAACTATATTTGCAACATCGAACTGGAGTGCTGCAGTCTTCTTTGGACTTATACATATATATATATATATATATATATATATATATATATAGAAAAGGCAATATTTACAGGATATATAAATGTATTATTCCAAGAGAACTGCAGGCTCTCACAATATCAATGGCAGCTTGCCCCAGTGCACAAGTATAATAAGACATACAGATGTAGCCAGCCTCGCGGCAAATTGTGTCTGTGCATGGCTGCACGCTAGTTTGTTCATGTGCACAGCCATAGAGAATACATTAACTAGGCGCCGGGTGCGAATAGTTGTAGCTCGGCACCCCAAAATTGCACCCATGATGCATATGCCTATGGACCAGGCTGGTTACATCTGTATAAAACACAAAACCAAGTGGCGCTCAACAATATCACAATAATAAAACAATTATTAATAAACAATAACAAAAGACCTCCCGGGGGTATAGTACAAATTAATTGACACAAATAAAATCTATCAAATAGAATGTAACAAATACAATGGTACTAGAATGTCCAGTGTAGGAATTGTAGCACCATGTGCAGGAATTACTATGTGGGAGTTCCTTTTCGTATGAAATACCTCAGAGGTAGCGTGATGGAATATATGTTCAAATATTGCACCGTATTAAATGGCTGTAGTGCAAAGATGGCAATTGATCAGCAAGTCACTCACTTTATATGTGCAGATCCAGGGCAGTCCAATTCCATTTAAATGTCTGCCGGGTTCAGCACTCCAATAGGAAGTGAATCCCCGATGGTCAGCAATAATGTGCTCAGGTGCACTATCCACATATGGTCGTTGCCAGATTTTATTACTATTGGAGCTCGATTCCTGGCCCCTCCAATTAATGGTTTGTAGCGAAAGAAGCCCGGAGTCACCTCCATTAGCCGGCGGCCGGCAGCAGCATTGTGGAAGCCGGTGCCCGCGTTCGCCGCCGAGATGGAGCACAGTGCAGCTGCTCTCCGTGCTTGTAGGCTAACACCGGCAGGGGAAAGTGGACAATGAAGCTGAAGCCTAAGGTACAGGTATATTGTCCTGTGCAACTACAACTGCCTGGCTAACTTCCTAACGGGGTTCGCTCTGAGCCGCTACTGAGAGCAGAGTCTGCACACCGTCCATCGCTGCTGAGGCTTCAGCTTCATTGTCCACTTTCCCCCGCCGGTGTTAGCCTACAACAAGCACAGGGAGCAGCTACACTGTGCTCCATCCCGGCAGCGGACGCAGGCACCGGCTTCGACGATACGGGTGCTGCTGCCGGCCGGCTGACGGAGGCGACTCCGGGCTTCTTTCGCTACAAACCATTAATTGGAGGGGCCAGGAATCGAGCTCCAATAGTAATAAAATCTGGCAACGACCATATGTGGATAGTGCACCTGAGCACATTATTGCTGACCATCGGGGATTCACTTCCTATTGGAGTGCTGGACCCGGCAGACATTTAAATGGAATTGGACTGCCCTGGATCTGCACATATAAAGTGAGGGACTTGCTGATCAATTGCCATCTTTGCACTACGATCAATTAATACGGTGCAATATTTGAACATATATTCCATCACGCTACCTCTGAGGTATTTCATATAAAAAGGAACTCCCACATAGTAATTCCTGCACATGGTATTACAATTTCTACATTGGACATTCTAGTACCATTGTATTTGTTACATTCTATTTGATAGATTTTATTTGTGTCAATTAATTTGTACTATACCCCCGGGAGGTCTTTTGTTATTGTTTTTTAACAAATGTTTTATTATTGTGATATTGTTGAGCGCCACTTGGTTTTGTGTTTTATCTAGTGTTTCTAAGGGACTGGCAATTCCCTTTTCCTAGTGGCTGCTGGCAATCAGTATACACCACTACTCACCAGAGTGCTTCAGCTTTTTTCCTTCTATTTTTGTGGCTACATCTGTATATCTCCAACAAACAGAACTCGGAGACTTCCTGCTGGCAAACAAGTATATTCCATGATCAACGTTTCGGAAAGTCCCCCCTGTCATCAGGACCACATTGTATGTTGCCCTGATGGCGGTGCAGATGCCCTGAAATGTTGATCGTGGTATATACTTGTTTGCCAGTATATACATATATGCATTTATGTGTGTGTATATATATATATATATATATATATATATATAGAGTGAATCCATAAATTGAAGGTAGGTGGCTAGTTAAGCCCTCCATGGTTCTATCCACACCCCACGGCACAGACCACACCTCCATATCAGTAGTCACAGGCTGCACACAATAGGCCCTTTATAAATTTTAGCTCCTGGCCTATCAGGACCTTAATCTGGCACTGCCCCTTCCTGGTCCCCCTCTCTTGCCGCAGCTCCGCTTGTCACAGTGAGTGGGAAGATGAAGCCCCGCCCACTCACTCACTAATGCCCCGCATCCATGCCTGCATAATGAAGTGTCCATAGGCTTCGCCCCCTCCATGGTCCCCTTCTCTGCCGCAGCTTTGCTGAGTGGGCAGCCGAAGCCCCACCCACTCACTCTCTCATGCCCCACATCCATGCCTGCAGCATGGAGACTTGGAGAGCGTGTGCTACCCATGCCTCCCCCCCGCTGGCACCTCCAGTACTGTGTGGAGAGGAATAGAGGCCGGCAGCTGAGTGCCAGTTCAGATGGATATAAGTATGAAAGTAGTGCAATAGTTGCTTTGCATACATACACACACTCCTCTTCCTGGTGTAATGTGTATAAGAGGTAACACATTGCAGTGTAATGTGAGTAACGTACGATACTGTGCTGTGTAATATGACTAACGTGCACTAGTGTGCTGTGTGATGTGACTAACATGCACTACTATGCTGTGTAATATGACTAACATGCGCTACTGTGCTGTGTAATGTGACTAACGTGCTCTACTTTGCGGTGTAATGTGACTAACATGTGCTACTGTGTGATGTAATGTGACTAACGTGCGCTACTGTGAGAGGCAGAAACCCCCTGTGGACAGATGATTTTTTTTACAACAGCCGTGGCCTGCTATTAGAACCCTGTTTCTGCAGCTAGCCAGGTGGGACTGAGGATGGTGATGATTTACGGCAGTGTTTGTAGACTGTGCCTGCCTTAATGTGTAAAAGGGACTCTACCAGGCATAGTGAGCAGTGGTGCAAGTATGCGGGTACGCTCGGGTACGGAGTACCCCTAAGAATTTGGCAGCGGGTACGCAGTACCACCTGCCCCACACTTTGCCATTACCACAATTATAATGTGCCACAAAGCAACAAGACCATGGTGCTTGGCAGTATGACTGCTCCTCCCACTTTGTCAGAGTTACTGGGAGTGCGACAGTGGCTGTATTTTCCTGTTATAATGGAGGCATTACTATATATTGTTATTAAATTGGGGGCATTACTATATATTTCTATTTTACTGGAGGTATCACTATATATTTCTATTATACTGGAGGCATTACTATATATTTTTAGCCATGCCTCCAGAATCCCCCCAAAAAGGGGCTGTGTCATGTGGCCACTCCCACTAGCAGCATGTGGTCACCCCCCATCACAACACATGACCACGCCCATTTTCATCACTCAGTACTCATAAGAAAATATTTCTACTTGCACCACTGGTAGTGAGTAAAAGCGTACTCTACTTGCCGTAATGTGTAAAAGGGGACTCTACCTGCTGTACTGTGTAAAAGGGATCTCTGCCTGCCGTAACGTGTAAAAGGGAACTCTGCCTGCTGTAACGTGTAAAAAGGAGCTCTGCCTGCCGTAATGTGGGCTCTACCTGGCGTAATTTGTGGTAGGGGCTCTACCTGGAGTAATGTGTAAAAAGGAGCTCTACCTGGCATAATGTGTGGCAGGGGCTCTACCTGGCATAATGTGTAAAAGGGGCTATACCTGGTGTAATGTGTGTAAGTGGCACTACTGTGCGCTCTAATTTGAATAATGCAGACTACTGTGCAGCTTAATATGAATAGGTATTATTTTGTAGCCATGCCCCGTCCCCATGAAGCCATATTTTTGGCTCGCACTAACTGGCCCTGTTTTAGATATGGGGGAGCCAATGCTGTTTCTTGCACATAGTTCTAAAATGTCTAGTTACAGCACTGCTGCTAATAAATAAATCAATTGTTTTGGACCAATTTTTTATATTACTAGGCAAGCTACAGTAGACATTTAGGTCGTCATTCATAGTAAAATGTGTTAAATTACATCCAGTTCCTTTTTTGCAATCTTCGGCAAACTTAACTGAAACTACTAAAAAAAAATTAATATCAAGGTAAAAACTATATAAGAGCTGGCCTTGTGCCCATTTAACCTCAACAGAAGACAACTGGCGTCTCTAAATTAGCTTTACAAGGTTTGGGTCAGTGATAAGGTACTGTGCATACATTGCTATTGCGCTGTAAATGCTCAGCAGATGCCCACTGTCACCATTGTAAACACTGTCAGGTCTAGCTGCTGCAATATTAATAATAGCAGTATGAGAAATGTACTACATTCTATATTAAAGTGAGACACTGATAATATCCTATTGGGATGTTTTATATGGTAACATTTTTGTGTGCATTCAATATGGTAAGTGATACTACACATATGCTACGGATACAGTGCATAGCATTGTGCTGTGGAAAGGGCAACACATCCAAGTGGAGATCAGAACATCTCAGAGTTTCCATGGTATCAATGACGTTATTGAAACTATCTACAACCAAGTCACAAGAGACAACAATAAAGCCTTTTACATCTGTAAACTGATTTAACCTTACCTGGTACCTGCTCAGCTACATGATCAGCCCCTATGTGTGAGCATTGTTTTTAGAGTTTACGTGCTGAGAAGTAGCATTCCCCTTGGAATGATAAATAGTACTGAGCTTTCCTTTGATCTATTGCTTCTTTATTGTGCATGATTTTAATTACTTTTTAAAACACTTTTCAAAATGAGAAGTGTACTTCATATGCAGGAGCAGTGGCGTAACTACTGCCCCCGCAGCCCTCGCGGTGGCTTGGGGGCGAGGGGCTGCGGGGGCGCCGCCACTGATTTAGAGCAGATTGACATGCGGACGAACGTCCGCATGTCAATCTGTTGTCACTAGCCCCCCGCTGTGAAGTAGGGACACGGAGGGCACAGCGTGCGCCTCTCCTGTGTCCCTCTGAGTCTCCGGCGTGTCCTATGAAAAGGGGGCGTGGCTTCGCGGAGGACCCGCGATCGCGGGCCACGCCCCCGTTTCGTCACTGAGGGGGCATGCCCAGCGCTCTGTGAGCTGCTGGCATGCCCTCTCTCCCACTGTCTGCGCTGAATAGACGCTGTGCGCATGCGCACAGCGTCTATTCACTACTGCTCTGACTGTAGGAGCCTCCCACTGCGGGACACTGCGGGAGGTATGCATATATGGCACTGGGGGGGCACTGAGGGGGCATATATGGAACAGGGGGGGGGCACTGAGGGGGCATATATGGCCTGAGGGGGCATATATGGCACTGGGGTGGCACTGAGGGGCATATATGGCACTGGGGGCACTGAGGGGGCATATATGGCACTGGGGGGGCACAGAGGGGTCATATATGGCACTGAGGGGGCATATATGGCACTGCGGGGGGCACTGAGGGGGCATATATGGCACTGAGGGGGCATATATGGCACTGGGGGGCACTGAGGGCATATATGGCACTGGGGGGCACTGAGGGGGCATAGATGGCACTGAGGGGGCATATATGGCACTGGGGAGGCACTGAGGGGGCATATATGGCACTGAGGGGGCATATATGGCACTGGTGGGGCACTGAGGGGGCATATATGGCACTGGGGGGGGCACTGAGGGGGCATATATGGCACTGGGGGGTACTGAGGGGGCATATATGGCACTGGGGGGCACTGAGGGGGCATATATGGCACTGGGGAGGCACTCAGGGGGCATATATGGCACTGGGGGGGCACTGAGGGGGCATATATGGCACTGTATGTGTACCTGGCACATGGGGGGCTATATTTGGCACTGGGGGCACGTGAGCACCTGGCATTGTGGGGGAATATCTGGCACTGGGGGCATATGTGGCACTGGGGGGAGAGGCTATATTTGGCACTGGGGGCATGTGAGTACCTGGCACCGTGGGGGAATATCTGGCACTGAGGACATATGTGGCACTGGGAGCACAGCCCTAGCAACAAGCACTACCCCCTAGCAATGAGCATGACACCCAGTGCATGAAACCCCTGGCAACGAGCATGACACCGAGTGCATGAAACACCTGGCAACGAGCATGACACCCTGAGCATGAAAACCCCTGGCACCGTGCATGGAACCAAGAGCATGAAACCCCTGGCAACGAGCAGGTAATTTAAAAGTAATTAGAAGCCTTAATGTAGGACTTAATGTGTAATGGGCATTACGGTGTGTGGCATAATGTATCACGGACATTGCGGTGTGTGTCAGAATGTGTCACAGGCATTACGGTGTGTGGCAAACTATATCACGGGCATTGTGGTATGTGGTATAATGTCTCAGGGGCATTGCAGTGTGGCATAGGGTATAACGGGCATTGCGGTATGTGTCACAGGCATTACGGTGTATGGTATACTAGATCACGGGCATTGTGGTATGTGGTATAATGTGTCAGGGTCATTGCAGTGTGTGGCATAATGTATAATGGGCATTGTGGTGTGTGGCATAATGTGTCAGGCATTACGGTGTCTGTATACTATATCACGGGCATTGTGGTATGTGGTATAATGTCTCAGGGTCATTGCAGTGTGGCATAATGTATAACGGGCATTGCGGTGTGTGTCATAATGTATCACGGACATTGCGGTGTGTGGTATACTATATCATGGGCATTGTGGTATGTGGTATAATGTCTTAGGTTCATTGCAGTGTGTGTCATAATGTATCACGGACATTGCGGTGTGTGGTATACTATATCATGGGCATTGTGGTATGTGCTATAATGTATCAGGGGCATTGCAGTGTGTAGCATAATGTATAACGGGCATTGCGATTCCTGTCATAATGTGTCACAGACATTACGGTGTGTGGCATAATGTGTCGGGGGCATTACGGTGTGTGCATATTGTGTCATGTGCATTATTGTGTGTGGCATAATGTCTGAGGGCCTTTGCAGTATGTGGCATAATGTATACTGGGCATTACTATAAGGAGGAAAAATGACAAATAATGGAAGGGGCATGAATCAGGATTATTTTTCTTTCCTGTGGTGGCTAACGTCTGGGCGTGCAGGTTGCAAAACTGGGGTATAAGGTAGTCTATTCCTGCAATGCCACGCCTCTTTATGCGAAGCCGCGCCCATTTAAACAAAACCACGCCCCTTTTTGGCACCGCGCGCCTTCGGCGCGCACATGTTTGTCCCTTTCCTAGTGCCAATTATGGGGGGGGGGGGGGGGCGCCGAAGAATTTGTTGGCTTGGGGGAGAAAAATTTCTAGTTACGCCACTGTGCAGGAGAGTATTTAAGCACCTAGGCAGTTTTCAGATTTAGGGATTAAGGAGGTTATTCAGAGTTGTTGGCAAACCAAAAAAGATAGCAATTGTGCAAAACCATGTTGCACTGCAGGTAGGGTAGATGAAACATGTGCAGAGAGATTTAGATTTTGGTGGGTTATACTGTTTCTGTGCATAGTAAATACTGTCTGCTTAATTTCTACACTGCAATTTAGATTTCAGTTTGAGCAGACCCCACCCAAATCTAATCTCTCTGCACATGTTACATCTGCCCTACCTGCAGTGCAACATGGTTTTGCCCAATTGCCAACTTTTTTGGTTTGCTAACAACTCTGAATACCCCCTAAGTGCAGGGAACTAAAAGGTTAACTCAGGTGTATTTTTTTTTTAGCCAATTAAAATGTTGTAGGGGTGTGGTTATAGGATGGGAACCTGGTTTAGATCAGTTTAGGCAGGGCTCCGCCTCTTTTTCTACAGTCTTCCTCCCTATTTTTCCCTTTGTTGTCAGTCAACCTTTTTGCAGGAAAGATCAGCAGTCCAGTGGCTATCATGATTTAATCCATCTAGGTGTACTCGCCTTCAGTACATTAATTAGGCTAAATCCATCTGCTGGGAGTCATTTGCAATGGCTTTCTGGGGTGTCTGTACTGTATATAAGATCTGCACTGTCTAGTTAGACAATCAATAGGTCAACACCATATGGTCTACATCAGTGGTTCTCAAACTTGCTCCTCAGGACCCAACACAGTTCACATTTTCTAGTTCACCCAGCAGCTGCACAGGTGTACTCATTACTCACTGACACATTTTAAAAGATCCACAGGTTAAGCTCATTATTTCACTTGTGATTCTCTGAGGAGACATGGAAAACATGGACAGTGAGGGGTCCTGAGGACTGAGTTTGAGAATCTATGGTCTACATGCATTAGGTTGACAGGTACTTTCCATTTTTCTTTGTATATGTATATCTTGGAATTTTGGTGAAGGTTCCTGTGTCAGTGGTAGGCTGCTCCTACACCATTGGTAGCGCATTGTGATTTGTTTTTTCCATTTTTACTGTAATCCTTTTCACCATAATTCAATCTACTGCTACAACCATGTTCTCTTTTAGAGAAAATAGGAGAGAGCTCCTAGTGAGCATTTTTGATGATGAAAATACTACTACTTGTGATGAAGATTTATCTTCCATCTTGTCTAAATTAGAAACTATTGTCTTAAAGGAGAATCGCTTGTTCTGGGAAATCCTGACATTAGAAAGATATCAGGCTGACCAGATAGTCCCAAAAGGGCTTAAAATCAACAAGCCATCTTCTTTTACTAGTACTAATGAGAATTTTTGTACTGAATGGAATAAGATTTTAGAACAATGTTCTTTTAGGTTAATGGATCTCATTATTAAGAAACGTAGATCAAGTATGGAAGTCCTGAATAAAGAGATCTCATAAATGCAACTTTTGGTTACTCCCTGTAGAGAACTAGAGGATTTTAAAGAGGCTGAAACCGAGATTTTAAGGAAATTAAATAAAGAGACAAGAGACTTGAGAGAAAAGAAAGTAAAGAAATTTAGGAGGGATAGGGAGGATGTGAAAAATAGTACAATTACAAATAATAATAACATAGAATCAGGTGGGATTATTGAAGATAAAAAGAATACCCCTCTCCCGCAATGGAGAAAAATTGAGAGAAAAAGAAAACCTTTTAGAAGGGATAATTGGAGACCCAATAGGAGGGATGAATGGAGATCAGAACAACCATTAAATAGGAGGTGGAGAGAAGGTGAAAGAAATGTTAGGGATAGATGGGGGAAGGAAGATCTCCCTCTGAATAGAAATAGATATCAACCCCTTGTCAGAGATGATGAGGAAGTACATACCCCTTTTTTAGACTGGGGACCAAAGGTGGACAGAAGGAGGTTTTGAAGAAAAAGAGATCTAAAAGAGGGAAAAGGGCTGGGATTAAAAAGAGAACTAAGAATATCTCCACAACCCCTACTGTTAAAAATCAGGAAGGGCTCACTATGAAAATTTTCAATTTAAGTAAGAGGGAATTTACGAAGGACAAAACTAGTGTTTTGAAAAAGGGCCTTAAATATGCCCCGTCCAGCAAAAGTGATCCCTTTCAGTTCTATATTGATCTTGAGAAATTCACTCGCAAATTAACAGTGAAAAAATTATTTGTTGGGAGGGAAGGTAATAAGATTGCAGATGCCGAAAATGGAGATTTCTCCCACTCAGCCTTTAAGCCCAAGTACACTTTTTACCCAACACACTGCAAAGGCAGTTTTATAGACTGCTTTGGAAAAATTGTCAATGAGGAGGTGGAAAATGTGTTACAGAAAAAAATAAAAAGATGCAATCTTACCCATAAAGAGCGTTTAGCTTTGAAGTCTTTAAGGGACGACAAAGACCTCATTATAAAACCGACAGATAAGGGTGGAGCGGTGGTCCTTATGGATAAATGTACTTACATGGCAGAGATAGAGAGGCAATTATCGAGTGGTAATACTTATAAAAAATTAAGGAATGACCCCACAATTAGAATAAAGAAAGATCTGGCTGACCTTACTAAGGAAGCTGTAGAAAGTGGGGCTTTAAAGCAATCAGAATCAGATTTCATTAACATTGCATATCCGTCAGTGGCAACGATCTATGTCTTGCCAAAAATCCATAAGGACCCCCTCCACCCACCAGGTAGACCAATTGTGTCTGGGGTAAACAGCATTACTTCAAACCTATCTGCAGTAGTGGACTGATGTCTCCAACCTCTAGTGAAAAAGACGAAAGCCTTTCTAAAGGATACCGGAGACATCCTACGAATGTTAGGTAATCTAGAGTGGAAAGAGAATTTTGTAATGGCTAGTGGAGATGTTTCCACTCTCTACACTATAATTGATACAAATCAGGGTTTGTAGGCTGTATCCTATTTTAAAGACAGATCAGAATTATCATTGGAAATTAGAACATTTTTACTGAAAAGTATCCTGTTTATCCTAACCAACAATTATTTTTATTATGATGGTACCTACTATTTACAAATGGTGGGTACAGCGATGGGCACCAGATTCGCGCCCAGCTATGCCAACCTGTTCATGGCATTTTGGGAGGAGTGTGCCGTATGGCGGGGCGGCGAGCTGGGTGCGGGTCTGGTGTCCTGGAATCGTTATATCGACGATGTATTTTTGGTTTGGAGCGGAACAGAGAGTGATCTATCCATTTTCTGTGACACATTAAATACTAATACTTTCAACATCAACATTTCATTTAACATCAGTAAGTCCGAACTTTCTTTTCTAGATTTATCGATATATGTTAAGGAAGGTGTTCTACAAACCAAAACGTTTAGAAAGGACACCGACTCCAATAGTTATATAGACAGAGTCTCCACCACAAAAACTGGCTTGACGGGATTCCGTACAGCCAGTTTTTGAGGATTAAACGTAACTGCACGGAAGAAGCTATCTGTAAGGAACAAATGGGAGACATGGGCAAAAGATTTTTAGCAAGGGGTTATAATAATGAACATATAGAGAGAGCTAAGGAAAAAGCCCTTAATAGAGAAAGAGAAAGTCTATTATTGAATAACACGAAGGACAAGAAAAATGATAATATTAACTTTGCATTTATTACTCATTTTAACGCTCAGCATAGAGAGATAGAAACCATTTTTAAGAAAAACTGGAAGATCTTACGACAAGATCCAGTTATAGGTGAGATGCTCCCAAAAATGCCAGTCTTTATATATAGACGCGCTCCTTGTCTTAAGGATAAACTTGTAAGAAGTGCCTTAGACGATGTAAAAAGATCTAGTATTAGAACCATTGGTTTCCACAGATGTGGTTTATGCACAATGTGCAAAACCGTTAAAGGCCCTAGTAAAATTAAAGATTTCTGTGTTAAAAATAAGACCTACCCTATAAATGAGTTCATTACTTGCAACACAAAAAATGTCATATATGCAATAGAATGCAAATGCGGTTTGGTCTACATTGGCAAAACCAGCAGGAACCTGAAGGTTCGTTTAGCAGAGCATACCTATAATATAAGAAAAGCATTAGAAACCCATACATTATCAGCTCACTTTAAAAAGGTACATAATTCTAGTCCAGGAGCTATTAAATCCTTCTGGGGTATTCAAGCTATTCTCCCATCTTGGAGAAATAGGGATGATGACATTAAATTAGCTAAGGCTGAAATTAAATGGATCCATACATTAAAAACCTTAACCCCTAAAGGACTTAATGGGGAATTTGAATTAAAATGGTTCCTGTGAAGTTCTGTGCTGCTATGTTCTGTACCTCTTTTTCTCTATGTCCCCCTTTTTTTTTGCTGCTATATTAATTGTATTTTTGTATATATTTATTCATATAGTTTTATATACTTTTATATTCAAATTAACCTTTTTTAATGAAACTTTTTTAATGTAACTTTTTTATTGTAATTTGTTGTCTCTTATGTTTCTGCTTTTTTATATATGCGGGACTTTAATGAATTATGAACTCTCAACATTTGTTTGGAATGACAAAAATCAACTTCCTGATATGTTCCACTGATTTCTGCTGTATTTACGATGGTGGAACGCATAAACTACTTCCTGTTTTACCGGTGGAACGCATCACTTCCGGTTCCGGTGACGGACTTCCGGCCGCGGGCGACGGCCGCGATTTTGGCGGGAAAGGAGCCGTTTTTCAAGCCAATTAAGTATGTTTAGTGTGGGTATAAATACCTCCAACTTAGAGACTGCCGTTATGCTTCTGAGGAAGGACTTGTGTAGTCCGAAACGCGTTAAGCTGGTGGTGTTCGATTTGTGAAGGGCTCTAGCTGTTTGACCTGGACTGTCATTTTCTCCTGATGTGCTGTGGATTCCGGAGTTTCCAGTACCTTTTGGGAGGGTAATTTGAGTACCAGATGCCAGCTAGCCCCATCCACTTTACATGTGGTTACATGCTTGTTTTAACTGTCAAATTGTGAGTGCTTAGTGTGAATAAATCTGTTGTCTTTTGTAAAACTGGTCTGTTCTATGATCTGTCTCTTCATACCGAGATAAAAACCATACCTTGAGAAGACATACAGAGAGAATTCACTTCAGACCCACTAAGCCCTTGCTGTCGGACTAAGAGAGAATCCTTCAGTCCATCGTTTTCTTATATGTAAGATTATATGGTGTTGCGCCCACCACTTTCCATTTTTCTTTGTATATGTATATCTTGGAATTTTGGTGAAGGTTCCTGTGTCAGTGGTAGGCTGCTCCTACACCATTGGTAGTGCATTGTGATTGTTTTTTCCATTTTTAAGGTACAAAGGGCAAAAAGTACAAAACGTCAACAGGTGAAAGGTCAACAGTGCTAAGCTCGACAGGTACAAAAGGTTGACATGACAATAGTCGACACATGTTTTGGGTGGGTTTTGGTTTTTTTTTCTCAGCATTTGCTTGATTTACATGGACTACGATTGGGAATAGTAACTTTGCCCGAAGCGTGGCAAGTGAAGCAAGCCCACGAGTGTCTACGTTTCTGCTGATGGTGGTAACAGAACATGAAATATACAAGATGTGGACAAAAACAAAAAAAAAAGTCCCAGTGTCAACCATTGTCATTACTAGCAATCTAGACTAGGGGTAGCCAACCCTGGTCCTCAAGAGCTACCAACAGTTCACGTTTTTCCAGGTCTCCTCACAGAATTACAAGTGAAGTAATTAGCTCCAACTGTGGATCTTTTAAAATGTGTCAGTTGGTAATGACTGCACCTGTGCACCAGCTAGGTGAGCTGGAAAACGAGAACTGTTGGTAGCTCTCGAGGACCAGGGTTGGCTACCACTGATTCTAGACAGTGTAGATCTTCTATATCACACCCTTTTCTGGCCAGGACAGTTTTTATGGTATTGGAGGAGGGAATTGTAACCTAGCACTTGCAGTTAAAAAGAGCATTTGGCCCTGCAATTTTGCACATGCCGTTGAGAAGGGCAATTGTCCCTGCAAGTTTGTAGTTGTCATCTTGTTGGTGTAAGATGGGTTGTCACTGATTAGCTGTCATTCTTTCTTTTGCCACCATAAGTGTTTGGAATTTTTAATAAAAGGTTAACCAATTTTTATATGCCATATGGTTGTCAGTGTCTTCATTTTAGATAAGGTATGAATGTTGTTACCTGCAAGCTGGTTCCCATCTAAAATTATTACGTTTGTAGAAGTAATGCTACTGTAAAACATTTTTGGTGCATTTGAGACAGAAAATTACAAACTCCCATATGGTTTTATAGTAATCTTTGCCTTGGGCTCCTATCTTGAGACCTGAGGGTCCGATTCATGTTTGCAAGTTAGGCAAAAAAAAAAGAAAAGAAAGTAACTTTGTGTCTGGAACAAACAAACCATGTTGCCATGCGTGGGGAGAGTAAATGCTTTCTGTTTTTGCATGTAACCCACAAATGTTAGCATCATTTTTCCACTCCAGTTTAGATTTCTGTTTGAACACACCCCACCCAAATCTAAATCTCTGTGCACACTTTACATCTGACCCACCTGCAGTGCAACATGGTTTTGCCCAGTTGCTTGCTTTTTTGCTTTACTTACAAACATGAACCCGACCCTGAGAGGTGCAGGACAACCTTTACAAATGCTGGAATATCCTCAGAGATGGTTGATTCTTTTATTATTTTATGAACATCAGGGTTGGACTGGACCATAGAGGTACAATCATAGAAACATAGAAACTTTGAATTTGACGGCAGATAAGAACCACTTTGCCCATCTAGTCTGCCCTTTTTTAAACCACATTTTTATCTCAAAACTAATTTGATCCTTATTTCTTTGTAAGGAAATCCGTATATCTATCCCATGCATGTTTAAATTGCTCTACTGTCTTAGCCTCTACCACCTCTGGTACCACCTACCACTTGTCCACTACCCTATCTGTGAAGTAATTTTTTCACAAATTTCCCCTGACCCTCCGCACCCTCCCCCCACCCCCACCCCTTCTCCCTCTAGTCTCAGTGCATGTCTTCGTGTCCTATTGCTTCTCTTCATTTGTAGAATGCTTCCCATCTGGACTCTGTTAAAGCCCTTGATATATTTGACCGTTTCTGTCATGTCCCCCCTTTCCCTTCTTGTCCCCCCTTTCCCTTCTCTGCTCCAAACTATACATATTGAGATGTTTTAGTCTTTCTTGGTATGGTTTGTGATGTAGGCCATGCACCATTTTAGTTGCTCTTCTTTGTTCAGTCTCTAATGTATTAATATCCTTTTGAAGATATGGCCTCCAGAATTGAACACAGTTTTCTAGATGAGGCCATACCAATGACCTATACAATGGCATTATTACTTATTTCTTTCTGCTGCTGATTCCTCTCCCAATGCAGCCAAGCATCTGACTAGCCTTCCTCATTGCTTTGTTACATTGCTTACCTGTCTTTAAGTCACCTGAAATAGTGACTCCTAGATCCCTTTCCTCCTCAGTAGCTTCCAGTATAGTGCCATTAATACTATATTTAGCCTTTGCATTTTTGAGACCCAAGTGCATGATTTTGCATTTTTTTTTTGTTGCATTGAACTGTAATTACCACACGCTTGACCATTCCTCTAGTCTACCTAGATCCTCAGTCATTTGTTTTACCCCACCTAGGTGTGTCTACCCTGTTGCATACCTTTGTGTCATTTGCAAAAAGGCATACTTTCCCTTTAATGCCATTTACAATGTCACCAATAAAGATATTAAAAAGTATTGGTCCAAGTACAGATCCCTGGGGTACTCCACTGGTAACATTTCCCTCCTGTGAATGCACTCCATTTACCACAACTCTCTGTTTTCTATCCTGCAACCAAGATCTTATCCATTCAATAATTCTAGTATCCAATCCAAAACTTCCAAGTTTATTTAGCAGTCTGTGATGTGGAACAGTGTCAAAAGCCTTACTAAATCTATTTTACCTAAATCTATTTTATAGTCTAGATAAGCTATATCCACAGCTCCACCTTTATCCATCACTTTAGTCGCACAGTCAAAAAAGTCAATAAGATTTGTTTGACATGATCTTCCCCAGTGAATCCATGCTGTTTGGGATCCTGTAAATTGCTAGATTTGAGATAATCTACAACTCTTTCTTTTAAGAGTGTTTCCATCAATTTCCCTACTACTAGGTACAGAGGAAACCACTGGTGGGTGGGCCCCACTGCCTGAGGGCCAGCCAGAGGCATCACTCACCTAAGGTGGACCCGGTGCAGCATAAGACAGTGCTTGGCTTCCAGGGAGGGCCATGGCCAAGCTTCCTGACCCCCATTTTCATCACTCCAGGGTCCAGGAGATGAGCTCTGCCCCCGGAGACTGGCGATCCTGCTTCTACATGTTGAAAAGAGCTGGGTTGCTACACTTAATATTACAGTGCAGCACCTGGCTCATGTCACTGAGCAGGACATGACACTTTGGTGTCACCCTTCGGCGGGTGACACCTGGGTGCGAGCAGCACCCCCCGCACACCCCTTGTGATGCCAGTGAGGTCAGCCCCCTAATCTACTACTCAGGTTTTAGTCTGTGCACTTGAATTACTGTATACTGTATATATATATATATATATATATATATATACATACATATATATATATACTGCTCAAAAAAATAAAGGGAACACTAAAATAACACATCCTAGATCTGAATGAATGAAATATTCTTATTAAATACTTTTTTCTTTACATAGTTGAATGTGCTGACAACAAAATCACACAAAAATTATCAATGGAAATCAAATTTATTAACCCATGGAGGTCTGGATTTGGAGTCACACTCAAAATTAAAGTGGAAAAACACACTACAGGCTGATCCAACGTTGATGTAATGTCCTTAAAACAAGTCAAAATGAGGCTCAGTAGTGTGTGTGGCCTCCGCGTGCCTGTATGACCTCCCTATAACCCACACAAGTGGCTCAGGTAGTGCAGCTCATCCAGGATGGCACATCAATGCGAGCTGTGGCAAGAAGGTTTGCTGTGTCTGTCAGCGTAGTGTCCAGAGCATGGAGGCGCTACCAGGAGACAGGCCAGTACATCAGGAGACGTGGAGGAGGCCATAGGAGGGCAACAACCCAGCAGCAGGACCGCTACCTCCACCTTGGTGCAAGGAGGAACAGGAGGAGCACTGCCAGAGCCCTGCAAAATGACCTCCAGCAAGCCACAAATGTGCATGTGTCTACTCAAACGATCAGAAACAGACTCCATGAGGGTGGTATGAGGGCCCGACGTCCACAGGTGGGGTTTGTGCTTACAGCCCAACACCGTGCAGGACGTTTGGCATTTGCCAGAGAACACCAAGATTGGCAAATTCGCCACTGGCACCCTGTGCTCTTCACAGATGAAAGCAGGTTCTCACTGAGCACATGTGACAGACGTGACAGAGTCTGGAGACGCCAAGGAGGACGTTCTGCTGCCTGCAACATCCTCCAGCATGACCGGTTTGGCAGTGGCTCACTAATGGTGTGGGGTGGCCTTTCTTTGGGGGGCCACACAGCCCTCCATGTGCTCGCCAGAGGTAGCCTGACTGCCATTAGGTACCGAGATGAGATCCTCAGACCCCTTGTGAGACCATATGCTGGTGCGGTTGGCCCTGGGTTCCTCCTAATGCAAGACAATGCTAGACCTCATGTGGCTGGAGTGTGTCAGCAGTTCCTGCAAGATGAAGGCATTGATGCTATGGACTGGCCCGTCCGTTCCCCATTCCTGAATCCAATTGAGCACATCTGGGACATCATGTCTCGCTCCATCCACTAACGCCACATTGCACCACAGACTGTCCAGTAGTTGGCAGATGCTTTAGTCCAGGTCTGGAAGGAGATCCCTCAGGAGACCATCCGCCACCTCATCAGGAGCATGCCCAGGCATTGTAGGGAGGTCATACAGGCACGTGGAGGCCACACACACTACTGAGCCTCATTTTGACTTGTGTTAAGGACATTACATCAAAGTTGGATCAGCCTGTAGTGTGTTTTTCCACTTTAATTTTGAGTGTGACTCCAAATCCAGACCTCCATGGGTTAATAAATTTGATTTCCATTGATAATTGTTTTGTGATTTTGTTGTCAGCACATTCAACTATGTAAAGAACAAAGTATTTAATAAGAATATTTCATTCATTCAGATCTAGGATGTGTTATTTTAGTGTTCCCTTAAGTTTTTTGAGCAGTGTATATATATATATATATATATATATATATATATATATATACAGTAATTCAAGTGCACAGACTAAAACCTGAGTAGTAGATTAGGGGGCTGACCTCACTGGCATCACAAAGGGTGTGCGGGGGGTGCGGTTCGCACCCAGGTGTCACCCGCCGAAGGGTGACACCAAAGTGTCATGTCCTGCTCAGTGACATGAGCCAGGTGCTGCACTGTAATATTAAGTGTAGCAACCCAGCTCTTTTCAACATGTAGAAGCAGGATCGCCAGTCTCCGGGGGCAGAGCTCATCTCCTGGACCCTGGAGTGATGAAAATGGGGGTCAGGAAGCTTGGCCATGGCCCTCCCTGGAAACTGGGGTAGACCTAATGAAAGCGCTAAGTATGGAGCTCAACCTCAAGGCGTACTCCCTGTTAGATGGAGTACAAAAGTGCAGATAAAAGAAAAGGGGGTGTCTTAAGGGAGCTTAATCAAGGTATTATCTTCCAGGATTTGACCACAGTTCACTTAAAAAAACTCCAATTTATTTGTATAAAAGTGTTAGACAGTGAATCACATTGAATAACAAATGGCTGACATATTTAAAATACAGGCATCAGATATAAAACAATATAATGCGGACAGTTTGTTAATCCGAAGATGCTCTCTTAATTAATACATATCCGATGCTCTCATATCCGAACCAAAACCCAACGCGTTTCGTCCAACTGGACTTCATCAGGGGCTCATTATCAACAAGGTCGGAAGAACATAAAAGAATGGATGACCGATATATGATCGAATTTATCCCTCAAAAAAAATCAATAAAAACGCTTGCAGTAATGGATGTAATGAAAAGTGCGTTGAATTCACAGCTAAAATGAATGTGCCAACTCAGTGAGGCAAACAATAACACTATAGTGCTGAATTCACTACAAGCCACAATGTCGTTTATGCAGATAATGCTCAGCAGGAAGAGTGGTTTCTCCTAGTCAGCAGTCATATATATAAAGGGGCCCCGATTCTGCACTCTCTAACACCTCTAAGCATGGGCCCGTACCACTGCGTTCAATCGGTATGCCCTCCATCCCCCACTTAAGCAGCATTTATCACCCTTGTAACCAACTTCCTGTAGAAACTGACCCATACCCTGTCCCTGCAGCAATCTGCTACACTGTATTCTTGATGCTCCTGTAGCATTATTCCCCCAACGCCTGTGTTCATAAATTCCCATAGTAGCATTACCCCCCCCCCATGTCCAATGATCCCCATTCAAGCATTGATATCCCGCCACCAGAGTGACGATAAACCCCCAATGGCAATATATCGCTTTGTGTGGCATTAACCCCCCTCCCCCCCTTGCCCCTCCTCCAGTGGCTGTGGATGCCCATTGCAGTGGCATTTACCCTACCCCCTCTTGCAGACATCAGAGGAGTGGGTTCCAGAGGAGACTAGTCATCGGGATGCATTCAATATCCCGGCTGTCAGGATACCAACACCTTTTCTGACACCCCTGGAGGAAGAATAAATATTGTGACGCGTGTAGAATGCTATCGCGCCCACAGCATGGTGAGTGCAGCGAGGCCGCAAGTGGCTCTTTTGCGCTTGCCCCCTGCCGGCATTCTGGTCAACATTTATTGGTTACATGAAGAACGAAGGCCCACGAAAATTTAAATTTGGGGGCATTTTCACAATGTACCAAGTGGGACAGTGTGTTGGGTGATTGATGCTAGCCCCAGTCTAGTTTGTCAGTGTCTCATTAAAAACCACTTAACTGACGATTTTTCCTTTCAAAAGCGTTAACAACATTGTTTTTTAAAATTTATTTTATTTAATAAAGTTGAAAAAGTATTTTTTTAAATATTTAAACATTATATTATGCACATCTGCAGAACGGATCTCCTCGTCCAAAATGGGGGGACATGGTGGGACGACGCAGTTGCATGAAATCTGACCATGCCAGTTAAGTGGTAAACTATAAATCCACCTGTCATGAGTGGCCACAGTCTTTTCATTGGGGAATATGAAATGGTCCACCTTTTTCACTACAGGAGGAAGTGAGCGCTCACCTATCAATTTATCATATTTTTCAAGTGGTGTCTGTATAATTAACAAGTACCCTAAATTTTAACTGTTCATAGTATAGGTTACACATGGACAACCAGAATGAAGTAATTCTGTCAAGAAAATAAAACATGTAGCAGCCAATCAGATTTCCACTTACTTTTGCGGATGCAAATGAACATACAGTATTTATTATTATTTTTTTTATTATTAATTATTATTATTATTAATTATTATTATTATTATTATTATTATTATTATTATTATTATAATAAAATACAACTCTCTTTCCTGCTTTGGCATTTATTTGTCCTTAGATTTTGTAACACACTAATACTTCACCCACTTTGTGTTTTACAAGCTACAAGTTAAAACAAACACAAAGCATACTGTATACTGTATTATTCCAAGGTCTATAAACATGTTTTAGATGATCGTATCGTGACAAATAGCAAAAAACAGGATTGGGAAATTAAAGCACAATATTACCATGCTGTCTTCACAAAACATTTGTGTGTAAGCCAAAAGGCCAAATTCCAGCTGCCAACACCTACTTTGTTTTACGTCAGCAATCATTAAAAAATGTCTCTGGTTGCCAAGGAGATACGTGCAATTGTATGGAACTGCAGGTGTGGGAGTACAGGCTCTATCTTGCTTAGAATGGAACCTCTTAAGGATAATTTCCAGACAGTCAGAAAGTTTAAGGTGGATTTATTTAATTTTTTAGAGCCCTACAGTAACTTTCAGTTCATATCACTCAGTTAATTACACAAAGATAATAACAGCAGTTCTGCAGGGGTACACAAAGTAAACTTTTAACCCTTTTTGGCCAAATGATTTTGCTTCACAACAAAATATCCTTTTTATTTAATGGTCATTAAACAGGGTAATTGGCATATTATTAAATAGACTTTTTATTTTGAGAGCAACTATTTCTGTGCCAGATGGATAATGCCAAATTAATAATTAGATAATTTATAAAGGCATCAACTTGCTAACGGGACACATTCAATTTTTAGTCTTTGCCTTCAACCAAATATTACCTATACAGGATTTTAACCAATTATTCACGTAACATTAACACTGAATGTGCAAAGGTGGCAGAACTAGCAAATGTTGGGCCCAGGTGCAACAATATGCATTAGGCCCCCCCTCAAACACACAAGATATAGATATACAGATAGCATTCCAGCTAATTTATTTCAGTGGCGCACAGCACCCTGCCCAATTTTAAAATACTAAAATGCTTCGTGACCTTATGGAGGTTCCCCATTTATCACACTTAGACCACGGTGGCCCTAAGCGTTTGCACATATACAGGATAGTATTGCACACATCCACAGTAGTGCTCATAATTCATGTTATGCCACACAGTAGTACCCCTTTTTCACATAGTGCCACACAGTAGTACACCTTATACACATGATGTCACACAGTAGTAAGACTTATTCACATTAAGCCACAGAGTAGTACCTACAATTCACATTACGCCACACAGTAGTGCCCAAAAGTCAAATTACACCACACTGTAGTGCCCACAATTCCCATTTCTCCACATAGTAGTGCCCACAACACAATTCATGTTATGCCACACAGTAGCACCCATAATTCATGTTACGCCACTTAGTTGTACTTGTTATTCACATTATGCCACACAGTAATGCCCCTTATTCATGATATGCCACAGTATTGCCCCTTATTCACATTATGCCATAGTAGTGACCCAGCACACAAACAATATAAACTAACCAGCAACCACTGATCTAACAAATACAAGTATTTAACATATAATGTGAACTGAGCACTGGGTTCCACAATATTATCCAGCAACCACTGATGTCTGCCACCTCCGAGCCCTTCTATGGCGCACCTCAGCAAGGAAAGGAGAGCTGCAGGTGGGGGCAGAAGTGAAGGTGAGGGCTGGCTTTACTGGCAGGCTCAGGCAGGCCTGGCAACAAAAATCTTGGGGCCCGGCACTGCAGTGTTTTTGGGGGCCCCTCCATCCTTTTGATAGGTACATGATAAATTGTAGTGGATTAGGTATTTGGGAGGCACTGGCTAGGGGTTATAAGTATTACAGTGTATTGAATTGCAGACAGAAAACAGTGATCCAGGGAGTAACAGGATTACAGGATGGGGGAGGTCTCCAATTTGTGCTGCTGTGACATTCCTGGATGTTATGGGCACAAAGAGAATAAAATCATAGTGCAGCATACCAACCCCTCCTTCCTCTATATCCCCCAGAGGTCCAAGGGTTTACCTCTTCTGCAGCAGCATTCATATCCTCCTGAGCATGGGTCCGGGCCAGTGTGCAGGCAAGATAGCTCTCATCTTCCTTCCTTGTTTTCACGTTGGAGACATCAGAAAATCCCCATTGTCAACAGCAGGATGACCATCCCAGGGAGGAGGAGCCTGTAGTAAGATGAGGGGATGGATCCCTCTCTCCCCCAGTCAGTCCTGCTCCTCCCGCTACTGGTGCTGTGTCGCTTGGTGTAGCCGGCATACTATAATGTGTCAGTCTGACTCATTATTAGTATGTGAAATGCAAAAAGGGAGAAAACCACCTAGGAGGTCTGTTCCTGGCGCTAGATGGAGAGGTTCACCCCAGCAGCTAAACACAAAGGGTTGGTCAGACACCAAATAGATAATTACAAGCAAAAATATAGCGCTAATAAGTCAACAATGAGAAAGGTAGGTCATAAAAGCAACACAGTTTAATGTTAAGAGCAGAAGATGTTAAACATCATGGTATACACTTGTTTTATAATATATAAATAAAGATACTCAAGATAAATGAAAAAAAAAGAAAAAAAAGTGTTACTCCCACTTGTATATATGGAGATCAAAAGTGAAAAGTTCAATCGACCTGTTCCGTTTAAAACAGTCCCAATAAGTTCCACAAAGAGGACAATGTAGATCACAACCATTCAGTATATAGTTACCACCAGTGTCTTTCAAAGGTATTTAAGCGAAACAGCGTCCGACTTGGTCCAGGTCTTGATCATCCAGATTGTTAGTTAGTAGGAGTGAACAGACAGCAACAGATCTCACTCTCATTATTAGTATGTATGTACCTGGCTGGCCTGCTGATAATGCTGTTGGCATTGGGACCCTTAATAGCAATAGTTCCCGATGCACTGCACCGGCTGTACTGCCGCTAGTTGCACCACTGATACTTAACCCAATGGTTGTATACATACTTATTGTTTAATTCATTTATTACATTTATTAATATATATTGAGCCTCCAGTTTCTATAAGCACCAGGCACTATAATAAATATCATGCAATGACAGGTGGGTTTCTAGTTGAGTTGTAGCCATTTTGTCAATAACCTCTATTGTCCTAGGTCTGCTCGCATTAGCACACAAACACAATAATCACACGGATAGCAGAATTGCCAATTAAAAATCTGTTAGCTTTTATATATATATGTAGCGCCCAGCGCTTATGACAGGCAGCAAATGTGAAATTGGACACCGGCCATTTTGTGTATAGAGACTACATCTCCCAGACAGCCTTGGGTTTCAGAGGATATACAGAGAGACACGCAGAGGCTGTCGGGGGGTGGGGAAACAAGGCATGGGGAGGGGGGAGTGCAGAATGGAATGCTTTTGTCCAGAGGAGTGAAGGAGGAGATGGGAGAAGGATCCATGTCTGGCATATAGCTAAGATGCAGCTGACAATGACTGGAGAATACTGGGGAAGAAGTCCACGTGACTGTACAGAAAGAGCCCTACGGAGAGGGAGAACCCCAGTCTGATGAAGTTAAGTGGCCTACAGAGGATAATGCATTTCAAACCTTCCTTCTTGACCCCTGGAGAGGACAGTTTGCAGAGGGACACACTTTGGAGGAATGTGAGATAAGTAACGGTTTACAGTGTTATGTTTCTCGGTAAAGACTGATAAATAGTAGCTAACAAAGTGTGAGATTTCACCAAGAATCAGTTTGTGGAACTACAAGTACCAGCGTTGCTGAAAGTGCCAATTGGAACCTGTTAAAGTACCTTTTCCATCAAGCTATAGCATGCAGAAGATAAGGAACTCTGAAATAACAGTGCACTATAGTGGGGGATGTATTGTCTAATGCTGTGTGTGGTATGTGTGAAATTCCTTGTGATACTGCTGTTTTAAGTTGTCATTACCCAGTTAGTGATTGCAAAGGCCAGGGTGCTATCTGCATACAAAAGGGAAGTTCAGGAAGGGACAGACAGACAGGAGAAAGCAGATTCATGTGTTATGTTCATTTTTCTTATTACTGCATTATACACCCTTTAGATATGTGTGTGCATTACTGACCAACATGTTCCTATGCCTTTAGTATATGTCCTCTTTTATTGATCTACTATAGTCCCTTGTATATAAATGCATAAAAGCAATTGCTATTCCAGACCATTTAATAAATGTGCCAGGGTGGCTTTTGCAACATATCCGTGTGATATATTCCTGTAGTGGGGTCGGTCTAAGCACGTGGTGGGCAGAGGGTTTCCCGAGTCTCCCTCTGGTGTTTCCAAAATTGAGCACTTCCCAGAAGAGCACGTCACGTCAAGATTCGGGTGGAGGCACTAATACCAAAAGAAGTACAAGGTGAGAAGCATTGCAAAGCGGGAAGAGTTTAAATACACACCATTACCCAGAAAGCCCAGGTAAAGGGGTGTTACAGTGGAGTGCACTGCTGAGATTCGTACAGCTAACTCAGAATTTGCTTACCAGGCGGGCGCCATGGCTAGTTTGAAGCCAGAAGAAGTATATGGTTGGTGTGAACAACTATCCAAAG
Source organism: Pseudophryne corroboree (assembly GCF_028390025.1). NCBI lineage: Eukaryota > Metazoa > Chordata > Amphibia > Anura > Myobatrachidae > Pseudophryne > Pseudophryne corroboree. The sequence goes on along the minus strand of NC_086447.1, from coordinate 271,262,381 downwards.
ATTCAGAATGCTGTTTTGTTTTGTGCGGTGAACTGCAGGAAGTTCCAGATGAGGAGGTTACCAAGATGATTGCAGATCGGACAGGGATGCAGAGGGTAAATGTACTGGGCAGGCGGGATGATGCTGTGCTGCTAGAGAGCAATGCTGTGTTGGAGAGAGGATTGATCCCTGCTGTCTTTTCCTATGAGGGAAGCAAACGTTGGAGTGTAGTGTTGCCTCTTAAGCCAAGTGAGGGGATGAGAGTTGCCCAAGAATCCAGTCCTACTGAAGAGAGGGCAAGGAGCTCCATGGTACAGTCCCCTGACATTCGAAGACAAGATGATTCACCTCTGGGCCTAGATGGAGCCTCTGACACGCAGAGTCAATTATTTTTGGTTGCTATGAATAAACTCGTGGAGCAACTGGGAAGAAACCAGTATGATGGTGGATATAGGAGATTGAGACCTTTCTCAGGTGTCCAACCTGTTCCAACTGGAGAAGATGCCTATGAGGTGTGGAAAGACACTGCAATCCAGTACATGGAAGAGTGGCACTGTCCTGAGACTGCAAAGAGACAACGGATAGTGGAGAGTTTACGTGGTCCAGCAATGGAGATTGTGCAGGCCACTCGTCGGAGTGACCCTAATGCTACTGCACGGAACTATCTAGCAGCTCTGGAAAGAGAGTTTGGAACATCAGAAGATGCCACTGACCTCCTTTACAAGTTAAGAAACACCTGTCAAGAGCCGGGGGAGAGATTGTCCAAATATCTATACCGCCTGGACAAGCTAATTTACCGCATTGTGGAAAAAGGGGGAATGACCCTCAGTGAAGTAGATGGGAGTCGCATGCAACAGTTACTAAGAGGAGCACTGTCTTTAGACCCAGTTGCATTGAAGCTCCGGGGAGACTTTACTAGAAACCCAGCTCCTTCTTTCAACCAGCTAATCGATGAAGTTAAACAAGAGGAAGCTATAATCGAAGCTAGAGATGGTGTAGCCAAAAAGATAAAGACTGTTAGCCTGAAGCAGGAAACCAGTGCAAAAGAGGTGGAGTTACTGAAAATCCTTCAAGTGCAGAAGGAACAGATAGACCATCTGTTAGCCCTTCAGACAGCTAGGGAGGCCCCAAGGCCTTCGCATCCATCATCTCCAATACAACTAGAGAGTCGAGGTGACCCCAGAAGATGTTTTGAGTGCGGTCGGCCTGGACATATAGCTAGACAGTGTCCAGCCAGATGGAATCAGAGGTCATCATATAAGCAATCCCCACAACCTGAAAAGCCTTTGGGAAACGAGAAAGGGGGACCAGAAGACCCCACCCTGGCCCCCTAAAGAAAGTTAGTACCAATGCTGTGGGGAACTCACCTGCTACCTGGAATATATTGCCACCTGGCCTAGTCGGTCCAGCGCCTCATGTGACTGCCTTATTGAATGGACAGAGGTGTACGGCTCTACTGGATAGTGGTTCCCAGGTGTCCATTGTGTTTGAGAAGTGGTTTCGTGAGAATCTGTCGGATGTCAAGGTACATCCATTGTCTGGACTGACCATCTGGGGCCTCAGTGAACAGAGCTATCCATATCTCGGATACATCACAGTGGACCTCAAGTTCCCAAGAGAAGTGGCTGGGATTGAAAAAGAAGTGCAAGTAGTCGCCCTTGTGTGTCCCGATCCAGAAGAAGAGGATAGAGATGTGCAAGTTATCATAGGAACCAATGCCCATTTGTTCAATACACTAGCCCAATGGTGCAGAGAGGAGGGTGGAAAGGAATACTACCAGACGCTCACCATTCATCCTGTATGCCTGGCTGCCTATCGAAAAAAGGAGGCAGAAGAAGCTCAGAAAAAGAGTGTGTTGGTTGCAGACAGTTTCCAACCATGCTTTGAAGGTACAGATGCCATGAAAGCCGATCTAGACAGACTAATCAAAGAAATGTTAGAGAGGAGAGATGTTTTCTCCCTAGGAGATTGGGACCTAGGTCTGGCTAAAGGGGTCCAACATAAGATTCGTCTTACTGATGAAAAACCCTTTCGAGAAAGGTCACGAAGATTGGCCCCTGCGGATTTGTATGATGTAAGAAGTCATCTGAAAGGTCTACTGGAGAATGATGTCATTGAAAAATCAGAAAGTCCCTATGCCTCTCCAATAGTGGTGGCTCGTAAGAAGAATGGTGATATCCGGATGTGTGTGGACTATAGAACTCTTAATAAGCGAACAGTGCCTGACCAGTACACAGTGCCTAAAGTTGATGAGGCACTTGACTGTCTGCAAGGAAGCAAATGGTTCTCTGTGTTAGACCTCAGGAGTGGGTACTATCAGATTCTGATGAGTCCGGAAGATGCTGAGAAGACAGCCTTCATCTGCCCTGAAGGGTTCTTTCAGTTCAAGAGAATGCCACAGGGGGTAAAAGGTGCCCCAGCCACCTTTCAGAGGTGCATGGATGAGACAGTGGGAGACATGAATTTTCGTGAAGTAATCGTGTATCTGGATGACTTGATCGTTTTTGGGAGGAGTCTACAAGAACATAACGAGAGATTGCTCAAAGTACTTGACCGACTGAAGAGTAAAGGGCTAAAGCTATCTTTAGAAAAGTGTCGACTATGCCAGAAGCAAGTCAAGTATGTTGGGCACATTGTCAGCAGGGAAGGGATCTCCACCGACCCAGCCAAAGTAGAAGCTGTGGCAGAGTGGCCACGGCCCACAAAACTAAAGGAACTGAGGTCTTTTCTGGGGTTCTGTGGGTACTACAGAAGATTTGTTCCAGGATATTCTAAATTAGCCAAGCCTTTGACAGAATTAACCAAAGGGTACCCACCAGTGAAGGGGCGGATGACCCAGCAAGAAAATAAACACTTTCTCCGTGTTAATGACCTATTTGGGGAAAGATGGACAGAAGAGTGTGAAACTGCATTCAAGAAGTTGAAGGAGGGCCTTACCCAGTCTCCAGTGCTTGCCTATGCAAACCCTGACCTTCCATACATTCTTCATGTAGATGCATCTTTTGATGGACTCGGAGGAGTACTTTACCAAGAACAAGAAGGCCAGATGAGGCCTGTGCACTATGTTAGCCGAGGCCTATCACCCAGCGAAAAGAATTACCCTGTGCACAAGCTGGAATTCTTGGCATTAAAATGGGCCATTGTCGACCGTCTGCATGATTATTTGTATGGTGCTACCTTTGAAGTCCATACTGACAACAATCCGTTGACATACATCCAGACTACAGCAAAGTTGGATGCCACAGGACATCGATGGCTGGCAGCTTTGGCTGTGTATGACTTCACGCTTAAGTACCGACCTGGCAAAGGAAACATTGATGCTGATGCTTTGTCCAGGTTGGCTGGAAGACATGCTGAATCACCTGAAGAAGAGTGGGTTGAAGTGCCTGCTCCAGAAGTAAGAGGTATGTGCCATGAAGGAAGAGTGGTGGTGCCGCCTGTGAGAGAATGTGTCACTGCATTGGGAGTTTCAGAAGCGGCACTGCCCAAACATTATTGCTGGCTGAGTCAGTTTGAACTGGGTGATCTGCAGAGGATCAGTAGGAAACAGCTGAAAAGTGATCAGCTAGAAGATCTGTCCCTAGGAGCGGTCTATTGGATGATAAAGAACAATGAGAGGTTGGGGCCAAAGGCCCTTAAAACAGAAGAAGCCATCTTACTGCACAGGCAAAGAGAATTTCTGATGGTCAGAGGAGGCCTCCTTTATAGGGAATCTACCCGCAGAGATGGTAGAGTAAGAAGACAGTTGGTTCTGCCAAAGAAACATCGTGATTCTGTACTGAATGCCCTACATGACCAACATGGGCACTTAGGTGTTGAGAAAACAAGCGGGTTGATTGCTGATCGGTTCTATTGGCCAAGGATGGAGGCTGATATTGAAAAATATTGCAGAAATTGTGGGACTTGCATTCTGCGTAAAACACTGCCCGAAAGAGCTGCACCATTGAAAAACATTTCGAGTGATGGGCCACTAGAGCTGGTGTGTATTGATTTCCTTTCTGTAGAGCCAGATGAAAGCAACACAGCACATATTCTGGTCGTGACAGATCATTTCACTCGGTATGCCCAGGCCTACCCAGCCAAAGATCAAAGAGCCACAACTGTTGCCAAGATTCTATGGGAGAAATTCTTTGTGCACTATGGACTTCCTGCCCGGATCCATTCTGATCAAGGAAGAGATTTTGAGAGTCGGCTGATAAAAGAGATCTGTGAATTGTGCGGGATACAGAAGTCGAGGACGACACCATTCCATCCACAAGGGGACCCACAGCCAGAGAGATTCAATCGAACTCTTCTCAACATGATGGGCACTTTGGGCACTGCCAGGAAGGCACACTGGAGTAGGCACATCAGTCAGTTAGTACATGCATATAACTGCACAAAAAATGAGTCAACTGGATACTCACCATACCTCCTTATGTTTGGAAGAGAAGCCCGACTGCCTGTAGACATTTGTTTTGGAATAATGGAGGTTTCCCACTCGGGGGAGACACATTTACAGTATGTGCAGAGACTGCGAGAAGAACTGAGACATGCTCACAAGTTGGCTCAAGAAGCTTCTACTAAGTCGGGTTTGAGAAACAAGACTCGATATGACAGTCGAGTGAAAGAGAATGTACTGGTGATAGGAGACAAAGTACTGCTCCGTTACCTGGGAATACCTGGAAAGCATAAATTGGCAAATCGATGGAGAGAAGAACCCTATGAAGTGGTGGACAAAATGTCTGGGGCACCTGTTTACCGTGTAAGGCCTGAAGGACAAACAGGGCCCATAAAGACTTATCACCGTCAACACCTATTACCGATTGGCAGAGATGTGAGGTTCAAGACCAAGCAAGCTGTTGAGACCACCGAGAGGGTGCCCTGGAGGAAGCCAGGAAGACTGAGGTCTACAAGGAGAGAGGAAACTAGAGATTATAAAGAGACAGAATGCAGTGAGGATGAATGGGGGTATGATCCTCCCACTACGGAAAATGAGACTGTCATTCAAAGTCATGAAGTCACTAGACCCCACAGGTCTACTGAGAGAGCTACAGGAGAGCCAAGAGGAGAACAGGTGTGCAGGTTGGAAGAGGTCGTACCTGAAGTAACGGTGGAAGTTAGAGAACCTGAGGGACAGGCTCAGGACCAACCAGAAGAGAGAGATGTTGGGGGAGAGGCTGAGCAACCAGAAAGGGTGTCAGAGGGAGATGAGGGAGCCCTTCCAGCTATTAGCCGACCCAGACGCACCACTAGGGCCCCTATGATATTTACTTATGATGAGTTAGGAAGGGCCACTGAAGTGCCCAGGGTGGTTCACCCTCACTGGGTCTACCCGTGGCCTTATTTGGGGCCCACTCCTGTCATCGTAGGAGCTTGTCAGGGTATGTGTGGATGTGTAAATAGACAGAATGGTTTAACACATATTCCTTTTCAGGGTGTGGAACAGGCTCATCACTTTGTCAGCGGATCGCCAGTCCCACAGGGGGAGTATGTAGCGCCCAGCGCTTATGACAGGCAGCAAATGTGAAATTGGACACCGGCCATTTTGTGTATAGAGACTACATCTCCCAGACAGCCTTGGGTTTCAGAGGATATACAGAGAGACACGCAGAGGCTGTCGGGGGGTGGGGAAACAAGGCATGGGGAGGGGGGAGTGCAGAATGGAATGCTTTTGTCCAGAGGAGTGAAGGAGGAGATGGGAGAAGGATCCATGTCTGGCATATAGCTAAGATGCAGCTGACAATGACTGGAGAATACTGGGGAAGAAGTCCACGTGACTGTACAGAAAGAGCCCTACGGAGAGGGAGAACCCCAGTCTGATGAAGTTAAGTGGCCTACAGAGGATAATGCATTTCAAACCTTCCTTCTTGACCCCTGGAGAGGACAGTTTGCAGAGGGACACACTTTGGAGGAATGTGAGATAAGTAACGGTTTACAGTGTTATGTTTCTCGGTAAAGACTGATAAATAGTAGCTAACAAAGTGTGAGATTTCACCAAGAATCAGTTTGTGGAACTACAAGTACCAGCGTTGCTGAAAGTGCCAATTGGAACCTGTTAAAGTACCTTTTCCATCAAGCTATAGCATGCAGAAGATAAGGAACTCTGAAATAACAGTGCACTATAGTGGGGGATGTATTGTCTAATGCTGTGTGTGGTATGTGTGAAATTCCTTGTGATACTGCTGTTTTAAGTTGTCATTACCCAGTTAGTGATTGCAAAGGCCAGGGTGCTATCTGCATACAAAAGGGAAGTTCAGGAAGGGACAGACAGACAGGAGAAAGCAGATTCATGTGTTATGTTCATTTTTCTTATTACTGCATTATACACCCTTTAGATATGTGTGTGCATTACTGACCAACATGTTCCTATGCCTTTAGTATATGTCCTCTTTTATTGATCTACTATAGTCCCTTGTATATAAATGCATAAAAGCAATTGCTATTCCAGACCATTTAATAAATGTGCCAGGGTGGCTTTTGCAACATATCCGTGTGATATATTCCTGTAGTGGGGTCGGTCTAAGCACGTGGTGGGCAGAGGGTTTCCCGAGTCTCCCTCTGGTGTTTCCAAAATTGAGCACTTCCCAGAAGAGCACGTCACGTCAAGATTCGGGTGGAGGCACTAATACCAAAAGAAGTACAAGGTGAGAAGCATTGCAAAGCGGGAAGAGTTTAAATACACACCATTACCCAGAAAGCCCAGGTAAAGGGGTGTTACATATATATATATATATATATATATATATATATATATATAGTGGCAAAAGGGACGGGATGTGTGAGTGCAAAATGAACATAAACAAAATAAAATAACGAAAAAAAATAATCAAAAATAAGACCAGCCTGTACACATCACAGAGGAGCCCAAGTTCCAAATCCACTTACTACAGCAACTCAAAAGGAGGAATAGAAGCCAACTACCACTCCACCTTTGTGGGTCAAATCAAGAAGGATGGAGGCCTACTTCCCACCCCATCCTCCTGCAACTTGAGGAGCTAATTGATGGCTAAACCATGAAAGAAAGATCCCACCAGGACCTGTGGTGCCTCCAATCCCCCCATTGAGCAACCATCCCCACCACCAGGGATTAACAATGGAGCGGATGGAGCTTCAGCTCCAGACCCTCCATCAAAATAGGCCCAGCGCATCAGCTGTGTTGCTGTAGACAGGAAAAATGTAAATTATGTAGTGTGTCCAAAATGGCTGCATCGCCTGGTACTCTCTTATGTAAAATAACAATGACTGGTTCTGTTGATTTAGCAAGGATCTCTCTTACTCCCTTTGTGGGTAAGATAAGTAAGTTTTGGATTTGATGACCCAAAATCGGTGTTGCACTTTTGTATTATATTCATGGTTTCTGTATTGTATGAAAAGGTAAATCTTCTCTCCCAATTTGTTCCTGTGTCCTGGTGTCCTGCCGTTGTGTTCCTGTATCCTGCCTCAGTCCTCATTGTGCTGTCCGTGCCAGTCCTACACCTGTACCCGTTCCTGCTCAGTGTCTTGCCATGGCCCTCCAGTTACTCTCATGTTAGTTCCTGATTCATGACCAGGCTCCTCCCAAGTCTTTGTGAATATATCCTTCCAGTCCTAGTTCCATACACATCCAGCCTGTGTGTCAGTAGATACATTTTGCAGTAAAGTAAATTCACTCCAGCCGTGCCTGTAAGTCACAAGCCTGCAGCATATCCAATACTCAAGCTATATCTTAGCCTCTGTATTATTGAAATCTGCAGCCTGGACACAATTCATTTAGCAAATCTCTCTGCAACTTAGTTCATGCTGTCAGCACTCTCCTTTCAGTCAGTGCACATTCAGCACCTGATTGTTCTAGCAGTTAACCAATGCTGGTTATGTTTCCTACAACTCACACCTTATTGCTTCAGTTACCATTGGCCTTTTGTGAATAGTGCACCCTCCTAGTTCAGAAGTCTTCAGCCAGCATATCCTGCTAACCCAGCCTGCAATTAACTCCTGCTTTGCTGTATTTCTGGTTTTCATCAAGTCCTGCTATATTCAGTTACACCAGCTTAGTCTGTATAGCCTAGCCAAAGTCTGTTTTCTATTAACCCCAGACTTGCCAAGTCATCCTTTTATCCAGTCTACCTGCAACTACCCTTGCCTTGCCAGCTGCTACACTCCAGGTTTATTACCTTGTGGTCTCCAGCGTATTGTGTGAGCCCCTACTGCTAGAGGTTTCAGCCCAGGTGGCCCCCTAAGTACCAGTGTGCTTGGTCTCTGTCTGGCGTAATGTGTATAAGGGTCTCCTCCTGGCATAATGTGTATAATGGTCTGTACCTGTCATAATGTGTACAAGGGGCTCCACCTGGCATAATGTGGGGCTTTACCTGGCATAATGTGGGGCTCTACCTGGTCATAATGTGTGTGTAAAGGGGAAATACCTGGTGTAATGTGTGTTAGGGGATCTACATGGCAAAATTGGTGAAAGGGGCTCTACCTGGTTGAAATGTGTGTGTAAAGGGTCAATACCTGGTGTAATGTGTGTAAGGGGATCTACCTGGCATAATGTTTATAAGGGGCTCTACCTGGTGTAATGTGTATAAGGGCTCTACTTGGCATAATGTGTTTAAGGGGCTCTACCTGGTGTAAAGTGTGTAAGGGGTTCTACTGTGGAGTACATTTTATGCGGGGTACTACAGTGTGCTGTAATGTGAATTAGTACTATTCTGTGACCACGCCCATCCCATGAAGCCACACCCCCATATTTTAGCACACTATGTCCCTATTTTAAGTATAGGGGCAGTGGTGGGGGGCACCAATTCTCTTTCTGGGACAGGGAATCAAAATGTCTAGTTCCAGCTCTGATATGGAGGTCACTGATGCTAGTACTTTGCATTATATTGTGGCCAGTGATGCTTTCTGTATTATATTGTGGTCACTGATGCGCTTTGCATTATATGTCGTCACTGGTGCTCTCCATATTATATGGTGGTCACTGGAGCTCTCCAAATTATATGGTGGTTACTGATGCTCTCCATATTTATAATGGTGGTCACTGATGCTCTTTGCATTATATGTCGGTCACTGGTGCTCTCCATATTATATGGTGGTCACTGGTGCTCTCCAAATTATATGGTGGTTACTGATGCTCTCCGTATTATATGGTGGTCACTGATGCTCTCTGTATTTTATGGAGATCACTGATACTCTCTATATTATATTGTCGTCACTGGTACTCTTTACATTATATTATGGCCAGTGATGCTTTCTGTATAATATGATGGTCACTGATGCTCTTTGCATTAAATGTCAGACATTGGTGCTGTCCGTATTATATGGTGGTCACTGGTGCTCTCCGTATCATATGGTGGCCACTGATGCTCTCTATATTGTATGGCAGTCACTGATGCACTTTGCATTATATATCGGTCATTTTTGTTCAGTTGTAGACTTTCACATTACGCTATTGATACAAGCAAAGTGGGGAAGTTGATTGAGGTGAGTGAATGAAGGCATTAGCCACAGTCCATGATGCTGGAAACACCTCCTGTGAAGACCACACTCCACAGCACTGGTCAAGTCTCCCCACACACACTCATCACTACTCACAACCCCTCTAGCAGCGAACAATATGACCTTCAGAAATTTCAACTCTATGCCCATGTGGACCTTAAGCTGGCACTGCCCGACACACCCCTGCCGACCACTACCACCTCAGTGGTAAACTCAATCTAAGCCGTTCCTTTCTTCAAAAGGATTCAAAGAAACCCCAGCAGAAGAAAGCCTAAATAGTCCCTTAAAACTAGAGATGTGCACCGGAAATTTTTCGGGTTTTGTGTTTTGGTTTTGGATTCGATTCCACGGCCGTGTTTTGGATTCGGACGCGTTTTGGCAAAACCTCCCTGAAAATTTTTTGTCGGATTCGGGTGTGTTTTGGATTCGGGTGTTTTTCCCCCCCCAAAAAAACCCTCAAAAACAGCTTAAATCATAGAATTTGGGGGTAATTTTGATCCTATAGTATTATTAACCTCAATAACCATAATTTCCACTCATTTCCAGTCTATTCTGAACACCTCACACCTCACAATACTATTTTTAGTCCTAAAATTTGCACCGAGGTCGCTGGATGACTAAGCTAAGCGACCCAAGAGGGCGGCACAAACACCTGGCCCATCTAGGAGTGGCACTGCAGTGTCAGACAGGATGGCACTTAAAAAAATTGGCCCCAAACAGCACATGATGCAAAGAAAAGAGAAAAAAAGGTGCACTGTGGTTGCTGGATGGCTAA